>NC_089982.1:6061041-6369791 GCF_036417845.1 Apteryx mantelli
TATTGTGGTGCTGCAACCCTTTGAAGTTAGGTGAGCCTGTGGATTAGAAGTCAGAGAAATTTGGAAGCATGAACGTCCTTTTCAGAGAAGGGTGGATAAACACATCTAAGCAGTAGAAACCTATTTGGGTTGCATGACTGCGTAGTTTCCATTTGCTTTGGGAAAAGTCCATTGCCTCCTTTGCAAAGCTGAGTGTTGAAAGATACTGCTGTATATTAGGATGTTGCAAGCTTTTGAGCATTACAAAGGCATGTCTCAGTAGCCTGTGTCCTCAGGGTGTTACCGACTTCTGCTTGGTCTCAAACTTTTACACTAGGTCTAGCATGAACTGAGCTTACTTGTAGCAGTATGATTTCTGTAGCAAGAATGATCTGTAGGGAATGCTGTGTGTTCTTCTGAGCTCCAAATGGAGAAACTGTTCTCCCAGATTTTGCAAAACAAGGGGTGGCAACACTGCATTCTGATTACCAATTTGAGAGGATCTGGTAGGTGAAAACTCATTTTCTCTGCTAGTGTACATGGCTGAAGCTCTTGCTTTTCTGTGTAATAAACCTGACTTGCCTGCTCACAAATGTGTTTTGTGTAGTGATTCAAGCCTGGTCAGAGAATGATTATATCAGCATATTTGCCGGTCCACGTGTGCCCCAAATTCAGTTAGTAGAGGAACTCCAGAAATGGAGGTATTCTGAATAATTTCTTCCTTTAAGAATGTTTTGCTTTGGTATTTCCTAGGATGTTCACAGCTGTAGCATTGTTGAGGATCACATGTAGCCAGAAGGTACTGAGCTAGTCTTGGAAGTAATAGTTCCTGGAACAGCTATTGCCTCTGCAGCAGAAGAACTGACAAAACAAGTGAACGTGTTGGCAGGGTAGGTCTTGAATCAGCAGGATTAGATGCGGTTAGCAGTCCTGGCAGTCTGCTGTCTTGGAAAGTTCCATGGTGGAGATGATGCTGTCAGTCAGGATACTGAACCTTCAAAATGAAACTGGATCCCCAAATGCCACAACTCTATTGGAGGGAAGAGGTGGAAACTGCATGCGCTGATGCTTTCAAAAATTTAGTTATTGTGAGTTCCATTTGTGCCCTGCTGTGCCTGTGGGCAGTCACTCTTCTGTCTGACCTACCCTGCTCTTGGTGAGTTCTGTGCAGACCAGTGAGGCCCATCTATATGCTGTTAAAACAACAAATATTCCTTTGATACTGGTTGAGGACTGCAGAGCAAGTTGAGGTTTGAACAGAGTAATATCCTGATCCCTACCTTTGAGCTAATTTTTGTTAGATTGCGTGCCTCTGTCTGAGAAACACCCACTGTAACAGTTTTCCTGGAAACAGGATGAAGTTGTGTGTGGGAGGATTAATATTCATAGCCTTATCTTCACAGGCAACCACAAAATCAGTCGTTGTTTGCTGAGCTTTCCATCCTTTCCAAAAGCAGTGATGTGAGGAAAGAGTAGATCCAGGGCAGAAGGGCTACTACATGGTCAAAAAAGTTTGGGAGCAGCAACAAGGTTGTCATGTTTAACCAAGTAAAAATGAAGGCTGATGTGGGAGGTGCAAGGGCTATTTAAAAGCACTTTGTGGAACTGAGTCAACTGAAGCCCTTTGGCCCAAGAACAGGTTGAACTGGCTAGAGATTAATCTGGGCTGGAAATGAGAAGCAGGCTCCTAACCCTTGGAGTGGTTTTGCCACATGTGTTTGTGGGGGAAGCAGAGGGACAGAGCTGTCAGGAAACTTTGATGTTGGTGGTGCTGGGGTGAGAGCTCAGGTAGCTTTATGCCCTTTTTCAATCTCCTTCTCCTGACCTGCCTACCATAAAATAGGAATTTTGCACCCTAAACAGCTGGCAGCCCTGTCCAAGGGCAGGGGAAATAGTTTTCTGCAGCTGTTCACTATCACTGACATTTTAGCCTGATTCTCTGCTGCTCTTAGCCCTAAAAAATGGCAGGAAATGAGCAGTTGCAGGGTGAAGGGAAATTTCAGTCATGCCCAACTTAGAAAAATCTTGGGTGCAGTCCTCTTCTGAGTGAAACCAAACTTAAACAAGGCTTCCCATGACTGTAAATGCTGTTTTGTTTTTCTGTTCAGCTAGCTGCATTTAGGCCTCAGTTTGACCTAATGCACTTATAACTCTTTTTTCTTCAATTTCATGCAGTTACTTTCAGGGGTGTGGCTGGGCCAGGAGTTTGGTACAGGAAGGTTTCTTTGGAGAATATTTCCTAATGGTGTGCAAGGTTGTTGCTGGTATTGTGACTCAAGAAGTGAAAATGTGAGTCTGTCACAAAAGAGCATGAAATGACAATGAAAGAAGATGAGCTGAATTGTGATGTGTCTCTTGGCTTTGTGAACATGTATTGCGTGCTCAGGGTCTGTTCAGGCTCAGCACTGTGCCCCTGTGGGAGGACTGACTGTTCCCACAAGTTGGTAGCCAGGAGCCTCCCGTGTGGTCATCGTTCAGTGGCTGAGGTGTGAACGGCAAGACTGATACAGGCCTATATGGCTTTCAGTGGCCAAGTATCTGAAATTTAACTTACAAATCTGTTGGCTCTCTGAAGACAGGTAAGCAGAGTCTGAAGCATTGGCTATCACTAGGTGTTTTTTGGTTATGAAATATGTTCAGGCAGTGTTTCTTCAGAGGAATGATCCGTGCTTTTGTGTGTGCATCTGAGGAAGATGAGTGATTGTTACCAGGTGAGGAGGTTCCTTGAAAGTCACAACCTGTCTCTAAGTAACTGTCACTTCTTAGGAGACTTGTTTAAGTGAATATTAAATGAATATTACTTATTATATACATATTATTAACTTATTACTTATTACGTGCATATTACAGCTGTGAAATTAACTTTTCTTTCTCTTCGACAGTGGGCTACTATACGGATAGAAAAAGGTGTCAAAAAGGCACAACCACAGATGCTCAAAACTCCTGTTGCTAATGGTAAGAATCAAGTCAAGTCATCCTGATAAGACTCGCATGCTGAAGTAGGGGAACCATTTCAAATGAAGAAGTAGATGTGTGTGCGAGAGTGAACAGGAGAGGAGATGGGGCTGTTTACTAACTTACTGTTAGATCTAATTATTTTGAAATACTACTGGCACAAGAAGTGCTATTGCAGAATGAAACACTTCTTGTATTGGCCTGTGTTGAATGGTTGAAAAGCCAGAGGGGTTGAGAAAACAAGGGTATGAAATAACAATATGTTTAGTAAAAACAAAGCAGGGCTTAAGATGGAGACTGTTATCAATTGAAGGAAACATTTGTGTTGCAATGCTTGCTTTTGTCTTGAAGACTCCTTTTAGGTCAGTGCTGACAAGGCTGCTGGCCATCAGTCCTGACAGTATCAGATCTCTAAAGCGATCTGTGAGCTTAGTGGAGAGCATTTTGAAGTCCAAGTCCAGCACTCTTCTTTCGCAAGCTCAGTGCTTTGTTTCTGCTGTAGGACAGTGTGGTGTTTTACTTTTCTCCTTCCTTTCAGTCTGCTTCTATTTCCCTTTTGCCCTCTTGAGTTACCTCAGTATTTGCAGACAAACTTCTTACTCTCGTTGTCTGTAGAAAGACAGCTGAATAATTGCTTCATATTTCTTCCTTTACCCTAATTTTGAAATTACTTCTCTTACTATATCTTATCCCATACAGCATGTCATGGTAGGCCATATTAGGTCAGAGTTGTCTGCAAGAGGACTTTGGAGCTGTACGTGCAGCAAGAGTAGCCTGAATTTGCACAGGAAACTAAAAGAAGGGGAAGGCTGAACCTGCCATTGTAGCCAGCACTTTGTCTTCTCCCGTTTCCTGACTGCATTCATATTTCTGTTGATATGCTGATTTTTTTTTTTGACAGATTTACTGTTAGCATTTTTACTGTGTACTCCCTTATTAGGCAGCACACCTGAAAACAGGATAGTGCTTAGCAAGATTGTTCTCTGATCCCACAAAATAGCTCTTGTGTGAACATGTTACAGTAATGGGGTTTGAACTCCTGAAGTGGTCGTGTGTATTTCATTTCAAAAGGAGCATCCTTACCAATGCTGGAAATACTGGGTATTGTACTATCAGCAGGCCAAGTATGAAACAGACTTGGATGGTAGCAGACCCAACTGTCAGCAGCAGTAATAATAAACTGGAGGTGCTGCACAACAGCTCTTAACAGGGGTCAGAGTATGACTTCTAAATTAATTTGTGACTTTAAACTTGGCAAGCGAAAATATGAATGTCCTGTACCAGTTGCTAGTGTCCTGAATCAGTTTTGTTTTTGTTTTGCTGCATTTGTCTTTTTTTTTGGGGTGGGGTGTGGAAAAGGCAGAGAGGCTAAGGAACCACCCAAGGTAATGCAAGTGTCCCGCTGGCTATGCCTCACAGCTTCTCAGTGATGCTGCTAGATTTCCTCTTTCTTCCTGTAAGGGTGATAGTGTCCTGTCACGTTGTAGCCAAGTGAGAGAGCAGGAGATGCGACTGTGCTGCTGCAACTAGGAGCTCTTTTTCCTGTATAGCTGATGATTGTGACACATAGTTTTTCTTTCCTAGAAAAGAAGGAAAAACTGAGGGAGAGAATACCTGGGTAGTGGATATCACTGTATGAGCTATCCTTTTATAAAAACCCAAAGTACCCTTTTTGGATACCTATTCCAATTGTATGTGCAGCTGAGGGGTGTACTAGATGTGCTGTAGTTTATAACCCGGACAAATCTGTGCACCTATCTATATGATTTCTATTGAGGCATTAGTAATAATGCCTGTGGATAACTCATATAGATGATTGCATGCAGGCCTTCTATGTTCAAACCGTCTTTTGGATTATGTTTGAAAGTAAAACCGAAGCATTTGCCCTCTGTGGATGTCTTCTCCTGTACTAAGTTTCATGACATTCCAGAAGAAGCTTGTCACAAAGGAGACATGGTGACTCCCTTTCTCATGGGGATTATGGGAACCTAACTCCCCCTTACTTGAGAAAGTATGGGAACAGGGGAGATTTGTAGTTTCCTGTACCAAGCTGTACTCTATATATTGCTCTCAGGAGTTTTTTGAGTTGTCCGAATTCTAGTCGGGGGAGGGGAGGAGGGGGGGGAAAAAAAAAAAGTAAGAAAGGAAGCTTGTGATGAGCATTCTACCTTCTTACAGAGAGTCAAAACTCCCTTTGTCTTCAACCAGATCTGGGCACACTTAGTGCCTTTTGAGGCATGGCTGCTGCTTCTTTGTTCCCTCTGCAATCCAGTAGCCTGTTTGCTTCTGAAATCCTGTCCTAGCTCAGAGGGCAGGCCCAAATGCAAATGATCACATGTGCAGTCAGAACTGCCAAACAATATTAGGTGGTCTCTGTGCTCAGTGTTATGAATGCTGTGCTAGGTCTGAATAGATGTTAAGTGGATAGCACCAAACATGGATCTGCATTTACAATGGTAATTGTGCGTGTGCTGGGGCCACTAGAAACTTAGGGGAGCGGCAGCGTGAATCTGAGGTGAGTACTGCTGAATGCCCTTGGCCGTCAGGGCCTGCAGCTATTTCCACATTGAATTTCTAGTACTGAAAAAGAGTACAGTACTAACTGACTTGTGATTAGGTGCTCTGGGCTCCTGCATGTGGATGAAACTACTTGGGGACCAGGGAAGGTTTAGGTGTAGCAGTGCTATGTTTAAGTTGGCCCCTGAGGTGTCAGAACATGAGCAGGCAGAAAGGCCCAATTGCGTTATGCAATATTTATTGAGGGAGGAGAAATTCCTGGTGATAATAGATTGCAGAGTACTGAATAAAACAGGGTAAAGGTAAGGGCATGCACGTGTGTGTGTGCATGTGTGTGTTGAGGGCTGTTTGACTTGAGGAGAATTTGTAGTACCTCCTCCCTCCTTCTTGACTGTGTCTAATCCTCAGTAGGAGGTGGATTAGGAAACGAGGGAGAATCACAGTTGTGTGTGAAATGACTTGTTTTCTTGTGTTCAGGGCGCTGTTCCCTGGCAGAGCAAAAAAGGTACCTTTTCCAAAGAACTTAAAATCCAGTGTCACCTGGTTCTTCAACATGACAACCAAGCGACAGCATGACTGAGGAGGCAACACCTTTCACTCCAGTACCAAAGCCCAGTGTCTTTTGTATCTGTCTGCAAAGAGAGTGTCCAATGCCCCTGCATTAGTGGTGTGAGACACAATAGTCCCAGGAAAAAGGTTGACTGTTGTATTTGCTGAGTGGGGAATTATCTGGTTCTGTCACTTCCCATGTTGCCCATGTCAGAGGGCAGTGTGTCACACGTTGGGCCCAATGGGCGACTCTCTGCTGGGCAGGACTTCAGAGGCTGGATATGTGTTTCTGAGTAACTAGCTCTCGGCTGTCTGTGTGGGTGTTGGTTGTGTCAAAAGGTAGTGCTGCTCTTTAGTTTGTGTGTTTAAAAAACGCCAAAACACTGTTCAGTTATAAATTTTGAAAGCATCATCTACTGAAAGAAGGGCTTATGCAAATATGTGACTGTAACTAGGTAGTGTGAAGTTTGAGCATGGCATAATTAGCTAATTAGAGTATGGGAGCTTGAGACTTAAAGCTCAAGCGTTCAGAGCTTGTGCCATGACATTGTGAACAGAGGGGTGGTTATGTCCATCTTTTGCTTGTGAGTGATGTTTGCTGTGCTCCTGCATAAAACTGCCTTTTAGCTGCCTCTGGCAAACTCAGCTCTGCTCATGGCCAAGGGCTTAAAGGCCATTAAATGTTACTCCTGATTAGAAGAAAGCTAAGTATATTGCTTGAGCAGTGTGTGTTTAATTCTATGCATAATGCTACTGAGCTCTTGGCAGGGCACTTCTCACCAGTAAGGCAGCGTGTGTACTGGCGGTGTGGTGTGATGGTGACACAGTAGGCCTCTGATAAGAGAGGTTACAGCAAGGGCATCCTGTGTGTGCCAGCAGTGTGCTAAACTTGAACCCTAGGCTCCGATGTGCTGCACCTGCAGCAGTTTCAGCCAAGAAATAGGAGCCAGGAGCCTCTGTGTATGATACAGTGCAATACAAACATTCCCCGGATCAGTTGTAGTCTAAAAGTTGCCTATGATTTGCATAGCGTGTATATTCCTAGTGTCTTTCTTTCATGTGCTGGCAAGACTTTCGTAGGAAGTAGATTTTAATTCTGTGGGTTGTGTATTTGTGGGAAGGTGCCATGTATTTTGAGACAATTGGGTGCCTCCTCCTTCCCTTATTTTAATCCCAACATTGAAGCATAGAAATTATGTAACTTGTCAGAGGGAGTCTGGAAGAGCAGTGACCTGAACTTGGACCTCTGTAATCCTAGTTGAGTGTTTCAGGTGATGGCTGTTCTGGTTAAATGCCAGTCTAGATTTCTTCAGTCATCAACTTCTGGAGCTAGACTTGCTTACCAGACAGCAGCTACTTGATCTTTATATTTAGCTTACCCCATTTCCCCTCACCTTCAGGGACTCAGTGAGAAATCGGTGCTCATCCAACTGGCTTATCGGACCATAAATTAAAAAAAATGGTGCTTGCTATTTCTACTGCAATTTTGAGCTCTGCAGTTTTCCCTTGTTTTGTCAGGCATTACACGGGCAGAGTTCAACTAAAACACAACTGTTAGTGACAAACTACATTATTACATTAAGGCACCTCTAGGCACAACTTTATCTGACTTCCTTTCTTTTGGAGGGTTTTTCTTTCTTTAATGTATACTATAATAAAAACAAACAAACAGTGTGGTCCTGTCTCTACTCATAGAAGAGACTTCTGCTGTGAAGGAAGGTAGGTACATTTGGTCCAAAGCTGGTCCTTGCTCAGGTGTCAGGTAGTTGTCATGGTCTGGGACTTGGACAGGTAGCAGCAGAGCAGGTCTTAGCAGAGCATGGCTGTGGGAAGCCACAATGCCTGACTAGAGCCAAGGGCCTGGAAAATAGGGAAGCCTCCATGCAGGAGCATGAATGCCCCTAAATATACAGATGGAGCACTGGGAGAAGGGCTCTGAAGGGACCAAGTTCTCACTTCTTCTCTCTTCTTCTGTGGAAGCACAAGATGGTCTTGGATAAAGTTTTTGAGTTTATAATGTGTCAGATGGTGGGAAGGGGTTGGCTTTCTTGCTTCACCTCCAGCAGGCTACAGAACTGGATGTTTGCTCCTCAAGGGGTTTATTTGAGGAAAGGGAGCTATAACCAGCCTGCTGAAGAGCATGCGGTGTTCAGTTACTCCTCTGATCTTATTGTCATAGGTGTAGAGGTCTGATAATAAAGCTGTCTCCTGGAACATTGCAGAGCAGCAAGTAATTTGGAGGATGGCTATTATTGTACAGAATTATTTTCTCATATGGTTACACTTTTTTTCCCAAGGTATCATAGAAAGAGATGAAACCACTATGGAGAAAGAAATTGCAGGTCTGCATCGAGTGGACTTCGAATTCTCCGACATATTCTATTTCTGCAGAAAAGGGTTTGAGGCCATTGTGGAAGATGAAGTCACCCAAAGGTTTTCTTCTGAAGAGTTGGTCTCCTGGAATCTCCTCACAAGGACTAATGTCAACTTCCACTACATCAGCCTGCGGCTGACTATTGTGTGGGTCATTGGGGTTGTGGTGCGGTACTGCTTCCTGCTGCCCCTACGGTGAGCTCACAGGTGCTGATGGATTATGTTAGTCTGGGAACATGTCAGTGTGTATATTCTTAGGAAACATCATCTGAAGTTCTCTAGCAGAAGGTAACATTATCAGAGACCACCTGTGGATACAGACAGTTAACTGGCTTAAACTCTTCTTTGGCTAAAAAGCCACTCTCAACATTTATCTTCCCATTCCCTATGCAGAATAGTTTAGGGCAAGCGATCATCTTTTCTGTGAGTATTTCCCCTGAGTCACATGGATTGGCAACATAAGAGTAGACTGGGCAATCTCTAGTTAAACTCTGACCTTATAAGCATTGGGGTATCTGATGCTGTTGCCTTTGCTGTACCATGATTTTGAGCAATATGTGACAGGAAGTCATTAACAGTAGAGTTATGGAGAAATGGGTATGTCAAGACTCTGAGAAATAATTGAACTTCTGCAATCCATTTCCATTTTAAAGGGGAAGGTGATATTAAAAGGAGCAAAATCAATTATCCTGCTTTAATGTCTCTCTTCTTACAGCTTTACCCTGGCTGCCATTGGGATTACCTCAATGATTGTGGGGACAACAATGGTAGGGCAGCTGCCAAACAGCAAGTAAGTAGTGTGTGTTGTGTATATGAGGGATAAACTAGCCAAGTCAGTAGCACTGCAGTGCAGAGAATTCAAGGTTAAAACTGGACAGAATTTGACAAGTCGTACACTGTCAATAGTACACTCCACCCACAAACTGGTGTCCTTGTCTATGGTGGCATTTCAAACTCAGGCTGAGGTTGTCTTCTTGCCAGGCTTGGCACTGAGGATGGTGATTTTTGATGGGCCCCTCTTCTTATGAGAGATAAGCATAAGAGGTGTTAAAAACATCAGGAAGATCTTGGGGGCGAAAAATCTCATTGTCTTAGGACCGCAAAATCAAAGAACTGAGGCCCAAAACAGCCCTTCAGATAGGATGCTGGTGATGTCCATTCCTTAAGGAAAGGAGGAAGGAGGTGTGTGCTGGTGTGACCTTGTTACAAGTAGTGAGGAAGACAGAAAGAAATGAGAATTAATAAATGAAAGACTCCTCTGCTTTTAATCCACTTGACAGAAAAGTAGTGCAGTATTCTGCTGAGTTACTAAGACAGGCTTGTCTAAAAGGGCTGATGGGAAGGATGATCAGAGGAAGCAAATTGAATTCAGCAGTGTGTCTTAGTGATAGGATATGACAGTGAAGCAGTGTCCAGCCAGGGACAGCCCAGTAACATGCAGAGGTGTGTAGAAAAGGGTAGACCTAGCTCTGTGTGGGGACAATCCCAGAAGTAAAGCAAAAAAGGTGGTGCTGAATTGTTCAGGTCTCCCTCCCTCTCTTGCTATCTCTCCAAGTTGAAATTCGGAAGAGATGTTGGCATCCCTCTTCTGTAGTTGGGTCTCCACGCTGAGGTCAGTCCTCTGTTATACACTAGCATTTCTGAGGCACCAATCCTGGGCTACTTTTGTGCTAGGATACAAAATATCCAGGAGGGAAATTTCTGCCTTGCCTGCTATCTAATAAGACTAAGGGGATGATGTGTCTTGGCTGAGCTGCTGTAGCAAGTGAGTGATTGAGCTGGGAATATCCCCCTGTGCTCTTGAGTCCCAGGAAAACCTCTCTTAACCCCAACTCTGAGCAGGCTGGAGAACATTGTCTGTGTCTGACTGCTTTCCAGGATGCTCCACACTATTGTGTTCTCTCTTTCAGTGTGAAAAGCTATCTGAGTGAACTTGTCCACCTCACATGCTCCCGGATCCTTGTCAGAGCTCTCTCTGGTACTATCCATTACCATAACAAGTGAGTGAGCCGATGCTAGGATAGCCTAAGTGTTTGTGCATAGCTCTACGTGCATGAGTATCCTTGTTGAAATGGGGCAGCTCTTTCCTGGCCCACAGGTCGATGTCGCACTAGATGCTGACTCACCTGGTAGTTTTAAAGAAATGTGTGTGTAATGTGGTGCTCCCTGCACTGTTAGTCTAACAACAAATTCTGTATTTGCAGGGAAAACAAACCTCAGAAAGGAGGCATTTGTGTGGCCAACCACACATCACCGATAGATGCAATCATTTTGACAAATGATGGATGCTATGCAATGGTATGCAGAGGTCCATGATGAACACAGAGGAGAGAGGGAGGATGCAAAAGGGGAGGACTATAGGTTATTGGTTGTGGGGTTCAGTATTTAACTTTTACAGTTAGTAGCTATGTTATGGTCAGTGTTAGTCAGTGGGAAAAGTATAAATTGTGCTGAAGTTTGACTACAGGGAAGTTTTTGTTCTGGTAAAGTTACCCTGGCAATGTCAATGCCAGGTTCTTCATCTGATATAAAACCTGAGATATGCTTTCATGTGTGCTTCCAGACCCTTTCAAGTGAATGCATTTTACTAGTTTTTATTGGCCTTTCCCAATCCTGATTTGCAGTCTCCAGTAGGCTTTTTTTAGTAGGGATGCAGGAGAGGAAATTCTACTTTCCAGGAGTCTTTTATGCTAACATGTCTCATTGGACTTGCAGGTTGGCCAGGTTCATGGTGGACTAATGGGAGTTATTCAGAGAGCCACAGTAAAGGCCTGTCCTCATGTCTGGTTTGAACGCTCAGAAGTTAAAGACCGCCATCTAGTGACAAAAAGGTGAGACATGAGTTTGAGTGGTAAATTGTAGTGGTAGTGTAATTGTAATATCTAATGGTGCTTGAGGGGCCCCGTGTAGGGAATCCCTGCACAGTAATTCAAAAATAAGGACCCAGATTAGGAATTATTAATTTGGAAAGTCAAAAACCCAAGGAGCCCATGAGGTTACTGTGAGAAATGGCACTTGGAACCTCGTTGTCCTGTGAGGACTCAAGCTGTCTTGCGAAAGCATCTTCTGTTAATAGGGACCACATCTAGTTGTCTTATTCCAAATGATGGCTGCTGCTTACAAGCCCTGATCCTAGGGACACCAGTCATCTGTAACTCCATATTACTGTAGGCTGAAATGATGCAGGACCTTACCAACCAGTAGAAGCAGGTAGGGGTGGAAACCGTCAATATAGCAGTGACTGTATGGCAGCTCTTGGAGCAAGAGGAGGGGCTGTTTTGCAGCATACTGGTTCATTCAGAATGACCTGAATGTGCTTGCTTGGTGTGGTCTGAGGTACAGTAGACTGTCGTCAAAATGTCAGGCCCCCAGGTCACTGAGGAACTCTTGAATACTTTACACAGGGTCAAGTGTTTCAGACCAGAGGTTCTGGTAAGGATTGGATTGTAGCTGACTATAACAGAAGATGTCATTTGGGTAACCATCAGCTTAATAACTAATTTCTTACTAATTCAGACATACACTTTAAAAGGACATGAAGATACCTCAAATTCAGGGACTGTATGTTCAGAAGGAAATCCTGATTATAAAACAGACTTTCTGTGTCATGACCTATCAGGACTTCATTCTAAATTGGGAGCCA
Organism: Apteryx mantelli; assembly: GCF_036417845.1. Taxonomy (NCBI): domain Eukaryota; kingdom Metazoa; phylum Chordata; class Aves; order Apterygiformes; family Apterygidae; genus Apteryx; species Apteryx mantelli. The sequence continues at coordinate 6,073,058 of NC_089982.1, forward strand.
CTAAAATTGGCAAGCTTGGCTTGCTCAGGTGAAGGAAGAATGTATCTAGTTGTAAAACTGAGCTCCTTAAAAGAAAGGCATATTTTTGCAGAAGTACGGTATAGCATATAGGAGAGGACTTGACTTGGATCATTTTAGAATAGATAATAGTGCATGTGTTGCAAGCCATGCCTGTATATGAAAGCGGTACTCTAAACTGGCATCTGGACCAAAGCAAAGTAATGCTTTTGACTTGAAGAGAACTGCTGACACCTCATTAGGCCTAGTTATCCAGTCTAGGCCTTCATTAAGGCAAAGTGCTCTTATGAATGGCAGAATGTTTTACCCAAACCATTCCTCTTTGGTTCCTCTTTTCTTTCCTTCTATGTATTCACAAATGACTTCAACATCCTTTTCTTCCTCCCCCCTTCCCCCCCCCCCCTTTTGCTCACCCTAAATTCCTCAGACACTTTGAATGAAGTCTTTATCCAAATAGCTTGGTGATAAAGCCTACTTCTCCATGTGAAAGGCATGGTCCTGGCTCTGAACTTGTCCAAAGGCTTGCCTGTGGATGCTGGCATAGAGAGATAGGTACTCTTCCTAATTTTTGAAGAACTTCTCAGATTAATTTTATGACAGGTTATCTTCTTGATCACCTTGTTGGCCTCTACATGGCAGGATGGCTCTGACAAGTCATCCAAGTGTTGTCAAGGTAGCGTGAGCTGTAGGCATTAAAAATCTTGTCTTAAAGAAGTCTAAGTAAGCAGAGCCTGGATGGACTGTTTCGCGCGCGCACACTTTTCTCTCATGTAGGCTGTTTCTTACAAGTTGAGTTTATAGAAATGACTTAATGGCATATATTTGTTGGCTCTCCTGATGGTCATTAGCTAATAAAATAATATGCAGGAAAGAAAAGAGGATGTTGCCTCAGTGTAAAAGTAATGGGAGCAATTCTCAGAGGGTTGAAAAGACTGCATGCACAAAGCTTCAGATCTGTTACGAACAGAATGGCAGATACAAATTTGTCTCCAGTATAAAGCTTTGGTTTTGTTATGAATATATGTAAGTAAGGCTTTTTTTCTTAAATGCAGCTGCCTGGGGAAATAAAAGTGGAAAGGAACTGTTTTTTAAACTTTCATTCTGTTCCCACAGGCTGAGGGAACATGTGGCAGATAAGAGCAAACTTCCAATCTTAATTTTTCCAGAAGGTAAGAAACTGAACAGCTCTTTCCCTCTATTCAGCATAATCTCATCTCTCTTTTTCCCTTGTCATGACTTCTAAGCCATGGGTCAGCTCCATTAGAGCACGAGATTTTTATTAGGGCTTTCATATATTTTTTTTCTTTCGTATAAGACTTCACAAAGACAACAGTATGCAATCTCTGGCTGTTGGATCTTCTGACAGAAGCTGTATGCGGAAGAACAGGAAGATTATTTGTTTTACCCTGTGAATATCTATTCACTGTCCTACAGAGTTAACCTCTGCCTTGTGCTTTTTCTCTCTAATACTTGGTCTTGCCTCAGTCAGGGAGTCTGTCACAAGACAGAATGAAGGACAGCAGGGGAGAGATGCTTAACTTTATCTCTAAAGGGCCTGCATTTGCTCCTCAGTGAGTGCAAGACCTGTATGTTGGTGTAGTCTTGCTACTGAAATGTGGCAGGCTATATGAAGTAGTGACTTTTTCTATTCTGGACAGGCACCTGCATAAATAATACATCTGTGATGATGTTCAAGAAGGGGAGCTTTGAAATAGGAGGGACAATCTATCCCGTTGCGATCAAGGTAAGGGGAAATAAGTGCTTGCTTAACTTGTAAATGATTTGGGATCTGTTTCTCTCAGGGAGGTGGGAAGCTGTCTCAGCCCAGCTGCTAATAAAAACTGGAGCTTAAGTGAGGTGGAGGGAGGGGGGGCAGGGGGAGAGGGGCAGAGGGAAGCAGGGGGAGAGGGAGAGGCAGAGTCTGCAGCAGCAAGTGAGGCGGAGGGAGGGAGAGAGAGGTGGAGGGAGGCAGCGGAGAGTGAGCAGCAGTGGGAGAGAGGTGGAGAGGCAGTGAGGCAGAGGATGACGGGGGAGTGAGAGGGGGAGGGGCACGGAGGGGGAGGGGGGTGGAGAGGGATAGAGAGGGAGAGGTGGATGGAGAGAGGAAGGCAGAAGGAGGGAGGTGGGAGAGATGGGGGAAGAGGGAGAGGCAGAGAGAGGCAGAGGGTGGGAGAGAAAGGGGGTGGAAGGAGGAAGAGAAGTGAGGGGGAGAGGGAGGCCAAGGGGGAATGGGGGAGGGGGGAGAGAGAGAGAAGCAGGGAGGAGGAGGAGAGGGAGAGGAAGAGAGGCAAGGGGGAGACGGGGAGGGGGTAAAGGGGGGAGGGGGGGAGAGGGAGAGAGAAAGAAGGGAGAGTGAAGGGGGAGAGGGGCAGGGAGGGAGGGCTGGAGAGAGAAGGGGCAGGGAGACAGGGAGGGAGAGGTGGAGGGAGAGGCAGAGCGGGATGGGCGGTGGGGGAGGGAGAGGGGAGATAGAGGAGTGGGAGAGGCAGAGGTGTAGAGGGAGAGAAGGAGAGGCAGAGAGGGAGAAATGGGAGGGGGGAGAGGCAGAGAGAGGTGGAGAATGGTGGGGTGAGGATAGGGAGAGAGAAAGGGAGAGAGAGGGAGGGAGGGGCAGAGAGGCAGAGGGAGGGAGGAAGGCAGGGAGAGGCAGAGAGAGAGATCGATCCTTCAGTCTGTGGAGCTTGCTGCTTAAGACTTGGTAGGGTTGATGTCCTTCTCCAGAAAATTGGAAGAAAGGAAGGCTGCAGAGGGAGACACAGCTACTCCTTCCCAGTGCTGAAAGGAAGAGAAGCGTGTAGCTCACAGTAGAGGTAGCTCTTTTGGCTGTTCCAGCAAATGGGTGACCAGCGCTGCTATGTAGCACAAGATGCATAAATGAGCACGGGTTAACTTTCTAAAGCCTTGTGTTAAGTGAACGCATTAGTTGAAAATATTCTTTCTCTGGTGTGTGACTGAAAGCATTCCCCCGAGATCTGAAACAGGCTGCGGTGTTCTGTGAGGAAATGGTTTTACAGTTTGCTTTTTGTGATCCTTTACAGTATGATCCTCAGTTTGGAGATGCATTCTGGAACAGCAGCAAATATAATATTGTGAGCTATCTGCTGCGAATAATGACCAGCTGGGCCATTGTGTGCAATGTGTGGTACATGCCACCAATGGTTAGAAAGGTAATTTGGCATATGGTTGACTGTCTGATTGCTATTTAAGATCTACACTGTCTCTGCAAGCATCTTTTTTTCCTCTTTCCCCCAACCTCCATCCCCCCACCCCCAAATCAAAAGGGTTTTATACTGGACTTTCAGTGTTGATTTTGCCCTGTGACTGAACTTTGCTTCTCCTGACATGTTTTTCTAAAGGATTGGCAGGGTTTGTGCTGGAAAAAGGTGTGGAATGCAGCCTGGTACCATCAACACTGCACTAAATATTCACAAGATAGCAGTAAACATACTGCTATTTACAGTAGCACTGCTGCTAATGCCAGCTGGAGTTAAGAGTATATTAATAGTTTGCAAAACTGTCCATGAACTCATTGTGTTGGAGCAAAACTTTCCCCTAATTTCAACATTTTCGGAAAATTGAGAGCTAAATGAATAACGCATAGGAAGCTCAGATTATGTTGGCATGGGAAGGGAGGAGGGATCTTTTGTCACCAAGCTAATCTGATGAGGCAGCAGATGAGAAAGTGTGATGGAAGTCTGTCTCAATTCAATTCTTTCTGGTCTCATTATGTTGAACTTAAAACCTCTGAAGGAAGGAGAAGATGCTGTTCAGTTTGCCAACAGAGTGAGGTCTGCCATTGCTCGCCAAGGAGGACTGACTGAACTTCCCTGGTGAGTAATGCCATCGTTCTTAGAGTGTATGGACTACTTGCACTTCTAGACTTATCTGTTAGAGCTTGTGGTTGAGAGATGCTTCCCTTCCTAGCTTTGTGATAGATACCATTCAACCTCACTTCATTCTGGTCAGGAGAAAACAAGGGAGTAACTTTACTTGCACATACAGATATGTGCATGTGAGAAAAAAGATGCATAATGTCTTTGGCAGCATGTAGCTCCCCTGCAGTGACTTCTGTCTGAAGGCTTTGTGCATTTGAAGAGGGTCCCCTCACTGTAGTTTCTCATGTTGAGATTGAAGTTGAGGTGAAACTACTTGGCCACACTGACGAACAATGAACAATAAAATACAGACTTTGAAAGTCGCTGCTGTACTGACCTCCCCATACTGTGTGCTACTTCAGTAAGAAGTTGAATATTAGAAGAATGTATAACCCCTTAATTTTATTGGACTATAGAAAACAATGTGAGAACAGGATAAACAGAATAGGCAAGCTGTTAGAGCTACAAGGCCCAGCTGGCCCTAGAGAGGAAGTAATGCAAGGGACAACTATGATTTTCCACAAGATTGGCTGCCTCTGCAGTTTAGGGAAATGCTATCCCACGTAGGCAAGGATTTTTATTCAGTTGTAGGTGCAGCCTGGTATCAGCATTATTCTCCTTTAATGGGCTAAACTCTAAACTTGGCCTGCATATTCATTAAGGCTTTGGGTAAGTGCTGTTTTAATAAACACACTTAAACTTGTATTTAAAAGCTCTGAAGAAAAGCCTCCTGAAACGTCTTGTGGGACAAGATTCTAGAGTTGACTAAGATATTTGATGTAATACCTATTTTGATAACAATAGTGGTAACAAACCTGATGGAGTACCTCTCTCCTGCTCTATTCCAGGGATGGAGGCCTGAAACGAGCTAAAGTCAAAGATACTTTCAAGGAAGAACAGCAGAAAAACTACAGCAAGATGCTAGTAAGAAATGGATCAATAGGAAATCTGTCTACAGGAACAGAGTCAGACTGAATGGTGGTTCTTTCAAGCAATTTTTGCACATCCAGCCTTAGCAGGAATAATCGTTTTTAATTACAAGAAAAAAAACAAACAAAAAACAGAGTAACAAAATCCCTCTTGTAATGTGTGCGCATATTCTTTGTGTGGCTGGTGCAGAGCCTGCCAAGGTTAGTGTCTCTGTATATCTCCCTCCTTCCTTCCCCCTTTTTTCTCCCTCTGCTGTCCCTCCCCATCTTCACTGTAAGCATGATGATGCACTGCTGTATTGTGGCTCCTGGTATCGGGGAATGGAGCATGTGGAGAATTAAGGGACAAAAGCAAAAAAGCACGACACTACTTTTTCTGAATTCGTAAGGATGAAGGGAAGTACGCTGGACAGATGCTCTGAGAACACTGGTTGTGCAGATACCTCTTGTCCATGGTAATGGGAAACTTTAAACATAACAAAATTTTGTTTTCTTCCTGTTGCTCACAGACTTCTTGTTGTTGTAGAGTTATTATATAACATGTTTTAGGATGGTGTCAAAATTAAGGCTGACTCTGTTTACCTTGACCTGGATGAGCATGGGGGAGGGAAGCAAGGACTGATAGATCCCAAAGGATAGAGAAGGAGCTGCCTTGCCAAAAGCACAGCTCAAGGACCATGAGGAATTTGGCAGCCTTGTGACATGGAGTTGTCTTTATTGAGAACTGCTGTCTGAGGGGAGGTATAAAGAGTGAATCCTCAATCTACTGTCTACTGCTACTGTTCAAATTGCTTTCTTCAGACCAGAAGAGCTATCTTAAAGGTAAGATACAGTAGGCAGCTGAATAAGTTAGGCTGTGGCAGATGTATTCTAGGAAGTGGATTTGCAAGACTACTTTTCTGGAAAAAAAAAAAAAAAAAAAAATCCTGCTAATGGCTTAAAGGTCTTAAGAGTACAACTCCAGAAACACATTTTTGTGTTGATCTGGGCCAGCAATAGCTATCACAACTCTAAACAGGATCCATAAGTCATCTATGATACAAGAAGTAGCATGTTCAAAACTACAATCTATTGCTGTCTTAATGTAAAGAGAAATAAATTCTATATTTCTAATGGGTCTTGTGTGGCATTTATGTTCTGTTCTATGTGTGTTTAAATAAAACAGTTGTACTTTCTGGAAACTTAGAGTTAGGGTCATGGAAACTTAACTCACTGTGGCATGCTGCACCATCTGTAGTTGAACTCTTACCTGATTTCTAACATGACTTTTTTCCTTTTCCTTTTTCTTCCTCTGACAAAGGAAGGTGTCTCTTCTGTCTAGAGAGTAGAAATGACTTGCACATCATGCAGACTGAACTTGAGATTAGAACATGAAGTCACCTCAAGGAGATTTGACCAATTAAACTGTCATTAATTCTAAAGCAACAGTGAACCTCTAAATTTGTTACTAACAGTGAGTTCATTTGTAAGTCTTATTTTCCCAGAGCAGAGAGATTTTCAATTTAATGCTGAGCAGAAAAACTGTTCCAGAACTGAGAATAGTGTCTCAAAGTCCTGTTACAACTTAGCCTCATGAATAAGGGTTTCTGATCTTTTTTCCCTTATCCCTCAGTATGTGTACTTTCATAAACATAGATACTCCCATTCATCAAGTCTAATACAGATACACTGCATGTCGTACTTGGGTCTTGGGTATCTTGTCTTGAAACCCATTGGAGCTATGTGACCTTGAAGAAAACATTGGAAAAATGCCTTTTGGTTTAGCATGGTGGGCCTTTTTAAGAGCAAAAATGTTTATATTGAGAGGGTTAGAGGTGGCAGAAGTGAAGCAAGGTAAAAGTTTTTGCCTAATTCGAACCTAATTCAACTTTGACTTGAGTTTTATTATTCCTACTAGGATGAACTGGTCATATGACCTTTGGGCTAATGAATTTGGTCATAATTTCTGAATGCCTGCTCTGAGCTGGGGCTTAGCCTGCGCTTTCTGTAGGAAGCTTTGTGTTAGGAAACCCTTCTTTTCTGCGCGTGTGTGTATAGACAGATACAAAATACATTCTAATCTCTATATTGTTACATATATATTACTCTATAGATGAAACATAAAGTGAGAATAGGTGAAGGTTTAAATACGCAATTCCTAAGCAAATCTTTATGGCCAGCTTATGGGCTGACTGTGCCACTGCTTCCTTCCTGTGTTTGGAGTTGGTCATCAGCAACTGAATTGCATTGGATTATGAAATCCTGCTGCGTTCACTGGGGTATCCTGTATTTGTAAGTGTTTACAGCACCAGGACTGTGGTTTGACTCTTGCTTAGGGCAAATTTGGCTTCCAAGGAAAAAAGCCCTGTTAAGTGGAAGGGTAATAATAAGGTAATACAACAGCATTGTGTTGAAATATCATCTAGGAAGCCCGGTAGGGTTGTGTGACTTCTGTAGAATTTACAGGTTTAAAAGATTTGCAAATAACCTCTACTGAATCACTTGTTAAATAAAATCTTTCTTCCTTTTTTTTTGACTGCAGATACCTTACCAAGAAAATGTGTAGATTAGCAGTACAATTTACACTAAGGACTAAATAAGTAGAGTGCATCTCTATAGTCATGAGATGAGGCATCAGTCACCTCTTAATTGCTGCATAGTTGCAGAAGATGTAGGTGAGTTAACAAACCGATAGGTTTTTATGAACATACAGTTGCTCATACACTTCTTAAACAAAATGTATTCTCACTTAGTCTTTGACTCCATCCCTGGCAGGAGTTGATACATCTTTGGTGTAATATCCCTTGACTGCTTCTATTTCTCCTTAAGTGTTTTGTTCAGGGAGGCTGTGGGAGCAGTGGTGAGTATTAATAGATGCTTCTGGACCATATCCATAATTCATTAGAGAGGTGAGATCCAGGTTCTTTGGGTGGTTTGAAGATGAGCCTATTAGCTTTGGGGAAGTTTTTTTACAGGGCAGCTATGCATACCCCAATTGCAGATGGCAGTGGGACAATGAATCATATATGCCACTCAGCTCAATATCAGCTAAGCTACTCTTGCCTCTTTACCCTGCCTTTGGAAAAGTTTTTGTTCAATTTCTTCTTTTTTTTCCTGATGAGTCTGGGAAATGTTGCTGCTGAATTGGCTTGGATCAATAGAGACAGCTTGAGAAACCCATGGCACAGTTGAATTTAAGGACTTAGTTCATAGTGCTGTGCACATAAGAGCATTGATTCTTATTTAAGGAGCTGTATTCTTTCTTCTATGATTTAGGGAAAGGCATTTGATCTCAGAAAACAGAAACTAATAAGAAGAGATCAAACATGAGTTGTGTATCTCAATCTTCAGGGCCTGCGGGAGTTATGACTCAGACTGAGGCAGAGAGAAGCTAAGAAACGCCCATGCCTATTACCTCTTTTTCTGCACAGCTAAGGCTTGCAGGGTGGCTTATGGAGTAGCAGAAAATGAGATCAAATGCATCTTATTTATACAAGAGACCAGGGCCGAGGACCATAGGAATACCTGTGTTTTAGGTGGTACTTAGTTTTCTTTTTTTTTAAAATAGGCATTTAAAGGAGTGTGTTATAGAAAATTCTTTCTTTCTTTCCTTGGGCTTTGCTATACAGCAGCCTTTGCTGTTGTATCTCACAAATGTTAATGTTTTCTTTGTCAAAGCTCTTTTATTTTCCCCTCTATTGTAGTCCTAGAGTGTAATGTGTCTTCTGAACTCGCAGAGGATGGAGGTTCCTTTGAAACTCCACCAAAAAAGTTTTTTTTTCTTTTTTTTTCTCATTGACTTTGAGCAAAAACACTGGTAGTTGATGTGGTAGATGATGATACAGCCCAATTCAGGTGTCACTAATCTTTTCACATCACTCAAATCTACATGTTGTTTCTACATTCAGCATAGTAGTTATTGCCAACGGTTCTGTTGTGTCCTGCTTAAGTCATTCCGTCTCTAATTGGCTTTTCCTCAACTATACAAAATACAGAGAAACATTAAATACATGCAGGCCACCATTGTAGAAAACTTGTGCTTGATCTGAGGGAGACTCATGAAAATCCTCAGATCAGGAGTCCTTGGAAACTTGTTATGAATAAACCAGTATTGCTCTGGAACCTGTAGGGCCAGAATCCAAGTTACTTTATCTTGAGACTTTAGGTACTTAGGAATGTCCCTCTCAACCTCACTGCTCAACAGGTCCATAGGGGTTTCTAAGACTTGGGTCTCTTGAATATATAGTTGATGTAACTTGCAGAAGGTTTTAACCACCTAGCTGACAAATGCTGTGATGTATTCCCCTGTTTTGTTTTGCCTGGTATTTCTCAGGAACTGGACAGTCCAGAAATTCTGCAGTCTGCAAAGTCTCCCTTGAGGGATGGAAGGGATTTTAAGCAGTACTGAGCTATTTAAGGAAAGAGCCAAATAACACTGCAGCCACATAACTAAGAAGGAAGCAGACTTCAGCTATGAAACTTTGCCCAAGATACTAGTACTAACTCCCTAGCAAGATGTTGCTGGTTCCTAGTTTTCTGTATGTGTTTGAATTTAGATACCTGTTGGATAAACAAAAATGCTATCAGTACAAGGACTAAGGAAGCCTGATTTTGTATGGATTTGTGCCACAACTTAGACTGCAAGCTGTAATTGAAGTAGTGATACAGGACTGTGGTACAATAAGGTGTCTTGGCTGTGGATTCTCTTGTGTCTAATGTATCCATTACTTTCTGTGGAGACATGAATATAATCTGTCCTCAGTTTGGCCAGCTGGGTTAATGAGATTAGTAGAGCTGTATTTATCTTAAAGAATTTTACTTCCTTTTAAAAATTTTTTTGAAAGCAATAGACAAGTACAAAGTTATTAGGGATGCACCTCCTGGCACATAATTGCCATGATGCTGCAAGTTTAATTTCCTGTAGAAAACCACTCAAAACCCAAATAAGTTCTTGGACAAGAGCCTAAGTTTGATGGCTTGGTGCCTCAATAGACGGCTAAGTCTCTGTTCCTTTCCCCCCCTCCCTCCCGCCCCTTTCTTGTGCCCTGATCACTGCCTGCCTTTTTGCACAGCTTCTGTTTCAGTGAGGGGAGAAGGGGGAGAAATGCATTTGCTCAGTATAACATACCTTTGCTGGTATTGCCCTTCTGGGAGAGATGGAAAGTGGATGTATGTGGCATCTCTGAACACTGAAGGTATAAAGCTAGTGTTTGCCATTTCATGAATGAGTGCTATACCCATTTAGATTTTATGCATGGGGATATGTTGTCCCGGTTGGTTGTTTGGGTATGTTTTTATTTTTAATGAAGACAAGTGAAAGTAACAAACCAGACTTGGTTTGCCTTGGTGATTTAGGAGACTATAGGCTGATGTCTTGCCAGTCTTTTCTGGGCTGTCTTTTATACTCAGAAAGCAGCTCCTGAGCATGTTCACATCACAGTTTCTACACTGTCACTGTCCCATTATTTCAGTCTTCAGCACTGTTTTCTCCTGCAAGCTAATCGACCTTTCTTCCAGACAACATTTCACTGAGACAGCTTTGTTAAATGAGGGTAAAATGGAAACTAATGATATTCTTGAGCTTCTCTCAGGCTAGCCTTAATGACCCCAGTCCTGTGGTTATACAAATAGGTCTCTGTGAAGACTCATTAGCAGCAGTAGCTTTGAGGGGCTCCAGTCTTTGCCCTGATCCCAGGATGGTGATTGAAAACTATGGGCTGAATCACTTTAGGGTGGGAGGAATCAAGGTTTGAGCACAGTCATCCTGAGCGTGAATATAGGCCAGTACATGCTGCAAATGACTCAGCCATGCCTGAGCGTGCACAGTAAGGGGCTCTTAGAAAGTCAGTGGTATTTTGAATATTGATTGGGTGACAAACTAATTGCTTAAGCCTAACAGTGAGGGTAACCTCTTGGTTTTGTCACAGCTGTGCTTTTTTGGCACTGCTGCTCCTGATGGATGTGCCCATGCTGTTATCAGATCTGATACGTTGCCATCTAGAATTTTTTTTTTATTTCCCTGAAATGAACATAATAAAAAAGGCAGAAATGTGACCTCAAGAGTCAAGATACAGACTCCAATGATTGTTCACTGTCTCCATCTTTCTATTAGATTTTCTGAGGCTGTTTTTTTCCCCTTATTTGCTGGATAAAATCCATACAAATGAAATACAATGGCAGTCAGTAAATAATAATGAAAAGGTAAATTCGTTTTACAGAGAAGCCAGTGCATGTAAGACATCATCTGGAATGACAGTGATTTGCTTGCACAGATCATGAAGCTATTACGGTCTCTCGAAATTAATATCTGGCTTTTAGGCTCTATAACTGTGAGCGTGACCTCTCTTTACCCTTTGTCTATTAAGAAAAATGGTATTGTTGTTTTTAAATGCAAGATGGACAGCAGGTATGATACTGTTCCCTGGATAAGACCGCTACTTCTGTTAGGTTCCATGGGATGGGCAAGTGCTTGGGTCTGTTTTCCAAATTGCGAACTGGTGATGGGACCACCCATGGGACAGGCAAGTGTAGAGCTGTCTGTGTCCAAACTTCAGTGGAGCTGCCCCTACAACATGGTGAGAAAGCTCAGAGAAATCACCCTGGTGACTTTCTGCCTTTTCTGTCGGCCAGGGGTGGCATGGTGGCAGAAACCCTGGCTGGCATGCTGAAGGTAGCCAGTTGGCTGTTTCTGCATCTCGGTGTGGTGGGAAGGGCTAGCTTACCTGCTCTTTGCCTTGCCTCATCATCATCAGTTATTCTGTTGTGTTTCTGTGCCAGAGTATTGTCCAGCCCATGGGCTGGGCTAAATCTAACTTCCTCTTACACTTCACATAATGTTCATTTTGCACAACATTTCTCAGTGACTTAATTTTGTAGGGATTTTAATTGCAGAGAGAGTGAGAGGTTTGTAACCCTAAATTTCTGTGAATTTCTATGCCATGCTATACCTGATACCATTCCACCAGTGTAATTTTGTTGGCTTTACTGGAGTCATGCCAATTTGAAATGAGGATGAATCTGAGGACTGCGATTCTGGGCTATACCATGAACATATGTCCTGTCTTAGTATTTAAGCTTTTCATTCTTGGTAAGTCCCGAGATCTCTCATAAAAACCATCACACAGAAATGTAAGGGAAACTTGCCTTGGATTTGTGAAGCAATTACCTTAATCCAGACACGTACTGAATACCTTTTAGGAAACAGACCTCCTCTATGCTAAGCAGTGCCACATTTCAGGTGATGATAGCATGAAAGTTTTTCAGTTACAACCCTGTGCAATGAATTAGCTTGGGATATCATATTAACTCATCTTTACAACACCATAAAAACCTTCTTGCTCTGAGTAGGGAAGAGGGATTTTTGGATGAGCTGCAGCTGAGTGAGGATGGGGGAATGTTTGCTTTTTGCAAGCTCTCCTTGATGCTGTTGGAGGTTTCAGAAACCTACTACTGCTCTATCTGCTTCTTAGCAGAATACTGCCACCTACGGACTATAGCCCTGTGCCAGTGTATTGTCGAGACTCCTGTCGCAGAAGTGAGTAAATTGCATGAGTCAGGGCTTTACTGAATAACAACGGGTTTTTGTGTGTGTGTTTTGCTCATGAGAATTTCACACCTTTCCATATATTTTCATCATGCCTTTTGTTGCAATCTGGATTTCTTTTTTTTGGAAACGTGCTCTGGCTGTGCAGTTCAATGCCTGATATTTCCCCAAAATAAGGCACAAGTTTTGTTCTTTTTGTTTGTTTTGAATTCTTTTTACTCTTGTTTGCCTGTGGGCTGTCTCTCTCTCCACCCCTGTACACTAGCAAGTCACTTGTCTCCTACAATTAATTTCATTTTGCTATAGAAGAACAATGAGATCAGCCCTGTGCTCTCTTCACTTCATCCTTGGCTAATGGATTAGTCTAGATGCATTGCGTGAAGTGAGCATGATGGTGCATAAACCCATGTGGGATAGCTCTATTGCAAAACAACCCTTGCACAGCATACAGTAATTTTCTTCCTTATGCTTCTTCTCGTGCAAGAGTTCCACTTAATTTCTGCCCCGAGGAGGTCAGCTGCCTGGGCAGGGATTAGTTCTTTTCAACAACCACAATCAAACTTCCACTCATGCACGTGACTCCTAATGCTGGGTTCGTGCTCAAGGGACGGGAAGGGAATTTGGCAGCACGGCCTCCTGTGGGCAGCAGCAATCTCTTCCTTGTCACGTTTGACAGTAAGGACCATACCCTGTTGGGCAGGGTGGGAGGCAATCTTATTTAAGAGGACCTGATATAGGTAGTAAGTTCTCCAGTCAATCATGTGTAAGAAACTAGTGATCAACTGAAAAGTCCAAAACCCAACTGTTTCATCTACCTGGGCTGTCTTAGGGTAAAAGTTAATCATTTTCTGCTGGTTTTGGCTTTGTTTTGTTTTTTTTTGTGATGTGGGGAGGAGAGACTTAGGCTTCTGGGGTTGTGAAGTGCCTGCTGGGTATTAAGATGCTGTGCTGAGATGCTTAAAAACCTTGTATCTTAATCTTCAGGTCCAGAAAGATCTTTGGAAATTCTCTGGCACCTTTAGACAGGTGGGCCTCCATTGAAAGTCTTCAATCTTGCAAGCTCCTTAAGTAGCACAGACTGACACTAGTTCTGTAAAACTACAGCTGACTAACATGTGAATTAAAAAAAGAAAAAAATCATATCTGGGGAGGGAGTGCCATCATAGCTGCTGAAATCTCTTGCTGCTTGGGAAAATCTTATGTTCAAGCCAAACTACATCCTTTCTTTGCACCCATCTGTTTCTTTCAAAGCTGTCCTGAGCAGTCTAATGACCAGCTCTTCTTTCACTGAAAGGGACAAACCTGTGGTTTTGTTTCCAGTCTGGTATGTTGTCTTTCCCCCATTTTGACTGTGTTTCATTCAGGACCCACTCCTCTTCCTACTTCAGTCAATACAGGATTTACCGTGTTTCAAAGGGGCTAGAAATGAACCTTCAGGATATCAGCAGTGTTTTGTCTTGCATCCCACTCCCTCTGTAAAACTGACTTATACCTCTGTAAGAGAACTCATTGGGAACTGCTAATCAGTGCTATTTCAGAGGTAATATTTATCATTGCGATTTCCACAGATATGTCAATTCTGGTCCTGAAATTATTTTAACAGTGTTGTTTACTGCAGTATTTGTGGAGGTTTTTGAAGCACTCTGAGAGGGCTGAAGTGATTTGACAAAAGATGCATTAAGGGCTAAGATCAAGAGTTAACCTTCAGTGCAGGGTGGCATTACTATAATGCTGCTATATATATAACTTAGAGAAAAATTTATGGTTTGATGCATGTGTGCACTCACTAGTAAGTACTAACTGTCCTGTTTTTTTTTAAGCACCACTCGAGGTGCTGCTCCAATGGCTAAAATTAAAGCATGCTGCTATTTTCTTTGAATTGTTGTTGTTTTTATACAATAGTCAGCCTCTGGCATAACTATATTTCTGTTAAATGAATTTCACATCCTTTTAAACTTCGTACATCCCTCATTTCAGTTTTTTTTCAGATACTGCATCTCCCAGCAGTACTTTGGCAGTGAGAGTCTGGCATTCTTTCTTTTGTTAATTGCAGACGCCACTTATTGATCCCTATTATTTTACACAGCTTAAAGTGATTATGAGCCCAAAATACTGCCAGAATCCATTGGCAGGATCTCAGACCAAGAACTGTGAACAACAAGTTTTACTGCTTTGAATCCTTCGTATTTCATGAGAAACAAATATGCCTTTGATATAAGCTACTGTCCTGTGAAAATGAAAAGCTACTGTTAAAGCTACTGTCTAGTGAAATGACTGGTCCCAGTTTTGAGCTCTTTCCTGACAGCTTTGTACAAAGCCTCTGGAGATCTGGCTTACCTCATGTTCTGACAGTACTCCTAGATGATGGAAATTTCCAAGTGACGTTGAGATTCATTGCCAACTCTTCTGGCTCTTGGGATAAAGAGAAATGTTGGAGATGGGTTTAATTATAAATCTTTTTGAAAAAGAATGGAACAATAGTGTGTAATTTAGTACATATAGCTTTTCATGCTTCCTATGTGTCCTCAGGTTTACACCAGGGACATTCAGGTTCTTAATTTGCACTGGAATCTCTTGGAGCTCCATCTATAGAGTAATAAAAAAAATATTTTGTGTGCATCAATATTTTAAATATTGCAAAGGTGCATGTAGTATTCTAGAGAGGATCAGATACATGACAAAGGGGGAGACTTTCATGATATTCTAATAGTTATTCTAATTCTGGTGCTCTTTATTTCCCTTTCTCTCACATCTATGTTTGTTCCTTGTGAGACCTTCCTTAGTGAGAGGTCTCCTTCCCAGTTCTTTGCAACCTGATTTATCATTAACTTCTCATTTCTGACTCTAGATCCTTTATTCACTCTATCTAAAATGACTCATTTGTTTGGACTTTTGCAGTTAGTTTTGAAGGTGAAATTTAGTACAAATCTGAACATAAGCTGTACAATTTAAAAATAGACATAAGGAGGCCAGGTAGATGGAAATCCAGGGTGTTTTTGTCTCAGTATTAGTGGGTCACCATATACTCCCTCAGAGAGGCTATTCTGGGATTTGTTTGCCTGCAGCTTTTATAGTGTGGTAGCTAGAAAACACTACTTTCCACTTGTGTCTGAACATGTTAAAACTTGAGATGGTTGTTGCCCTTTGTGTGGGACTAATGCCAAAACGGAAAGCCAAACATTGCTCCTTGCAGTCTTGAAGCAAGCTTTTTAGTGTCTGAAAGTCTCTTTGATGTTCAGCTGCATCAGCCAGAGCCTCTGAACATCTCCTGCAGGGCAGCTGGGCTGCACGGGGCTACCCCCTGGCTACCCCCATTCTGCCACAGGCTTTACTTTTTAACTGATCTGGCTGTGGTGTCCCTTGGGAAATCTGCAGATCAAAATCCTCAGGACAGCAATAAGGCAATTTCTTACTAAAATAAGTCTCTCAGATTGGTAAAAGACAGTCACATTCACTTTTTGTTTTCCTTTGCTTGAAACTCTACAGCCATCTCCTTAGCTTTTCCCAGCCCTCCACAGCTCTCCTGGAAAGCTGAAGAGAGCCTGCAGTGACCTTGTGCTCCCCAGCACAGCAGGGGAAAGGTTTTCAGGAAAGCTTCAACAAAATGGAGCTCTTTGTTGCATTTGAAAATATTGCTTTATGCCACAGAGCCAGCCCTCCACCACTGCTTCCCTTGTTATTGCCTGAGCCCTGCTTGTGTTTCTTAACCCGGGCTGCCTTCTGCAGCAAACCTGCTCCCAGTGGGGCTGCCTTGTTGTTTGACTGAGGTGGGCTTGCTGCTGGCTGTTCTGTAACTGATCCCCACTTGCTGGTTTTGCCTCTCTTCTGACACCTCCTTAAACTACTGTCCCTCACTTGTGGAGGGATGACTCATTTCTCCAAGGCTCACCTGCCTCCTTGCCAAATGGCAAATCAAAGAGTATTGCTGGCAGTGCAAGCAGGCAGTCAGTGTCAGCTCAGGCCCCATCCGCTCCAAGGCTTTGTGGCTTCTCATTAGAAATTTGCTTCTCCTTGTCCTGGCTATCAACCGTCAGTCTGCTCAGCTAGCATGGATTTCAGTGGCAATACGGCCAGATGTTTTTCTGAGGAGCTATTCCAAGGGCCGAGCATAGACTAGAGAGGCTGCTCTATTCAGCATCCTCTGCAGCAGGGCTCGACCCTTACAAGTCTAAGGGGTACTGCTAGAAGATCTTTCAAAGGTGACCAAAGAAAACCGATTCCTGTGAGCTGTGCAGATCAGATGGAGGGATAGTGCATGTACTGAAGAACTGACCTCTGTTCTGTGTCCCATGGAGAAACTGAAGAGTAAAAACATGGCAATGCTGGGTAGAACCTTGGGTTTGATATTAATGTGGTGAGCTTGGGGTTGAAAGAGCTATAGCAACTCATTACATTGTCCTCTGTCGTCAACTCAGAGATGAACGTTCTGGATATAGGAGAAGGAGCCAAACCACAGAAATGTCATGAGACTGTCAAATTTCTTACCTGTAATGCACGTTTGGGTTGGGGAGATGGGTTGGTCTCGTTTTAGTACTTAAAAGCTGAGAGAGTTTATCATCCTAGTAAGATCTCATTTAATCAAACAGTAGGTAAGAGCTAACTAATTTTCCATCCTAGGGCTCTTTATGGGAAGAGATAAGGGGGGTGGCATATCAAAGTTCTTGAAATAAAGTCCTGAGCTTATTGAACTACAGTGAAGAGGTCCCCCCCATCCCTTCCTGTCTCCACTCCAGCCTTGCTAATCTCAAGTATTTTCCAGGCATGTCTCTTTCACTTATTACAACTACATTACAGGCTGTCTCCAAGGAGCTCACCATGACCTCGGAAATAGAAACAGACAAAAAGTGAAAGAGTTAGAAAGGATGATAGAAACCTAAAAGGAATTTTATGATCTTTTTCAGTAATTACTGCCAATGCACTATTAAAGTAAGTGTTTCAAATCATGCTGAGTGGCAAGGAGAGCATACTTAGGCAGCTATATTATAAACACAGTGAACAATCTGGCCCACAGAGCCTGAGAGAGTGACTCTTTTGAGTATGATGTCCTGTCATATTGCTGCCTAGATTTTTTTGATTATGCTGAGAGTAGAGGGTAACGTTTCCTGGTGAATTAGAATGCTTTTGTGTAACAACACTTAGAACAGAATGAGTTGAGTTTTTTTTTTCTCCGCTTTTAACAATAGTATGTTTCTTCTGGGGATATAGAAATGGTCAGCAGGTAAGCCATTCTCAGTAGTTTCTCTAAACCAGACTTCTACATGTTTCAAACCTCAGATATAACACTTCTGGAAGATTGTAAAGTATGAAGGAGATATATTTTTATAATTAAAACTCTTCAGTCAGAAGTCCTTCCAATAAGTCAAACCCTTCTATTTTTTGCTAGGAACACAAAATGTTTCTGAAGAGTTCGGTAAATGTACTCTATAAGACATGTTCTTTTTCTGTCAGCTGCTTCTTGACCTGATACATCAGTGAGGATGTGGTGCTGGTACTCTTCATAATGTCAACTTACTTGCCATGATGAGAAGCTATGATTTCATGAGCAAGGGCTCACAACATCACTATCAGTCCAAGAACCAAAAGAAGCTGGTAAGGAGGAGAGAACTCGTATGTACATTAATGCCCGTTGGGAGGCAGCTTCTGGACAAACTTATGCTGATGTCAGTTGTCTGATGCAAAGACCAAACTTTGGCTCTGGATCCTGGTCCCTGCTGGGCTCCTGGACCCCACTATCTTACAAATACTAATTAATAATTGTTCAGTGATGTGTTATTAAAAATCCAGGTGAGATTTTCAGATAGGTTTTAGGAGTTGGGTGCCAAGTGCCATACCTAGCTCCTCTGGGTCCTTGTGGAAATCTCAGCTCTACATATTAGCTTATTTTTAATATGTGGCTTTGAAATCTGTGTATGTAGCAAACCAGACCTTCCTCCTCTGACAGGCTCTGCAGCAATTGCTGATGGCAGCACCAGGATTTGTAGCTGTACCGCTTTTTGGATACTGCTACTCATGCTTTGGGCTTTCTTTTTTTTTAGAAGCAAATAAGACCAGCTGGCTCCTTTTGGTTTGGAAATACACACCAGCTTATCAAATAGAGTTTGAGTTTGACCTGGTTAAATCACGGTAAACTCCTATTGCAGAAATCCAGTTTAGGAAGTCAACAAGCATAGGCTTATTGTCAAAAAGATGTAATTATTTACTTGGTTAGACCTGTACCTGCTAGCTTTGCTGAATTGAAGTGACTTGACAATTTGGGACCTTAAACTGGATTAATCCTTGCTTAAGCCAGTTTAATTTGCCTTACTAAATCACTTGCTCAAATGAAATTGAACAAGGATCGAATTAGTATAAATGGGCCTGCAGCTGTGGCTTACCTTTCCCAATTGGCCTTTTCAGTCCAATCTAAACAGGGCTGCCTTCCTCACAGCATGTTATGTTACTCCTGCCAATCTTCCAGTCTTGTTGCTGTCCTTTGGACTTCCCATCAGTAAGGTAGCCTTGCTTGCTTTGCCTGCTGTTACGTTCTGGTCTTTTTTTTTAAACCTCAAGAAGATACCCCACAAAAAAAATCAGTAAATAGATTAAAAAAAAAAAAAAAAAAGGTTTCCTGTATAAGTCACTGTGGTTCTTTAAGACGATGAACTCTGTGGGGAGTAAAACTCTCAGCCATTAAGAAAATTGCTATCTGAATTGGTTGTGACCCAGGGAGAAGGCAGAAGAAATACATCCTAGGATGCGACAGAAATGCTGTCTTGAGAATGCCCTTGATAGCCCTGAAAATTTTTTCATGGGTAAGTGGCAACAATTCCAGCATACCTCATTATAGTCTATAGAGTTCACTTATTACAGTGTCTCAGGCAGCCTTCTAACTGCATGCGTTTCTATGTGCGCTCTAAAATGAGTGGTTATTTCACACTATTCTCTTAGCAGAAAGGTAAAATAGACTCTTTAGTATGATGTTTCAAGCAGGTTGTTATGCTACTGAACATCATGTTATTTTGCACAAGAGTTTGCTCATTGTTTTGTAAACTATCTGAAGAAGAGGATGTTTTTTATTTCATGAATTAATCAATGCTTTGCTTTAAACCACTTTTTTGCTTTAAGAGTTTCAGTTCTAATGCTTCAAAAGTCTTTTGGGGCTACTTGACGTTAGAGAGATTACAGTAGTTAAATATGAAGCTCAAACCTTATTCCATGCAGTCCACAGTGCAAAAATGCTTGTGTCTGGATTTATTATAGAAATCAATTACCTACAAATATGTAAAGGGAACAAGGGTCAAATGTGACTGGAGCAGTTGAACCCCCAGGTTTGGTTTGGCCCATCTGTTATGTACGTGTCAGAGATTGTTAGCGTTACAAGCAGTAACAGTGAAGAAAACTTCACTCCAAATACAATATAACTTTATTCCTCTTAAAGATATTTCAGAAAACCATGCAGTGACTTCAGAATTTGAACACCCCAAAACTGGAGATACCCTGATCTTGCAAAAGTCACTAAGTTGCTATATGGTCAACCACAAGCGTTGGCAACACAAACAAGTGTTGCAATGAAGAAAATATTTTCTCATAATTTTCAGATAACTAATCAAGACATGGAAAGATGCAAGTTGCCTATCCAAGGTGGGTCACAAAGCCAAGGGCAGAGTCTGGCTACATGGGCAGAGAAAGACAGTGCACAGCTGGGTTTTGGCCAAAAGCATTTTTGGGCTGTGGCCAGAGAACGGGGAAGCAGGCTCAGGCACTGCTGTTTGGACGTAGCAGCAGTCCTGGTTCTCCCTAGTTTGTTTGTGGAGTCTAATGAGAAGACTGGGGGTGGCCTTTCTCTTTGCTAAAGATTACAGACATGAGGGGGTTCCATAGGAGTTGGCCCAATATAAAAGTAAATTCCTGCTCCTATTTAACGTGAGGTCCAAGGACAAGAAATATCACTGGCCTCCTGGTGTGTGACTGGGGAACAAGTTCAGATTGACTTCCCTTAACGATGTTGAAAGATGCTGTAAAAACCATGAGGTTGGTACACAGCTTTGCCATTATGCTGGCTGCCTTGGAGTAAGGCACCTACGAGGGGAAGTTTCTAAAGGTAAATATATAACATGGGTGATTTCTGAAATGGAATACTTCTGCCTGTTGTGAGTGGATTATGGTAAAAAGAATTGGGATAGACAGACCCAGAAAGGCCAGATATTTTTGTTGTGTGAGTGTGTGAAATTAGATCCCCGTGGTGTGGCAGGCACACGTCTGTTGCACGTGTGCTGCAGGGATGTGTGTGCAGTTTCACAGTCAAGGGTCGCTATGTTAATACTCTGGTGTGTGGTCAGCGTAAACAGAACTGTGCAACTTGGGCAAGAAAAAAGGCTAAACCCTGAAAAAATCATCTATTAGAAACCTCATGTTTCCAGCCAGCTATGGAGTCAATACTTTGCATGTGTGAAAATTTTGCCCAGCTTTTCCTTTATATTTTGAATTTTGTCAGGAAAGAGGACAAAGCTTCATGAAATGCTACAACTTTGTTTTTGGTTTCCCTATAAACTTGTGCTTTGGTGGAGGTGAAAAAACAGACTCTGATTAGTGAAGTAGCATGGAGGATATGTACAACTGTCTATGTCTGTCACCGGAAATCTGTTCTGGGGACTCAGAAAGCTCTACATTGTCATTTGAGACGGTGAGATGCTTAATTGATGTAGGTAGCAGTTGGCTGAAATCCCTTCCTTGCTATATAATTATGTGCTTCTTAAAGTGCCTTTTCATTATCTAAGATGATGGCAGGAAGGCTGTGGCTGTTTTAGTAGGCTCACTCTGTAATTTCTGTGTGTACCATTTCTTGCAACTAACCTGGAATCTGCATTATGAGACACGTTGGGGAGGTTTCTGGATCCTAAATTAGGAAGGAAGCTGAAGAGCAACTGCACTGGGGCACAGACTGTCTCTGCTGCTTTTGCATCCGTTTCAAATAAATTGGAAAGAAGCTCATGTTTTACAGCACAGGCAGCTAGGGGCCAGCAGCAGCTCACGTTTGCATTTTGCCTTGGAAACAGGGCCCTAGGCAATAGCAGCTCATCTATGCGGTGCCCTATTTGCATACTCTAACGAGATGGGCTATAATTGGCCTTCATTGATTTTGTTTTCATTGAGCTAAAATAGAGTCAGAGCTTCTTAGGCTAGAAGAGCTGATTGATTTGTGGTAGGATTCGGGACTATTCAGTTGAAGAAATAATTAATTATGTTCTTATTTAGTAATTGTCAGAGTCTAAGTTTGCTCTTACCAGTCAAGCTGGCACTGCTGAATTTTACCTGTAGACTGAGTCTTTCCTTTTAAAACCCAGGATCAAGCACTAACATTACAGAGGAGAGTTCATAGGGAACAACATTCACGCACTTTCTTCTCTACCCCCTCATTACGACTTCTTTTTCTCCATGTCGTTCCCCCACATTTGTCTATTTGCATGCAGTTCTCTTTTTCCAGACCTGAAATCAGCTCCGTTCTCTGGCAATATTCTTTTAAAATAAACACTTAGAAAACACAGTTCCAAGAAAATACCTCCTCAACCTAAAGCTGAAAAAGAAAAGAAAAAAAATTTGCTCACTTTGGAAAAAGAGAGCATTAACATGCTATTAAGATTCTTCTGAGTTTTATTGACTTTTTTTTTTTCCCAGTTAAGCTCTTGCCCCCATGAAATGCTTTCTTTTTTGAGAATGGGTGTTGAACAGATATACCTTGTTAGTTCAGGGCCTGGGGTATGTTGATTATGTGCTGTTATACACTCCTCATAAAGCTGGAACAGCGGATACGTTTGTGTGCAAGCCAGCGAGTTATATGGTACTGCTGTAAGTGGAAGTGTAGGTGTTGTCCTTCACTGTGCTTTTCTTACAACGTATCCATTTAATTAAATGTTAGTGCTGTGTCTCTGAGCAGACAGTGTTGTAAGAGAGAGGCAGATTTTATGAGCTGTTTCAGTAGAGTTGAAAGCAAGGTTACAATGGCTGTATACAATAAAGTTAGCGTTGGCAGATATGTAACATGGAATATGCTCAGTGCATTTTCTCCTCTTATCTTCTGCTTGCAGCATAATATGGTGGCAATGTTTGTTAGTTCTTGTAAAGTGGTGGATCTTATTATGAATATAACGTTATACGCTAATGAATTGACTGCAAGCTCTTTCTGTTCTGCTGCCAGGAATGCAGAGCTCAGGAAATACATTGCACTGACAAAGTAAATGACAAAGGAACTCTCTAGACAAACAACAACCAAAAGCAAGAGACCTTTCTTTGTAACCAATTAGTTGCTAAATAGAAGGATCTTCTCTGACTTCCCCAGATGAAACCTTCTGCTTGGTGACTGTGCTGAAGTGGGAACAGCTATAAGGACACAACCTTGGAGGGGCCTCAGCTCCTTCATGGAGTGTAAGTTTTGAGGGGTGGGAAAATGAGAGGAAAATACAGCTGAAAAAGTAACGAGGGGTGAGATTGTCTTTGCCTCTGGCCCTGCATGAAGGGCCGAGTATAGTGCGGAGGAAAACTGCTTCCCCTCTGCATCTGCTCAGCAGTTCTGGTCTGTTTTGGGGAGGTGAAGTCAGAGCTGTGTGCAAGTATCTGCCCACATCCTGGAGGAGAAGCAGTGTTGCTGCTGAGACTGCTGTCTCCGGCACACGCTGACAGCATTGGTGTTTGGACTGAGGAGGTCCCCATGACCCTGAGCCTGGATGTGTTCAGAGGGATGTAGTTTGCTCCTGGAATGGTACCTGTTTGCACAAGTGTTGGTGGAAATCTTATGAAAACTGTCATGCGAAACTGCAAAGTTATTTTTCTTCTGTTGGTTTCAGAAAGGAAAGAATTTAATTTAGAAGCATCTTACAAAAAATATTATGTTAGCAATTTGACATTTTAGAATTTCTTCCTATTTTCCTTTTCTCCCTTCTCATTTCCAAGAAAAAGCAAGCTTTTTCTTTTTTACTTTGCTGCTGAACAAGGAGGAAAAACATTTCTACGTGCAGAAGAATCTTGTTAACAGTCATCAGTTTCCTTAAAAAAGTTACTAAAGAATATAAGGGAAGTAGATTCTGAGGTTTTGTTATGCCTTTTATTATTTTGAAAGAAGAAAGGTTTTTTTACATGAGAAATCTCTTGCTTAAAAATGGCCCAGATTTCTTTAGCGCTTAGGTGGGGAGTATCTTTCATAATTTCATCAGTTACGTTTTCTAGATATGAGCAAACATCTTCAGCCCTATTGTATTGAGGGAGCTCCCACAGAAAGAAGGAAAGGATGGAGCCAAAATTCTTTTAATTAATGATTTTGGTGTACTTAGAATATTATCTACATACAAGATTGCTTTAAAATCATAGCAAAGGCACAAGTAGGTACTAGCTCTGTAGGATCCGGAGCCCTTAGTTGGCTGCATAAGCTCTCCTGGACACTGTTGGGGAGAGCAGCCATTCCTGGATACAACCCCTTCTCCAAACCCCACTGGCCCAGCAGCTGTGTGGCCTGATGTTGGTAAATCAGTCTCTGCTGACTGACCCGTTCATTTGAATTGGACACTCCTATCATATTATCAAAGTGGGTTTTTTGTTTGTTTGTTTTCCTCGACCATGGCTTTTCTCTAGATAATGCTCTGTACTACTGTGGATTAATTTATATGGGTACCCCATGGCATTTCTTTCTCATTTATGTTGCCCGCTTGTTATTCCCCCTGCTTCAGAGGTCACAGGTCAACTCAAAACAAGAAAGGTAAGAGCTGGGATATTTTGCGCTTGTGTTTTTTAGCTATCATACACCAGAAATACAAAATCACTTCCTGTCTGTGCTCAGTTTACTGAAGGCAGCTTTTTTCACTACGTATACATCCCTTGCATTGCATTCTTATATACTTCTGCCTTAGGAGAGAGGTAGCACTTAGGGCAGAACAGTGCATTTGTGAAGGCTACCTGCTTTTCTTTTTTTTTTTTTGTGTTGTGACTGTTGTACCTGAATTCCAAGAGCTAAAGGAGAGTTTTCCCTTTGCTTTCACTGAAAGCGGGATCAAGACTTAAATCTGCTTAAGATTTAACATGTGTTTTACAGGCATCTTAAACTCCATGGGTTTAAGATGGACCAGAGCTTCAAAGACTTGTCATTTCTACTAGACTTACTGCCTTTAAAAATGAAGAATTTTTGGTGCTGATATGCTCTGGATAATGAATGATCCGCTTAGGAGAAGATGAGCACCTTGGGGGTTGTAAGGATTATTGGACTGTCTACCCTGGAGCTTCAGCTATTGCATTGTAAAGATAATGAATTGATCTCATACTTTGTACTTATCTTAATTGGTAGCAGTGCTTTGGCCACACTGGCTGCAGTAGCAGCTTAGCCTTAGAGGATGTACTCTGTTCTGAGTCAGAAAAACGTGAAGGGGCATAGGACAAGGAACATAAAGTGCCACCAAGCAGTTTCTCGCTGGCCCGTGCTAGTGTTGTGGGGAAAATGGAAGTGGGTGAAGGAGCTGAGAATGGGGTGCAAAACAGGAGCTGAAAAGCTGTGGAAATTCTCACTGTCCGGAGAGAAGAGCTTGCACTGCACCCTTTGCCTCCTCCTTTACCTGGTCAGGCCTCATTTTTCTCTCTCCAGAAGAACGTAAAAGAATGATGTTAGGTGTCTGAAGCATCTCTTTCATGTAATTCCTCTATAGCAGCTTCTGTCTAGAGAGAGCCTGACCTGGCTATCTGTGCTAGTTGCTCCTTTACAAGTGAATTTATTGCAGCAAGCTCCGGCTACAGGGCTTGTTATGACCATTGTGCTACTTCCTGTTCCCAGCATTGCTGCGTGTGTGTTCAGAGTCCTTGGTGGATTATTAAGCCATGTACTTTCCTGTAACCAACCCTTTGAAACACAAGTAGGTGGTTCCTGAAAGAGGCAATCGGCCACGGTAAGTCCATGTTAGAGATGAAGTTACTTCCTTTTAGTGTTGCCTTTGACTTGGTTTGTTTTTAACCAGTAAATCCCTATTTTTCACCACTGTTAGTGTGGCACATAAAAAGACTTGTGAGGTCCAAGGAGAACACTGGCAGCTGCGCAGCCTTAATCTTGTGTAAAACATGGGAGTGTCTCAACCACGTTTTGTCTAGCAGTCTGCCAGAAACCATCAAACAGTCATTTTACAAAGTAGATGGAAAAAACTCTGCAACTCTTCAATATAAAACAAGGAACCAGATGTAGAACCACTTTTTTGCCCTCTCTTTTTTAATGAAAGGGGAAAGAAGCCTGTAATGACTCACACCAGAGGAAGATGCTGGGGTAGACGCTTTCACCTGTGATCTTGCTGCCAGATGAATCTCCATCTAGATGGAGGTGCTGGTAGTACTATATAATGGTTAGAAATGTTCTTCTTGCTGAGATTTCTCACTAGTTTGGAAAAAAGCTAACTAAAGCTAGTTAAACTGCACTTTAAAATGAAAATAAGACTGTGGATGAACAGTTGTATAGGTGGAGTATTCACTTGCCAATAGTTCTGCAGAAATCCTTATTGACGTGAAACACAGTCAGATGAATTTGCTAGTGTTAGCAAATGGACGTTACATTAATCTTGTATGGAGGGTCCATGTATGTTAATAATGCTAAAATAAAATTACTCATTAAAATAGTCATAAATAATGTTGAATCTCTACAGCACTTTCTACCCAAGTGCTCCAAAAAGCTTTATGAACCCTCAGGCCTTTGAAAATAGCAGCAAGACATTGTAAGCAATTGTGGTCCTCCGTGGACAGTAGGGGAGACTGAAACTGGAGGTCATTATATGACTTGTCTCTGTTCACAGAAAGTTTTCCTGACCAGAACTGAAATTTCTTGACTCACAGTCTTATGCACAAGGATTCCTGTTCATTGACACTGCTAGAAAGTAGGTCTCTTCTGGATTAAGTGCAGCTGGAGAAACTGAGACCCATAGCAAAGCTTACTCTGTACACCATTTCTGATAATAAGCAGCTACTTCTCCTTTACACCATCTTTGGCACTCAAGATGCCCTCAGGAGATAGCAAGTATTGCATATTTCTGAGTAATAATGTATGAAAAATCTTTTTGGTCGGTTTTCTAATTTGTTTCTACTTCAATTAACTTTTTTAACTGTGATTCTTGTCTCATAAAATGATGAACGCTTTCCAATTTATTGAAACAGTTGTTCTATAAAAGAAGAATAATATGCTTGAGCAAATCTTTGTACCGATACATCATCATCAACCTTAATAATGAGTGGAAGAGAGATAGGGGTGGTTTTGGCTCCATTGAAAACATTTGTAGATTCTATCTGGAACAGATTTTATTAAAATTGCAACAAACTTTATCAAGCCCAATATATGGTTCATTAAGGGAACATTACCTTACAATTATGATTAATTAGATTAAACTTATGAAAGTGTGTTATTTGTTCAAATCAAAAGGGTGGTGGGGAAGAATGATGGATGATGAAAGAGTGTGATAAATGAAGAAAGCAGCTGAACTAAATTGAATGTGTATTCATCCGTTTTCACTTCGTAACTAATGATAAATTGAGCATGTCACATTTAACAATACATGTCTGGGCTTAAGCACAGTCCCAGCTCCTGTACTCTAATGTCTTTTGTCAGGTAGCTGCATTCAGGGGATGTGATATTTTGTTTGGTGAAACCTATGCAGTTCATTATCTATCTGCCCCTGCAGCTAAAATCATGAATGAAAGCTCTTCCTCTCTCTTGAAATAAAATAGAAGTCTCAATTAGAATAGAGTTGTCTAGGCAGCAGAAGCTGACTGTGAAGTGTTAATTTAACTAGAAAAGCAAGTGATGTATTGAAAAGTGTATGTTGTTGACAAGAATATAGTTTGGGATGACTGCAAACTGAACAAGCCTGTGGGAGTCAGAATCGAACACCCGTGTTCACAGGCACTTGTTGTGCAGCCACTTGTGGAAGAAAGTGCTAGGTAGTATCAGCCAAAGTGTCTGAATCTGGCCCCAAATATGAAGGCACTCTGTGTGGGCAATGCCTGGGTACCTTGGGAGAGTTATTGAGCCTTCTGAACTCATACCGCATTTGCTTCTAGCATTTCTGTTTCTTCCTTCCACAGGCCAATCTAGGAAACACAGTCTTTGTGACGGAGCTCAGCAAGTCTGCTTCTGTGCCTGGCTGTAATGGGTGTGAAGTAGGATGACAGCAATGGATGAGTATGGGGTGAGGGGAATCTTCTTTTTGTCTTTATTGAAAACAAAAAGAAAAAAATATTGTTCTGCAATCTCTAAAAACTTTGGCCAACTTTTCATACCAGAAATGTTGTTTTAGCTGACCATGTCCTTCCAATCCTGTTCGAAAACTATTTGAATGTGTCAGGCCAAATTCAGCGATGATGGCATGTTCTGCTGAGCTATACCACAGGCAAATTTGGGGCATGGGAAGTTTGGTGTTTCTGGGAAAAGTTCAACTGTGATCCTGCAAATCATTTTGTACTGTAGACCAAAGAGTAAAACAGGCTGTGCTATGGTTTAAGGTGTAATGAGGAGTAATTGCAGAAGGCACTGAGCACATGAAATAATAGGTATGTTCCTCCAAACCTGAAATGGAAGCAAGTCCTGTATCTCTTAAGAATATCAGCTATAAAGGGTTGGGATGTAGATAGATGGTGAATGTGGGTGTGGACTGACAATGAATGCAGCTGGGGAGCTAAACGTGGGCTTGGTAGTCTGGAAACCTCTACGCTTTCTCCTGCCTTCTCACTGTACAGTATACATCACTGGCATGCTTCTTTCTAAGACAAATTTTGGTGATGGTCTCTATCTGGGCCTGACTCAGACCAGTGAAAGCTCCAACAGGTTGTGCTCATAGCAGCAATGGGCAAAAAAGTAGGAATATTTCTGTTATTTTTCCCACTCAAGCTGTCTCATGCAAACTGGTCTTTCAATAGCCTAAGTAATTCCATTTAAGACCTAAATGTCTTAGGCAGGCCTATTAGGGCTCACAGCATAGAAGTAGTGGTAGGGTAGAGAGTGTGTATATAGTGTAGCATATACATTGAGTTTTGTATCTTCAAAGTGCTGCTCAAACGCTGGTTAATTACCTAGCCAGTGCTTGCTTCAGGAAGTAATTATACATTTTAGCCTCTCAGTCAGGACTGGACCAAACCTCATCTTTACAAACTGCTGCCTGCAAGGTGGGATGTTAAACAGGTTCCGGATCATTACAGTCCTTTGAGAAAGTTAGTTTTGAATTTGCTGGCTTCACTAAATTTACTGAGGGAAAGCAAAGAATGTGTGTGTGTGTGTGTGCACATGTGTGTGTGTGTAAGTGTCAAAGTTAGGAAAAAAAAACTAAAAAAATACAAAATAAAGGGAGGCAAGCTGTAATGTGAAACTTTTCAACCAATTTTAGTGGTGCCTTCTCCCTCCCCAGACTAACTCTGTTTTTTCAAGTGGCCGTATTGCTTTTTGACCCTGGCCTCAGGTGGCCGGGTGCTTTGTTGTTACGTGCCAGACATCACACCTGGGACATGGGGGCACTTCTGGGAAGCCTTCCCTGCTCTTCCTTTGTCTCTTTCCCACAAATGCTGTAAAATGTTCTAGTCTATATAACTGAGGGGTGCAATAGAGGATTTCTTCTTGTTTAAAGAAGTGATTCATTTACACCCCTAACCACCACCCATAAAACCAGAACCTGAGCGCCCTGAACCATTAAGGTCTTATTCTTTGGGAAGGCTGTGATGACACGTGGCATTGAATTGGCCCTAGCAGTCATTTAGTAGGAGTAAGATTCTGTTGAACTTACAGGGTTTGTAAAGTAATTAATTCTGCAATTCAATTGTGTAATTACTAGCAATAAAACTTTAAGCAATTTAATGAAAGTCCTTTGCGAATTAGCAGTTTTATTTATCCCACTTTCCATGAATGTGGGTGTTTTTTGTTTTTTGTTTTTTTAACTGTAGCTGACGTGATGTGCAAACTTTTTGCTTATCCCTGGCTATTACAGTTAATGCTTCCCAAGCCATTGTTTATGGTTGCCACAGAGGTGTTTCTGACCATGATGTGACATATTGAGGTGGATTTTTTGAGAGATGGTCCATGCTGTGAAGACACTTGAGATGCTGTGAGATAAGCAGACTCTGTGGACTGTTTTAGCCATTTCAGACTGGGGTTTCTCAATAGCTGTTTGGTGTGGCAAGATCAGATTTGGCTGAAAAGGGAGGATGCAAGGTGTTGGCACTTCAGTTTTGAAATATTCACATGGGCCCTTTTATTTCCAGCCCTTAGTGCAATGCACATCCATCTTTGAGCTGCTGCCTCCCCCAGCCCCTTCCTGCTAGCTCTGCTCTGTTTCAGCTGCTAGGTTTTCTTGCAGAAAATCATGAGTTGCCTGAGTGAGATGAGAAGGTGACTCTCCTGGAGGAAATGCTGGAGACCACTGGGGAGGAGACCACTCCATTGGTGTGCCCCATTTCGGGTGGCCCAGTTGGAGACTCTGAAAGGAGATGGCTGCAAGCACTTCCTGGACTTCAGGCATATCCAAGGTTTTGCAGACTGAGCACCTATAAAACCAAGGCACTGGAAATGATTCCTATCTTAAAAGGTAGCCTTTCATCTTAAAAAGCATTGTAGTCTGCCCTTCCCCTGTGGCTGGGTAGAACCAGGAGGCAGAAGGGAGACATGGGTGTGGGAATCATTAAAGTGAAATGTGAGTCATGTTCATTAAAGGCAAGCTAGCAGAATGTTTGATATTAGTGGCTGTGTAATGATTAGAGCTTCCTGTAATAATGATGATGATGATTCAACTATATGAATTGAACATTCATTCTAAGTTAATTCACATCCTTTTAACTAATAAGTTATTTAAGGGAGGGAAAAAAAGAAGCACTTTTTATCTCACAATCTGAATAGATTGGTTAGAAGAATACTGAAAGAGCAACCCTCCCTTCACATTGAGGAGATTTGAACACTAATCTGTATCTAAATTTCATAGTGAAGGTATATTTATATTATATATTATACATTGTATCTCTGTCAAATGCTAGACCTGCCTCCATTTGAAACTTAGATACTAGCAAATGTGTTTCCATTTAAGAGGATAATAAAGAGCTTTGTTTTGGTGTGAGATTATTTAAAGAGAACTTCACGTTAATTTTGGCATTTCAAGGCACAGCAGGGAGAGGAATGATTTACTGTTTTCCATATAAACATCTCCATTTTGAGCAAGAAATCATGGTCTACAAATATTCCATGATATAAACAAGCCAAAAAAAAAAGGAGAAGAGTTGTTTATTTTATACAGGAAATGTAAATTTAGAATAGTGAGATGAAAAGGAGGACAATATGTTTAGGTTAAATATTAAGAGCAAGCTTTGGTGGCAGGCATTTGGTTTTTCAGTATTTTCTCAGCAGGGAGAAAAACTCGTGATTGAGGCTGTTTAAAGCTAGCCTGGAAAAAAAGGTAGATTAAACTGCCCCACTGGCTGGAACGTGGAGGTGTTAAATTAATTTGTCATTTGTGCTAGCAGCTTTGGTCATACTGGAAAATCTGCATTATCGCTGTGTACCAATTAGTGAGGGAGAACATCAGAAGCTGTGGCAGTTGTGTTTCACTGGAGTCAGCTTTTGTGTGTTTGCAAGTTCACCTGAACACCCTAGAGTTAATAAGGGGGTTTCTCATCATTTTATTCAATACCTTTGCCCTGCACTCAGAATAGATCTGTCAAAGAAAGTTGTTGGCATAGTTAGGTGTAAACACTGTACAGAATACTGCAGTGCTTGAGTTGTAAATGTTGCACAGAAGTAATAATTGAATAATTATTATGATTTTCCATTTGATTAAAGTATTACATTTATTAAAATTCCTTGTGTTGCCACACATTTCAAGATTAAATGAGTCAAAACCTTGGCCCCCAACACTGTCAAAATTTGGAGGAATTCCAAATTATGATGTGAACTGTTAGGTTTCAATTGAACTTCAGATTAATAAAATGTGGCATGAGCCTGGACTACATATTCGTATCTCTCTGTAAGTTCAACTTTACTGAGTTGACTTCTAGGGTATAATAACCTTTATAAAATTAGTCAGTGCAGAACAGCAAACACATAGGAATTGTGAAGAACTTTTCATAATTTATTCTTCAAGTTCTAGTCTTGTTTGCAATGTTCAGTCTCACCCTCAGAGTCAGTAACTGTCTTCTGTTTGAATCATTGCAGGTATCTATTACACTGTGTATTATTCAGATGAAAACGAACATATGGTTATTTGAGACATAATAACCCAAATTAGTTTGGAGAATGTTTCCTTTAGGATGCTGTAGCGGATTCTTGAGGAGAATAGCAAGGAAGGCTTGCTGCCCTCCCGTCTGTGCCTGCGTGCCCAGGAGGCTCAGGGAGCTGTCCAGCAGCATTTACCACATGAGTTCTGCAAGTGACTTTTACGGCTTTTTTCCTTCTGTTAAGACGAGAGCTTTCCTGTTTTTAAGCTGCAGAGATTTGGATCTTCAGAGCTACAAGAAAATCCTTATTCCATTTACAGACTCTCTCGCATAGCAGTACTGGAGTCCACTCCCAGATCAGGTTTGAGTCATTCTGTAATTAAATAGTACGTATCAACTATATGAGTTAAAGCAGTCTAAAACGTTAGCATCTTACTGACTTTATGATGCTGCAGATTACATTCCTAGTTTAGGATATAACTATCTTTGAATAATTTCTCCGGTATGGCCCACTCCTCATCCATAGCTCTGAGAAAAAAGTCACTTGAAATTTCTCGTAGGTGGTAAGCAAACAAATGTCTTCTTTAGAGTATTGGAATATACTACTAGTCACCAGCAAGCAATTCTGAGACAGAGGCTTTTGAAAGAGGAATCATTTTACTTTTTCGAATCTTTAAAAAATTTATGTTCAACTTCTACTCAGAAACAGTCTGTGGACAACTCAGCCTCTAACATATGGGACTATTTCTGGTAAGGTGCTAATTCTAGTATTTTCTGAATCCTCGGATAAATCTTAGTAGATTGCATATGCTTAGACATGGACCTGGAAGACATAAGTTTAACCAAAGGCATAATTTATAATCCTCACCTAAAATTCGGTATACTTTATAAACTTCTTAGTGAATGGTGGAGTCTAAATTCTGCTGGGTGAAACACAAAGATTTGGCGGCACACTATGTAGTTTTGAACTTTTCTGGTAAGCTTAACTATTCTGCTTTTAAGTCATATTGCTTCCATCAGAAGTGTTTATGTGCTTTCATTCTCTTCACTGATAACAAGATCCAAACAAAGCTATCACAGGAATGTATGCTATACATGAATATGTACAGCAGTCACAGCAATACATATCAAAGGATGCTGGGTATGCTAATCCAAAACATATATAAATTAGAATTTGTGGTGAGGCCTATTATGTCCTGCCTGGGACTTGCACATTGCAGTGGAAGATGACTGGATGTTAGGCATGAATCAATAGTCAGGATATTGATGATCAAAAGGATGTTCGTGGACTGTAATTATGGATCTTTTGGCTTTATATTTTCCCCAACAGATATAATGTCCTGATAAAATTGTAGCTTAATTAACATCATCATAACAGTATCTGAAAAAAGGTTTCTTCACAGGAATTGGTCATGCCCTGTCATCTCTCTCCAGTGATTTTACCATCTGTGTTGTTTGCTGTAATCTTGCTGTGCTGAATGTGAAAATTGCATCCAGCTTTACTATGAAATTCATGAAGAACTCTGCTTCTGAGCAACTGTTAGAAGCGCTTTTTATCCCTCCAACCTGATCATTCATGTATACACATTTAGCTCCATGGGGAACCATTTGAGAATGGGATTTCTCCCTCCCCGTCCCCGTACTTTCCTCCTTCCACTGCCTCTCCCAACTCTCTCCTCTCCTTCCACGTCCCTTTCTCAACCTCATCTAGATACCTATTAGCTCTCTCTTTCAATAACACTGCTCTGGCTTCAACGAAAGTGCTTTTTAATGTAGGAGATGTACTTCAGCCATAACAGCAGGGTCACTTTCTGAGTAACATTTTATGGGATTGATTAAACTTTAACACCATAACTGTTGACTTTATAGGCTGAGGAAGAGACTCTGAGTGCTAAGCTCTGGATAATTTGTGCTTCACAATTTTTTAAAATCAAATAGAGATAAGGGTTTAATGTGTTTGATAAAGCAGCCCTCTCTTTTTTTTTTTCCCCAGAGTCTTCTATTTTAAAAGACCCCCAACATTTAACATGAAATAATGTCTTTAACACTAATGAAGTAAAGTTACAGTAAATAACCATTTTTTTTTAAAAGGTGTGCAGCCCTATAGCAAGGATATGAGAAAAGATTTAACTTGCGCTTGCTTGGCTCCAAATGTGAACACCTCATATTTTTTGTTGTTGCTAGAAAGTGAATGGGTGCTGCTGGCTAGGAGTCAAGCTTGCAGAAACATGTAGTTCCTTATCACTGGGGATTCTCTCCTTGCAGTAACTTTGGTAGGATAGAAAAAATGGCAGTTTGTTGACATTAACAGCAGGTTCTCATCTTTGCTTACATTGCTTCTTTCAGTGTGCATGGGCCTCGCTGCTGAGAAATTGCTAGTTAGGACAGAAGCACACCTCTCTGTGTACCAAGAAGAAACATAAGCTTGGAGGAGTGCTTAATGGATGACAGTGTGACTGAAGATTGGGGGACAGTTTCCAGCTTGGTTGTACTCTCATCTGACTCTAAGCAGGTCATCTGTAATCTCATAAACTCACCTGTCAAGTGGCAATCAGAGTACCTTTTTCCCAGGGATTACATTGTCTGTTTTGCCTATTGGAAACACTTCTGGCCAGAGCTTTGAGACACTGCTCCTGATTACACTGGCACCTTTGCCCACCAAAAGGGAATGTAGTTGTATGATGTTCATGGATCCAGGTGAGTTCAATCCAGTGTATGATTAACATTGGTTGGGAGGACACAAATGTTCAATTTCAGTCTTGCTGAACAGCTCTGGTGCAGATTTCCTAGAGACCCTGGGGACATACCCAGGCTGTTAGGATGTGCTACAGCTTATGAGAGTGGCTCTCCATGGCACTGTGTTACCTACAGTTAGTTAGTGCAGGGATGTTAGATAATGTTTTGCAGATCTGTATTATGAGCATCAGGTTTTGATGGGGTCTCTGGGCCTCAGATAATAAATGACAATTAAAAGCTCTTCATGAATCCCTTGGAGTATTCAGCTTGCATTGTGGTAAAACCCAGGCATCTTCAAGGTGAGAGAGACCTTCCCAGTTTCAAAAGATGGCTTGGTGTGACCACTGAGTGCAGTGACAGCCTGGCGTCAGTGGATTTCCTGATGAAGTCACAGTAAGATTGTTATGTTAGAAAATCAATAACATGGTTAATTGTCTTGTCCTAACATTTCTTGGGAAGGGTAATTGTACAGCTTAAAGAGCCAAATTTTAAAAGCTTGTGGCTTACCATTTGAGTTAAAACATTTGTAAATTGAAAGCTAGATTATGCTGCTCTTGCTATCCTCCAGAAAAGGGTTCACCTCCTTGAAAAGCTCAGCCAGCTTCCCTTCTAGAGACTCCCAGGAATCATGTGGGCGAGCTCTGTCTCTCCACTGAATGCACAAGATGCCTGGCCTCCCAAAAAAGCAAATATCCCGAGAACTACTGGGAAAAGCTTGAGAGCTCAGGTCATGTGCAGAGGGTGGGCTATTGCCAAGGAAGACTAATCTCTCCACATGCTGTTTACATGCCACTCTTCTGCCTGGCTACATTGCCAGTAGCCCTGACAAACATATGCTGCCCACTGCTCTTCTCAAGAGATGTGAAGTTGTGGTAAGGGGCAGGGATAGCCCTGGGCTAAGAGCAGTTCTGCAGAACTGCTCGTTGTCGTTGTTTTGTCAAAAGCACAATTACATTGTTCAGGAGGACTGGTGGATATTACAAGTGGTGCTGAAGAGGCAACTGCTGGCTCAGGAAATCCCTGAACTGTTCATTGCTGGAAATTGGGAATATCCCCCAGGAGAAAAAATACTGTCTTGTTCTTGTGCTGTTTCCCTGGGAGTCTGCTGTTTGCACTTGTCAGAGATAGGTACAGTACTGCATGGATCTTGAGTCCATTTTTACAAGCTTGTGAAAACCTCATCCTTAACTAATAATGAAAATAATTTGTTGCAAGGCTCCAGCCAGCTCCATAGGACACAAAGCAAAGGTTGCTTTGTTTTCATTTCCAGAATTAAGCATGTGAAATTTAGCAATATTTCTTGTTTGCTCAAGCTTCTATGTTGTTTTACCCTGGCGTCTCTGACTGAAAAAAGAAAGAAAAGAGGAAGAGTTTGGTGTTGTCCTTTTTTTTTTTTTCCTTCTTTTTTTCTTCTTTTTTAAAGCTGGCCATCCATCTGTGGGCTTTTTCTGTCTGTAAAGAGCTCATGTTCATAAGCCAAAAATATACATTTTTTAAGATTGACATGGGGTAAAGATCAGACAGAAGTAAAATCTCCATGAGAAAGCAAAGCATACTTTGCTTTTTCTGGATTACTGTGCTTTCTCAGCTGTGAGGACACAAAAGTTGCTATTTTTGCACATAGGCTGAATCCCAGGAAGTTCAGATTGCCTGTGGAAACAAGGACGGATCTTGATTAATGTTTCCTAGATGGAAATTCAGAAATAATGTAAGATTGCAGATAGCGGAGCCTCATGACTGCTGAAAATTAACTGTATCAGCTGCTTACTTTCTCTGTTCCTTTTCTCTTTTTGTCTTTCTCTTCAAATGGATTTTTTCTTCTAATTTTATAATTTTCCTTCCCAGTGTTTCCAGAATTCTCTCTCTTCTTTCATCTTCCAGCTCCTTCTCATAGATTTTTTTTTTTGTTTTTATTATATTTCAACTTTCTCTTCTAACAAGATACTCTTGTAAACATCAGCTGTCTTTTCCCTTCAACCCTGATGAAGCTGATCTATATGTTTTCCTTATGTCTAATCCATTTCGGAGAGTCAAATATGATAATTTATCACTAGCTGTTTTCTTCTCTCTGAATCCATACAGGATTGTTATTTTCAAATCCCCTTCAGTATTTTCCTTGCTCTTGAGTCTCATGTCCTTCAGCATGCCACTTTGGCTGATATGCTGAAGTCTCAAGAGAGTCTGGCAGGCACTGTTGCTCTGTTCTGATCTTGCCAACGATAATATTTTTTCCAGGCAAGACACTTCATAATTCAAGTGAGGTCAGTCAGGACCCAAGAGCTGAACCTGTCCTTTCGAGCAGATCAACAGTGGGACAAAAAGGATTTATGC
Source organism: Apteryx mantelli (assembly GCF_036417845.1). Classification (NCBI taxonomy): domain Eukaryota; kingdom Metazoa; phylum Chordata; class Aves; order Apterygiformes; family Apterygidae; genus Apteryx; species Apteryx mantelli. The sequence goes on from NC_089982.1 coordinate 6,109,639, forward strand.
AAATTGTCAAAATTATTTTGTTTGTTTCCAGGTTGGGGATAGGTCTCATTTCTACTCAAGTTTTTTACTCTTCTGCAGCAAGCAAGCAGTGAAAAGTGTAGGCTGCACTAAAGACCGGCTCTAGCCTCCCTCATTGTAGACTTCCCAGGTAAACTCTCGGAATAAGGTTTGTGTGACTTGAGGGAAATGTGGGCCTTGAGTCAGTCCTTCCACCATGCAGAAAGCAGAAGAACGAAGCTAAAAACAAACAGAACAGGTGACAATTTATCACAAACCTGTTTGTTCTTCATCAGAGTCAGCCAGCACCGAGCAGCTCCTGAGAGTCCCTTCTCTCACATATGGGAATGTAATTTTTCTCTCGGGCCACAATTAATTGCCTTCTCAGACGCAGGCACTGGACTGGGAATATGTTTCTTACTGTGTGTTTACCATTGCTTAGAGACTCTTAGAAGAAAGAAGGTGGTATTATTTTTTTTGAACAAGCTGTACTTTGAGGATTAGGTAGTACAATAGCAGCCCGTCTCCCTGACACTACTGTTTATTGAAATTCGAGCTGTTCCAGGCTCAGCAGCATAGCTATTGATATCCCTTCACTTTTTGCAGGATTTGGATCTGACTCCTGGTCCAAACCTGAGTTCCTCTCTTGGGTACTCACGTCATAATGAGGTAGACCTTAAGATATGGAAACCCAAAGCATGGAGGATTTGAACCCTCAGGGAAGGTGCGACTGCACAGAAACACTGGAAAAGAAAAATCCGTAATATCAGTCTGTGGACACACTGAGGCAAACCTAGCAGGTAAAGACAAAACTCCCTCCGCCAGTGCTCCAAACTGCCCAGAACCAGGTCTACTCCAGCCTGGAAGTTGTCCCTTTGGTGCAGTGCCTGACCTAGTACCTCAGTGCCCGTGTGCTTTTATAAGCTATCTTTGAAATTGTTTTCACTCCCAAAGAGTTCATGTGTGCAGGGTGCTACCACTGTTTCACTAATCCACTTTAGAAATTAATTCAGCTTAATTTTCCTGAGAATCCAAATGTAGAGAAACTTAGATACAGCAGTCTGGGATTTTGAAACCTTTTGCATACATCCTTTCCTACTCTAAACCTTGTTTCTTTCTCCCTAAAATAAATCGGGGCATTAAGAGACCAGAGCTTTGAATCAGACCCATGTCAGCTCTTTAATGCCTTTGGGCCATGGAGCATATGCAGTCCAGGTCCAGTTTCAGGACATGCAGATTTGGTGCATGTCTTCATTTCAGTCACTTCTATGGCTGAATGATATTTTCCTTGGCAAGGAAGTAGCCAAAAAGATGCTTAAACCTGGGTTGTGTTATCTCTACTCACGTGAATGGCACCTCTGTTCCTGAGTAGTCCTACCCTTGTCAGTACTCGCCACAGCAGGATGCTACCTGGACAGCACACCTGTCAGAAGCTACTCATTGCACGTTAGCAAGCAACATGGGGCACTTTTAATCCACACAAGAAGTTTTTGCACGCTACTCTCTAGAGCACACTGCCAAAGCAGACATTAATCAGTTTTACTCTAGGAATTAGAATAGAAACTCTCTTGTAAATTATGACCATTAGATTTCCAGCTTAAATTTCCCTGCTCCTTTAAGCTAATGTTTTAAAAGACTAACCCTACCACTCTGGCAAGAGCCATGATTTGCCTTTATAGCCATTTGGCACTTTTATTTATTTTTTTATTTATCTATTTTTTTTTTTTAAGCTGAAGAATTACATTATCTCTGTGAAATAACTTTCCTTCTTTAGTTGTTCAATTTGATTCAAGGATTTTTGATTAAGCGTTCAGGGGTTATGAATAAATAAGAAGCAGCAGCCCAGTAATTGGGATATCATTACTCCCTAGTAGCACATTTAATCCTCAGCTTCGCTGCACCACGTAACCTTTTCCTTCAGTCCTCCTCCTCCTCAATATTGCTTACAAAAAAAGGAGGAAAAAAAAAGAAGAGCAATGTCACTGCAAGCTTCACAAGTTAGCATTAAAATGAATACTTTTTAATTTCTCTGGATGAGATGGGGCCCTGTGCTCTGGGACAATGCTGATGGATGACATTTTAATGCAGCTGAAATGTTATTTTTACTGAACCAGGGAAAACTATAAATTTTGCTTCATTGCCACTGATGGCTCTATGCATAAAACTATGGTGGCGCCCATTGCCCATGAATAATCACCTCAGCATGGCAGATGTTACTTCGTGGGGAAAGCAATTCTTATGCCGAAGAATTGTGGAAAGATTAATTGTCTACAGCTGTTTCATGGCCCACAGCAATCTTGATACATTTATGATAAGTTTAAGAGCTCACTAGAGGCAGCTCCTATTCCCTGTTGTGAGTGAGGGGAAGGGAGGGGGGAGCTGAATAGCTTTATTTTGACACCTGGATTCATAGAATCTGTCAGCTCCATTACAGCCTTCATAGAAACCTGACTGTTGGCAGGTTTGGGATGATTGTGAGTGAGCTAAGATGCAGGAATTATCTAGACATAGATAAAGAAAAGGAGACTGAGAAGAATTATTCAAATTTGTGCAAATGAATTGCTTCCATTTTTCCTCCCTCTGCCAAGTGGAAATTGAACGTAACCTGCTCTGACCTTTCTCTATTAAGTGCTGCAAATTGCAGTAAATGCATAGTTCTGAGTGCCCTAATGAGACAAAGCTCTAGCAATGCCTCATTAATAAGGAAAGTTTGACCTTGCTGGTCAGCCCTTCATTCGATATTGAAAAGAAATAGGAAAAAAGAAGAGATGACCTGCTGTAAATTTTGAACAATACCTTTGATTTAGTTTGTATATACTCCCAACCAGACACTTCACAACCTTTTTTTTTTCTTCCATTTCTACTATACAAGCGAAGGAGAAGTATTTACTTATTAGGTTTCTCTGTAAATTCATGAGGACACTGGTGATTTGTGACAGGGATGCACACAGGAGGCCTGATAAAGATTTTTTTTAAATGTATTTTTAGTATCTTTGTATTGATGAAAGAATATTGATACCCTCCATCCTATTCAGCTTTGTTTTCTTTTTTTTCTTAGCTCATATCCATTATCACTGTATCTCAGTGCAAACATGTACTCGTGTATTACTTGAAAGAAGTCCTGCAGGTGAACCTTGCTTTTTCTTAAACATACAGTCACTGGAGCAGGGAGCATGTCTAAGAGGGTGATTGGAGATGTTTGGTTCCCCACCTCAAAAGAAGAGCCCTGCAATTCCAGTTACTCTACCACTCCAGCTGAGATATAATTTAAAGGGGATGACATTTTATCCACTGATATATGCCAATAAGCTAGGCTAAACAGCTGTATTATAAAATCCCCAACCTGTCAATGCATGCGCGTGAAAGAAAGTAAGTATTGAAAGGGAATAAATATTAGAAAAGAAACATCAAAGTTAACAATTGCATTCATATAGACTAAATGGTTATAAACTCTGTGTTGTAGTGTGCGTTCTCTCTCTCTCTCTCTCTCTCTCAGAAACCATAACAGGTCAAATGCTGCAAAAATGTATTCCCATTTTGAATGACTTGTTCATGGCCAACCTACTTTATTTGATACTTACAAGGACTGGTTTGATTTTCATATTCTTTTATTTTTGTAAATACCATACTGACAAATAAAGGTTTTCCTTAGAGTTGGCTGGGAGATTATATTTTCCTGTGGAAATTCATATGAATAAAAACGCTTGATTTAGTTTATGTATTTCATTAAAATTTGGAAGGGGGGGCTTGAACTGTAAATGCTGAAAGTACTCATGTTTTTAGAATACTTGGTATAACATTTTTTATTTCCAGGTATTTTGAAGATGCCCCAAATTCATATGAGAATCTTTTCTATGGAAATGCAACACAGGAGGAAACTCAGCTTTCTATTGAAAAGAATATTTCACTGGAAAAAATGTGACTGTTTTTGATTCTTATGCCCTTAAATTACCATTGTTTACCATTTTAAATTTGGTATTAATTACTCATAATTCTTTTAAATGCTTTAGTCATACATTCAAGAAATGCACATAAGCAATGAGCCTTAGATGACCAGTATGTTTTCACTGCTTGTTAAAACTTGCTTGTGTTAGCTGTATGTTACACAGTTACAAATACTAAATAAATGAGTGAAAAGTTGAGGTCTGCTCAGAAATGATTAATGAACCAGATAATAGGGCTAAATTTGCAGGATAACTTACAAAGAATTAGTTGACTGGTGGTGTTATACGTCAGAGGGCCTCCAGAAATCACATCCCCTGGGATTTGCAGGTGGCGGGGACTCGACAGGACGATAAATTCGACAGGACTGCAGCAAAAGGGAGCTTACCAGCGGCTCTGCAGGCCCCAGGCAGTAGTATCTCCTGCATTGGTATCCCTTAGACCAGCTTCTGCAAATTGAGCAAAGCATTGAAAACCATGATCAATTTTTGCAGTGGAGTAGCAGCCCTTTGGAGGTGAACTGACTGCCACACTGAGCAAGAATGTGATCACCTGCTTTGTAAGACCAAAGCATTAAATGTTTAAATGTAGACCAAGGAATCCAGTTTTGTCCAACCATTTTTGAAAATGTTAGCTATAATGCTAAGGAGTGAAATAACATCTTGCTTTGCAGGTCATTATTAATAGTATCACAGAATCACAGAATGATTGGAATTAGATTGGAAGGGACCTCTGGAGATCATCTAGTCTAACCCCCCCCTGCTCAAGCAGGATCACCTAGAGCACATTGTACAGGATTGCATCCAGGTGGGTTTTGAATATCTCCAGAGAAGGAGACTCCACAACCTCTCTGGGCAACCCATTCCAGTGCTCTGTCACCCTCACAGTAAAGAAGTTTTTTCTCATGTAGTACTGTTATTTAGAGGCAGATCATGATAATTATGCTTACCATGTTCCTACTTAGGACTTAAATGTTACTGATGTTCAGGTGACTCGTGAAGCAATGTTAATCTTGTAGAGAACAAGGTGAATGTTGTGGTGTGTTTTCCCATTAAATGGGCTAATTGTAACTGTGGTCTTATCTTCAGCTCACAGATATGGATATTTTTCAGTTTCACATCCCCGTGTGGTATGACTATCAGGGATGCTACTGTTATAGATCCCAAATCAGAAAGAGCATTCAGGAGGGCTTTGAAATTAGCGGGACTCCAAGGGAGGGACAGGGTTACACCAGACTTGCAGTGGTACCAAATAAGAGCCAGAAACACTGTAGTCAAATCAAAAGGGAAAAAATGAAGCCTGAAATTCCACTTTATATTTAAGAGTCTGCTGATGGTAAAAAAGAAACGTTTCAGGAAATATGAGAGACATGTTGCAGTGTTTTTATATATACAATGGTGTAATTGGGAGCAGAGTTTGTCCTCTTCATGTGGGTGTCCTCTCATGCTTTGCAGCAATACTGTGCATTCCACAGCTGTCTCCTGTATACAGCTGGGGATGTGAGGTAAACACACACAGCTGGAAGCTGAATCTCAAAGCCCCGATTCCCCGATTCTGCTGTCTGTGGTCTGTGAGGTCATAATAAGTGTTCTGTGGCAGGTCTGCAGACCTGTAACGTGTAATAACATTTATATAATCATGGTTTCGAAGCGGCAGTGCTGGCAGTGCAGAAAGTTGGGAGGTTGACAGCGACCACCATGTCCAAAATGTCTGGGAGTCTTTGCAGTAAAGGGATGTCAACTGCCTGGTGAAATCCCTTGAATGGATTTCTATAAAGAAATCTGGGTGTATGCTGTGTACAGTAGGATACTGTGTAACAGAAGGTATGAGTACATGAAAAAAGGGCATTTCACCTACAGAATAGCTTTAGATCATTTTTGACATTTGGAGATGTTTTATATTTATAATTTTGGATAATCCTCTGGGATTTTACTATTAGACCCAGAGTCAGTGGCCATATGAAGAGAGCAATGAGGAAAGAATCCTAAAGAAAAGTATTCAAAATATTAGAAGCATTTCTTTAAGAGTTTGCTTCTGTCAGCACATGTGACACTAAGAGTGCAAGTGTTACTATGTACATAGCAGCATTCATCCCTGGGTTACTCATTGTGTGTAGTTCTAACACCATTATTTTCTTACACTGGTGTATTCTTAATTTAGGTGAGTAACAGAGGTGGCTTATTTGTAATGAGCAGTGTATTTGCTGTATTTATTTTTTTCTTTTCATAAATTATACTTGAGAACGGACCAGGATTTTCTCAATGTATTCATGATTCAAAATAATTCACTAAGCTTCTGAAAATATGTCTTAAAATGTAGATTATTTGTAAATTGAGCTCTGACAGGTGTTGTTTCAAATATTCCAAAATCAAGACCTGCTGGATAGTTTTCACTGTATGTGAGTCCCACACTGCATTTCTTTCCTCTGATTGCATGAGGATAACTCTTTAAATACAATTCCCACAGTGAATATTTATACTTAAGACTTAAAATGTTCATTTTATATCAGTATTTTCCAACATGAACTTAAAATGTACCATTTCTGTAAACATTCCTCCAGAAGTAGCCATTTGTTTGAACACTGAAAGTGTCTCAAAAAAGGTTGCCCACACAGCTGGAAGAATTTTGAATAAAAATTCTGATGTATTTACACACAGACTGTATAATATTCACTCTCCCCTGGTAAAGGTTGCCATTTGAGCCTGATGAATGAGATTCATAATCTGTTGCCAATCTCTGTGTTCTTCAGGATCAGGTCTTTCAGTACATCTCAAAGATTGCAAATATTTAATAAAAGATTAATTATGTAAGAAGCCTGTTTGCAGTTTAAAGTGCCTCATAAATAGCAGGACTAGTATTCTGTATTACTTTGCTAGCAAAATACAATAGTATTTACTCAGAGAAGCAGAAAAATGCAAAACCAATTAAAATGTTCTTTTGTGAGAACTGTCACTAAACTAAAATATGACACATGTGATTTCAACTGGATTTTTTTCCTGCTATAATTAACTTTGTCTTCTGACAACTCCTTCTGAGGCATATATTAATTAAATATGGGATAATGAATGGAAACAACTAGATCACCAGAGTATAAATCAGTTGAGGGGTTCTGATGATACCATAAACCACAAGAATGGAGTATGTGCAGTTAATAATAACATCAAAAGACTGTGATTGATTTGAAACTTAGCGATCCTTCCACATTCATTATTATTTTATATAAAGCATAAAAACGAGTGGTGTTTTATGCACAGACAAGACATTTTTTCTCCCCCTGGATTCTTTGATAATGGAGAAATTGTCACTGTTCACAGTTAAAGAAAAAAGTCGTGCTTATTGTATGAAGTGGGATGGTAGGAGCTTCTTGTGCGGTCACACAGAATCACTGGAACTAAGTATGGTTTTACTGTATTTATTTATACCTTTTACAGAGAAGGTATAAATAATATATATATAATAAATATATAAAAATATTGCATATATAAATAATATAATAATATTATAACAATCATATTATATAAAAATATACACAATAATTACATTATATAATAGATAATATACAATATATTATATATATTACATATAGTATATATAAAAATTGTTTATTTATTCATTTATTTATATAAAAATATATTTAATAAAAGGGCCAGGGTCTCTGATCATTTAAAACGCTGCTGCTGCTGTTTGGAATCCACTGAAACTTTACTGGTTTACCTTCAGGTTGTGCCCATGTTTGAGATTGTCTCTTTCATAGAGTCTAAGATCTTCTTCCTAGTGAACTTAGATTTTGTTTTCAGGAAAATAAAAAACACACTTAAGTATGCTTAAAGTATATAACAGCTAATAAACTTTATTTATCAATGTTAATGTTTAGTCTGAACTAATAGATTTTTTTTCTATAGTCACACACCTGCAGAGTACATCTGGCCCCAAATGTGCTCTCTATGTTATTAAAATAGTTGTTTTTGAAAATTGCATATGAATATATATACTTTTGTAAAATAGCATTTGAAGAATACGGTGACTCTCTGAGTGATACTATGCATACTCCCCACTTGTACAGTGTTTTCCATTTTAAATGTATTTGACATGGGAAGATGAGGAAAGGGAACATGTTTTGGTTCCTAATTCGGAGTGTTCAACAGAAGTCTTCAGGCTGGAAGATCAGTTGATACATATGTTACCTGCACTGTGATGTCATCAGAAGTGTCTGTATGGAAAGATTTTCAGCAGGTAAATAGGGTATAGCTCAAAATCTTGTTACTGTTTCTTAATAAACCATTCAAACATGTGGCCAGGTATCTCTGGGTCATGTAGCACTGTTTTGCAAAGTAGAACCAGAATATGGCTCTGTAATTGCATACCATCCATCTGGCTGGCAAAACACTACACTGTGACTTTGGCTATGTAATCAAATGTGGCTTTAAAGAATACAGAGTTAGGTTTTTGAATTCTCCAGTCACTCCCACTATCATCACTGACTGAAGATAAATGCATTAACTTAAAGTCTCTGTCCCCTACTTCCCATCTGCTATCCCCAGGCTCATCAATAGAGCTTTCTGCCAATGCCAGCATCCGTTCCTTGCTGTATATGAAGTTACAGATTTTGGAAAGAAAGAAGCTGTAATCCTGGAAGGGACTGTGAACCCTGGAAACTGCTGGCTTTGCATGTTTGGCGTGTGGTGACAATTCGGCACTGTTCCTCCCAGCATTGCTCATTTTAGCACTGGTGCCAGCACCTGACAATCTGTCACATTTTATCAGGAGGGATATGAACCTGTGTGTGAGGGCCAGAGGATGGGTGTCTGTGAGGTGCTGAAGGGCTCTGGGAGGAGAACAGGGAGGTATAAAAGAGCAGGCCATATTTGTGCGCACTCCCATCCTCTGAGGAAAGCCAGGCTGGGCGCTGGCCCCGCCTTGCAGGACTTGGGTGCACACTCGGCTGCTCCAGGATGTAAATCTGCATGTGGACTAAAAGTGCTGAGAAAGGCGTTTCCAAAGCTGGCAACACACAGGGAGCGCAGAAGGACTGTCAAATATGTAGCGCTGTTTATCCAGCAGTATAAAAGGAGGATCAAAGACTCCAGGATCATTTTGGTTTATGTTGGCTGTCTTAGGCTCTAGGTACATTTTAAAAACAAGTTCGTTTATATTTACATTGAAATTATAATTTCATACACACAAATCTAAAGTAACTGGTTACTTCTGGAGCTTCTCTTTCCCTATCATCACACCTAAGAGTCCTGAAAGGAACCTGACTGCAGATGGCTTGGGCTCAAATTCTTCATATTACCTTAAGCCGGCTTCCAAACTCACAGGCAAACAAAATCACCAGTCATTAAAAAGAAAAAAAAAATCTGTCTGTCCATCTAAAACATAAATTAGCTGCTAAGGGTTTTGCGTATAAGTAAATCACATTTTGAATATCAAAGCCTTTTTATTTGCTGAAGCTTTGGGCACATTTTAATACTGCGATGCTAGCATTTTAAGTGTATTTTTGTGAGGCCTCTAGAGTGCTGTTGCAGTTAGGCACCATATAAATAACATTTATTGTTATTATCATTGTATGTTGTATTCACTCTGTTTTGCTACCATTAATAAACCATTCAAGCAATGTTGTTGCAATGTATAATATTAGCAGCTGTCTCCTTTGGGAGACATATAACCGGGTACTTAATATTCTGGCTGTTTCCTGGGCCATCTCTCCACAGGCGCGGATGCTGCAACATGTTCAAAGTTCAATATAAAAAAAATGGGTTGGCTGTGCAAAGATCACAGCACCTTACAACACGCCTCACTGTAACTCACACAATGGCCACTGCTGGCAAAATTCTGCTAGATTAGATAATAGTAAATCAGTGAAATGGCCTCTAATCTTGAGATTTGTTATTTCGCTACCCTCCTCAGATCCTGATTCTTATGGGGCGGTTCCCTCTAACTTGGAGTCCTCATTTTGTGACTTACAGTTAGAGCTGTGTGAATATTTATTAATTTTTTTTTGGTGGCAATCCCTCCCCCAAATATTTTATTGCGGGGGGAGAGGGGTACAGTTTCTGGAGGTGAAAACAATTTTTTTTTTTCCACTGAACTGAAAATCCAAAGGAAGCATTATTTGACTGAAAGTTGAATGAAGTCCTTCCTTTGGTGCAAGAACAGAAGGTTAGACTTCAATTTTGTTTTGAGATACTTTTTCGGAGTTGCGAAGGGGGAGCTGGTTTGGCTGGGCTTTGCGTGGGGCAGACGAAACAGAGTAAGGGCAAAAGAAGGCCCAGTCCATAAAAAATGTTTTGTTCACCCAGTTTACTTTTAATGCATGCACTAAAATCACTGCTGCTCAAAAAAAAAAATTAAATTTACTAACTTTTTCGCTGCTTCTCTTCACCCTGAAAGATGTGCTGTTCTCCTGCTACTCTCACGCGAGGCTGCCTAAATTGCAGAAAACGCTCACACTTGGGGGAAAAGCAAACTGTGAAGTTTGGGGGTTCTTTTCTGAGGGCTGTACTGATTTGCGTTAAGGATCTCAGCCTTATGAATATCCTCTTTAACTCCTTACAAAGCAAAACTGATGTGACCTTTTCGGTTAATAAATAGAACACAGAAACCAACCATGCTTAAAATTGCACTTAAAAAATAAAAAATAAAAAAAAATCCTCCCCTGGGCGCCGTGCCAAACTGAAACATTTTTGGGTAATGATGATGTTCTGAATACAGAAAAGGTAGAAGAGGAGGCTGTACCTAGGTGCAAGAGCACGGCTGGTTGACAGCAGCCTTGCTGGCAAGGTCAGACAGAGCGTGGCAGTGCTATTTTGTGCTTGTGTGGCCCAGAGGCCTGGCAGCCATGTTGTATGAGTGCCTTGGAAGGCTGGTTGGGCTGCCTAGGAGGCTACGCCTGTGCCCTTGCAGTGGGGGTGTGTGTGGGGGGGTCTTTAAACGCTTCTGCCCAGGCTGGCGGAGAGCTAATCCTAAATTTGTCTACCCAGTTCTGGAAGGGGGAGAAGAGTGCCCCCCTTCACTCTTTCCCCCCCACCCTGGCTCCCCTCAGCAGGCAGGGGAGGGACGATCCAGAAGGTTCCTCAGTGGCCGCAGCACAGGGATGTGCGAGCAGCTCTTCTCTGCCTCACACACGTGCAAGAGATGGCTGGGCGGTAGGCGCCTCTGAAAAGGGTCGCTGCTGGCCAGGCGGGCACCCATCGGGCAGGGCAGGGCAGGGCAGGGTCGGCCCCGCAGCTCCCCGCCATTGCTGAGCTGTGTCTCCCCTGCTCCACCGACACCCATGGCTCTGGTGGCTCGACCCCACGGCCTGTGAGGCCGGATTCATCCCCGACTGCGCCCACCAGCCCAACTAGCGTCCCCGGGCTGTCTGCCTGTAGGATTTTATATCTTTCTGTATTGGTGTTTTCCCCCTTGGATCCCTGAACTGATACCGACTTAACAGTCTGGCCTCCGTTTGTTATTTTTACCTTTCTTATCTCTTTGCAGGTTTTCTCACAGCTCTTTCTGAGCAGTCTGCGTTGAGGTCACGCAGCCGGGCAACATCAGAGCAGGGCCAGCTCAGGTCCTTGGTACAACAGCAGCTAACCCTAGGGAGAGGAGGCAGTCACAGCCCTGACAAGGATCCTGGTGAGAAAAGACACTGGCTCCTGAAGTCTGTGGCTTCATCCCTTTTTGCTCTAAAACCGCTTTTGCAAGCAGGACTTGCCCTTTGCCACCTGTCCTATTTTTCCCCTCTGGGAAGTAAAACCCTGCTGACAGCAGCCACCAATAAAAAGCAGAGACCATTCTCTGCAGAGACTATGCATGTCCAACCTCGCCTTAATTTCTGCAGTTCAGTCACTTAATGGGTACAGCCTGTCATTCTACTGGTAGCATGGAGTCTTTCTCTGTGTTTAACTGATCAGAGACTGATGGTACTGAATGAGGAACAGAGTATGGCACAGCACTAGGAAAAGTGGTGGAACCTGATTCCATGTCTGTAACGTAGGTATTTCTGTATGTGCGTATCAAATGTCAGTTAAGGTCAGTTGGGCTGTGAGTATCCTATATTTAGCAGAGCTTCACCAGTGCAGTAATGTATTTCAAAACATTGCGGGAGTAATACTGTTCCCATTCAAAACCACCTCATAGATGTGGTACAGAAAATAAATACCTGTTTTTTGCCAGAGAGGTTCTGTATGCTAGATCTGCCATTCTGTGTCAGGCATACAGTATTATCCCTTTTCAAAAGGAAGGCAGGAAACATTATGTTCTTGGAACAAGACCCTTGGCTTAAAATATTAAGACCGCTGGAATGTCACAAGCAGTTGGTGACTCTCCCACTGAAGTAAACATGGGAAGAGAGAGCACATATCTCTGTTCAGTTTGTGTGCGCTGGCTGCTGCATCCTTTCAGAACCTCACTGACCCAGCCTGTCACCTGCAGAAATCCCAGGGTAGCATGTAGGCCTCACATTGTTCTTTGTGCTTATTACTTTATTTCAGTCCTTTCTTTTTCAATTTTGGGATTGACATGTGGCTTTTGTGGTGATGTGCAGTGTCATAAATAGACACCCTGAGTGGCGACAGTTAGTAGCCTGGGAAATCAGAAAGAGAGCTGTTGCCCTTCCACTCCTCCCCTGCTTTGCCCCATGCTTTAAAGCTCAGAGAAAATGGTACGCATCTTAATAATTAGAATTTTGCATGTATATATTTCTTATATGGAAAATCTATCTATATTCTAACTTAATATTTCTTCTAAAGTCTTTAAGATTTTAAATGCATCCTGTTCCAAAATATCTGAATGGTAGCATTTCATTAACAGTTGTTTTAGACTTTTATGCAAAATCTTTGCAGGGTGAAGCTCACTTCCCCAGGAAATACAGTGCTACGGGCTCTGATAGGCTCCTTCCTGAAAGCCATTTAATGACAACTGAACTTTTCTGTGACTCTCCGCTGGCCTTTTTGGAAGCCGTGAATTACCCATTTGGCCTTCACAATAGTAGCAGATCTATGCATTTTCTAGGTGGGGGAAAAATGGTAAAGGAGGGGGAGGTGACTAGAGGAGGAAAGAGGGTGAGTAGAAAAGATTAGTGAAAGCAGCTCATCAAAGTCCACTCTTGGCTGCTACCTGTTGATAGTGAAGAGAAGATGAATCACCAGCTTAGGTCTGTGACAGCTTTCCTGAGATGAGAAAAAAGGGGCCCAGTAAATGCATGCAGCCTTCTCCCATCATCCCTTTAATAACCTGTAATATTGTAGCAGGATATTTTTGTCACACCGAATCTGATTGATGGTCTTGGCTATAAGACATTACAAGTGTAGAGTAAATTGACCGAACACCTAAACATACAAATTATTAAAAGGAGGGGGAGCAAGTTTGGGCCTCCTGGGGAAAGCAGGCAGGCTTTAGTTAAGATGATCCCATTTCCGAGTGCAATTTATAGTCTATTGACTTGCAGCAGTGTCTTTTCAGATGTGAGGAAATTGTCATACATTGCAAATGAGAAGCTGTTTTGACATCAGGATCGCAGAGAGTGCCAGGAAGAAATGATATCAATGCCTGGTCTGTTAAGGTTAAATGAAGTTGCATTGTTGCCAGCAGATAGGCATTCATTTCCTTTTCTTCCCTGCCTGTCCCTGCGTACAATTACTGTGATTAGGATGAGTAACAATGTGCTTCTGACACCCATTGTATTGACAGCTTGCCTAGTTTTTTCCACTCAAGTGGCACTAGTCATTACTTAAACACTTGGATATTTTGACAGGGAAGATCCATGCCTGCCAGTCAAGTGTATCAATGACAAGGAGGCCTTTGCCCCTGGACACATACCTCTGAATTAAAGCAGTCAAAGCCGTTGCTGCTGGAATATGATGAACCTCTTCTGAAACAGGGCTCTGGCAAGCCAGTAGATGCACTGATGCACTTGGTCTGTTCTTTTTGCATTCTCCACAACTTACTGCATTTTATGTGCTTACATTTTTCTCTTGTATGTTGTGATGTTTTGAAGGAAAGGGAGATTACAAACTGAATTATTTTTGAGGGGAAAGGAGTTGAAATGGATGTGGGCTTTTATATTGGAGGATAGTTTTGATTCAGAATATCCTGGAAAATATGGTCAGTTAGCATGGTGGGGCTGTCTGAAGGCTGACCAGACTAGTGAAATGGGAAGGTGTCTTGAGTTCTTGCTGAATACCACTACAGTGGTTTTAGTGGTATCAGTTTCCTGTCTCAGAATTGCTTTTTGCATCCTGCCTTTTAACTATTGTAGTACTTGGACCCACTCTTGGAGGAATAAGAATTTAAAACACTTGCATTTCATCTACATCCCATAAGCCTGCTATCTTGCTAACAATGCGCTACCAGCAGTGGTAAGCAGGGCTTCGCAGAGCACTGAGCACTGCTTGATTCTCCAGTACCATGTCTCCTAACACTGGAAAGGGGAAGTCTTGCATTTCCAGCTGCCCTTAAAGAGGTGATAACATGGTCTCATGGAAGTAGAGTAACATACATGTGAGGACAGAATACGGCCAGTCAGCCTTGATGACTCTTTACAAAGAAATCCAACAACTTGCAGGCTGACCTGACACCTTTCCTTGTTTTGGCAGACAGTCTTCAGTTCATTCTCCTTGATTGTCTGCTCTGCACTTGTGAGCAGCAAGGGTCCTTTCTCTAAGCCTGGGAAAAAAGGCAGGTGGAGTGAAAGGGCAGCAGGATGAATATGCATATTGTTTGCATGGGCCAAAGCACTCTTAAAACAGCAAAAGAAAGGTGCAGCCTGAATGGATCACAGAATCACAGAATCGCTGAGGTTGGAAGGGACCTCTGGAGATCATCTAGTCCAACCCCCCTGCTCAAGCAGGGTCACCTAGAGCACATTGCACAGGATTGCATCCAGGCGCGTTTTGAATATCTCCAGAGAAGGAGACTCCACCACCTCTCGGGGCAACCCATTCCAGTGCTCTGTCACCCTCACAGTGAAAAAGTTTTTCCTCATGTTCAGATGGAAGTGTCTGTGTTTCAGTTTGTGCCCGTTGCCTCGCGTCCTGTCGCTCGGCACCACTGAAAAGAGTCTGGTCCCATCCTCTCGACACCCTCCCTTCAGATACTTGTACATGTTGATAAGATCTCCTCTCAGCCTTCTCTTCTCCAAGCTAAACAGGCCCAGCTCTCGCAGCCTTTCCTCATAAGAGAGATGCTCCAGTCCCCTAATCATCTTTGTAGCCCTTCGCTGGACTTGCTCCAGTAGTGCCACATCCCTCTTGGACTGGGGAGCCCAGAACTGGACGCAATACTCCAGATGTGGCCTCAGCAGGGCTGAGTAGAGGGGAAGGATCACCTCCCTTGACCTGCTGGCAACACTCTTTCTGATGCACCCCAGGATACCATTGGCCTTCTTGGCCACAAGGGTGCATTGCTGGCTCATGCTTAACTTGGTGTCCACCAGCACTCCCAGGTCCTTCTCTGCAGAGCTGCTTTCCAGCAGGTCAACCCCCAACCTGTACTGGTGCAGGGGGTTATTCCTCCCCAGGTGCAGGACCCTGCACTTGCCTTTGTTGAACTTCATGAGGTTCCTCTCTGCCCAGCTCTCCAGCCTGTCCAGGTCTCTCTGAATGGCAGCACAACCCTCTGGGGTATCAGTCACTCCTCCCAGTTTTGTATCGTCAGCAAACTTGCTGAGGGTGCACTCTGTGCCTTCATCCAGGTCACTGATGAAGAAGTTGAACAAGACTGGACCCAGTACTGACCCCTGGGGGACACCGCTAGCTACAGGCCTCCAACTAGACTCTGCACCACTGATCACAACTCTCTGAGCTCTGCCATTCAGCCAGTTCTCAATCCACCTCACTGTCCACTCATCTAACCCACACTTCCTGAGCTTGTCTATGAGGATGCTATGGGAGACAGTGTCAAAAGCCTTGCTGAAGTCTAGGTAGACAACATCCACTGCTCTCCCCTCATCTACCCAGCCAGTCATTCCATCAGAGAAGGCTATCAGATTGGTTAGGCATGATTTCCCCTTGGTGAAGCCATGCTGACTCCTCCTGATCACCTTCTTTTCCTCCACATGCTTGGAGATGGCCTCCAGGATGAGCTGCTCCATCACCTTTCAAGGGATGGAGGTGAGGCTGACTGGCCTGTAGTTGCCTGGGTCCTCCTTCTTGCACTTTTTGAAGACTGGGGTGACATTGGCTTTCTTCCAGTCCTCAGGCACCTCTCCTGTTCTCCACGACCTTTCAAAGATGATGGAGAGTGGCTTAGCAATAATGTCCGCCAGCTCCCTCAGCACTCGTGAGTGCATCCCATTGGTGCCCATGGATTTGTGGGTGTCAAGTTTGCTTAAATGATCTCTAACCCATTCCTCCTCCACCAAGGGAAAGTCTTCCTCTCTCCAGACTTTTTCTCTTGCCTCCAGGATCTGGGGTTCCTGAGGGCTGGCCTGAGCAGTAAAGACTGAAGCAAAGAAGGCATTCAGTAACTCTGCCTTCTCTGCATCCTTCATCACCAGGGCACCCACCCCGTTCAGCGAAGGGCCCACGTTTTCCCTAGTCTTCCTCTTGCTACTGATGTATTTGAAGAAGCCCTTCTTGCTGTCCTTGACATCTCTCGCCAGATTTAATTCCAAAGGGGCCTTAGCCTTCCTTGTCGCATCCCTGCATACTCTGACAACATTCCTATATTCCTCCCAAGCGGCCTCTCCCCCTTTCCACTTTCTGCATACTTCCTTCTTCTGGCTGAGTTTTGCCAGGAGCTCCTTGCTCATCCATGCAGGTCTCCTGCCTCCTTTGCTTGACTTCCTACTCATAGGGATGCACCGATCTTGAGCTTGGAGGAAGTGATATTTGAATATTAACCAGCTCTCTTGAACACCCCTTCCTTCTAGGGCCCTAACCCATGGGATTCCTCCAAGTAGGTCCCTTAAGAGGCCAAAGTTTGCTCTCCTGAAGTCCAGGGTTGCAATCCTACTTGGTGCCCTGCTGCCTCCTTGCAGGATACTGAACTCCACGATCTCATGGTCACTGCAGCCAAGGCTGCCCCCGACCTTCACATCTTCCACCAGTCCTTCTTTGTTTGTTAGTACGAGGTCCAGCAGCACACCTCTCCTTGTTGGCTCCTCCAACACCTGTGTCAAGAAGTTGTCACCAATGCTCTGCAGGAACCTCCGGGACTGTTTGTGCCTAGCTGTGTTGTCTTTCCAGCAGATATCGGGGTGGTTGAAGTCCCCCATGAGAACCAGGGCCTGTGATTGTGAGGCTACTTCCAGCTGTCTGTAGAAGGCCTCATCGACTTCCTCTTCCTGATCAGGTGGCCTGTAGTAAACACCCACAACAGTGTCACCCATGCTAGCCTGCCCTTTGATCCTTACCCATAAGCTCTCGACTCGCTCTTCGTCCACCCCTAGGCACAGCTCAATACATTCCAGTTGCTCTCTCACATAAAGAGCAACTCCACCACCTCGCTTTCCTGGCCTGTCTTTCCTAAAAAGCACGTAGCCATCCATGACAGCACTCCAGTCATGCGAGTTATCCCACCATGTCTCTGTAATGGCAATGAGATCATGGCCCTGCGACCGCACCTTCAAGTAGAAGGGTTTTTTATTTGTTTGTTTGGTTGGTTTTTTTTGCCAGTGTGACCTAAGATATGGTATCTATTATACATGAAACCTTGTGTATGGTAGATAATCTAGTAACAGGCAGATGATACAATATATATGGTGTGTGGCATTTTTTATGCAGGCTGGACTGTACACACTAGCTTGGCATGTTAAATCTACTGAGTGCTCTCAGATCTTTTTCCAAATATGTCTTTCATATATTTCAAAAGCAAATAACTATGCCACGGTTTCTTGACTTTTACCATTAGGAGGCTTTGATGATAATTTCTGTTCAACCAGGAGAAAATTTGGGGAAGAAAATACCTTTGCATAGAAGGAACTGCAAAATTTAATATTCATGCTGAAGGTAAGAGGGTGAAGGGGAAAACTAGCACACTTAGGTCAGGAGAAAAAAAATCACCTATGAGTTTTTAGCCAGGCTCACTCTGACCTCCTTGGATACTTGACTAAGTGCTGGGGGCATATCCAGTTGCTTAAGTCTTAGTATGCTTCCAAAGACCTGTAGGGCTTCGCAGATGTCTTTATTTACATGAATACACATATACACACACACAGTTCAACAGATTATTCGCAGAGCTACTAAACTAATACTCTGCAACACATCACTGCTGGATTTTCATAACACCCCTCTATGCTCTCCCCCCACACCCCTCAGTGCTAGATAATTAACGAAAATGGTTTGCAGATTCCTGTTGGAATCAGAAAGGAGTTTAAGCTTTACTGGAAAATCAATTATGTAATAGGTGAAGCATCCCCATAATGTTCAGCAAAAAATGTGCTAACATCCAGGTCACTACATTGGAAAACACATTTATCATGATTTCCATGATAGCCTCAGCCTAGTGCGTCACAAGAGCAACCTCTGAACTTTCTTGAACCAAATGGTCAAAGGGACAACTCTGCTTACTTAGCATTTTAAAATTTTGCTTCTTTTCTGAGCATTGAACTGAAAGCCTCATAAACTGGGCCCTTCAATCTCCCTAGAGGGGTTTAATAAACATTGCCTGTAGAGGAGGTTTTTTTGCCTGGCCTGTTTCTTTGACTAACAGCACTAAAAAGGGCTTCAGATTGGTCACCACTCTTCTTTTAGCCAGTGATTTGCCTCAGGAAAAGCTGAGTATTAAATATAATTAAGTGTATAGACCATTAAGTGTATACACTATCAAATCACAGCTTCTGACAGTTACATCAGCTTCCTTTAAACACTTTCTTCTTTACTTTGCTTGGTATTTAACATTTCTATTGCAGTTTATCACGGAAAAGATAGTCCTGGTTACAGCAGCATTGGTCTAGGTGCTGTACAAATAGCAAGCTATAGAAAGTTAGAGACAGTCCTTTCCCTGAACTATTTACAACTCATAAAATACATGTGTACACCTGAGCAAATGGCTGTACCACAGTCATGTGAGAAAACTATAAATTGCTCCGGGTCAAACCTAATCTTACCTTTGCCCTGCTGACACTTTCAAGAGCTAACAGCTCTGCCACAGCCCAGGAAGTGTGAATAGAAAGCAGATTTCCCAAATAAAAACCCAGTGAAGCTCATGTAGTGCTGTCAATGAGGAAGATTCATCACAGCATGCTATACGGTGCTCATTGTACTCCACATGCACAGAATAAGGGATAATGCAATAGATGTTAAATAGCCAAGGCTACCTCCTCTGGTCATGTAAATCTCTACAACCCTCTTTCTTTGAACATGGCCTTTGACCTGAACACGGTCCCTTTGAAAAGGGACCTGGGGATGCACCTGGTTGCCTGTGGCCCAGGACAAATCCATTCAGCTTTATATATCTCCATTTCTCTGTTTGTCTTTCCCATATTGGCAGTAATCAAACAATGTCTTTTGCTATGTAGCTGTACACTTCCCAGAACAATATTTGAAACAAAAAGCAGGGGAGCATCGGGCATCCAAATTTGAATGACTGTTGCTGTAAGATACAGTATTAACATTGTTAGGCCTTGCTAGACTTTATTCATAGTTTCATCCTCTACACAAAACAAGCACAACACTGAAACACAATGGCAATTGGAGATTCCTTCCCTAAAACAGACAGAAGATTCCCCACTTGAACTGCCATGCTTTCTACCCTGCTACATTCCTGTAATGACTAAAGACCATGAAAAAGTAGCAAAATACAGTAGAAGGGACCTTTCAAAAGTGGTCCTACCCATCCCTCTGTCCCAAACAGGCTCAGCCATACTTTTGTCATTCCTGATGGATGTCTGTCTGATAAAAGTTTAAAGATTTCCTTTTCTGGAGGCTTCACAGCCTGCCCAGGCAATGTGTTGCAGGGCTTCATTATCCTTTCCGTTAGCTGGAAAACCCCCAAAGCAGTTTTTGTCTAACTTTGTTTCCTCTGGCTGCAGTTTACATCCATTCCTTCTTGTCTTATCCGCTGTGGATGTGGACAACAGGTATTCCCTTCCTGTTTGCATCAACCTTTAAATGTAGGGTTGCCCAGAGAGGTTGTGGAGTCTCCTTCTCTGGAGATATTCAAAACACACCTGGATGCAATCCTGTGCAATGTGCTCTAGGTGACCCTGCTTGAGCAGGGGGCGTTGGACTAGATGATCTCCAGAGGTCCCTTCCAACCTCAGCGATTCTGTGATTCTGTGATTCTGTGATTTCAGGACTGTTATCATGTCGCACATCCAGATTATCCTCCTCAGGCATGTATCTTGTGATGCATACTGATTTCATCCATGTGATCCTCTTCTCTGCAAAGATAAAATTGGTTTAATGGTATTTTTTATCCACTTCTAATGATACTTAAACATGCAGAGGATACAGTGTGTCTCTTTCCACAGTTGGAAAAGCAAGTCTAGCCAACTTACAATAAAGAACAGAGCTTCCCACAGCCTCATCAATACACTGATATCTTTGGCTAATGGACTTTGTGACTTTGTGACTTTGTTCTCATTGACAAATGGAGATGGAGTGAACACCGATGAAAGGAAAATACCTCAGGTCTTCTATTATTATTACTAATTGTAATCTTGAGAATATTCTCTGACTAGGAAAAAAAAAAAGGATTTGGTGGAAGTCTGTACTTTCTTTTGGTTAATGAGTGACATAAAATGGACTATTTCCTGTCCTGGCAGAGAAAGAAAATAGCATGAGTCCTAAAAAGATAGTCCCACTTCAAATTAATTTGTAATGAATTGCAATTTGTAGGGAGAACAGTGTTATTAAAATGGTGCCACTGCTGGTGTTTCTCTCAGACAGGTTAGGTGGTTAACACACTCAGGTAAAATTAAGCCTAAGACTAAGACCACTGAGGGAAAATATGGACAGAAAAACCTTTCTCTCTCTCTCTCTCTCTCTCTTTTTTTTTTATCTCTCTCTTTCTTCAGTAAAAAGATGTTCCTTGACCAAAAGTTATGAAAATGTTCTAAGAAACAATAGCACGGCACTTTGTCTTAGTGTACAATGTTTGGACTTGCCATAAGCATAATTATTCAAGGGTGGGAGGGAATCAGATTATTGAAATATGTTTTCTTCATACATGGTGAGAACACAGTTAAAAGGGACAGTCTTACGGCTACAGTCAAAGCATATCTAAGGACATCCTTCACCATACATGAAGCTTGAAAAGAAAGCTGAACAACAGAGATGGATGAAAAATCTGGGTGGGCTCTTTTGGTGGCAGCGTAAGTTCTGGGTGATAAGCTTCAGAGGATATGTCTTACTGAAGTTAAGCTTTTGGGTGACACTATTAGGACCTATTATGATATGTTTTTTTACCTTGAGGCTTCTTGAAGGAAGATAATTCTTTGTGTTACTTTGTAACACACTGCCCTTCAAACTTACCCAGACAGGTTTTGGAGTCTTGTGCTCCAGAATGCTATAATCTCACATTGATTTGGTTGCTGACATACTAAGCTCTGTCAAAAACTAGTAATGAGCTTGTGTTCATTGCTCTCTTTTATATTATTGTATAAAATGTGATTTTCAGCTCATATGTTGAGCTGAGACTTAAATTCCTCCCTGCTGGTCTGAAGGGAGAATGGATAAATAATTTTTTTACTGTCAAGTTAAGTACCAAGCTGGTCTTTCAATTCTGCAGCCACCTCTGACTGATAGAGTTATTTCCTGGACAGGCAGTAAACAAAACCGCCTGGCAATGCCCAAGGGATATCAGCACTTTTAAGCATTCTTTACATGCCTAGAAAAAGCTTGACTGTAGCAGCCAACAGTCTTGGGGGAAATGCTAAACATGGATATCTTCATTACTTTTCAATTAAGGAGCAAGTTTATAGATTACAGGAAACCCTTGGAGGGAGTGAGAGGTTGAGCTCTGAATTTAACTCTCAGGGATCCACATCATGGAGAGCTTGTCCCTATAACAATATACATTTTGGGGAAGGATCCCAAAGACTTGATTTATCAGAGGAAGGGACTCCACTCCTGGGGAGCTGCAAGAAACATCTTGGGAATTAGCTTTATCTGACATTCTGGTGACTGATGAGGACAGGAGGAACACAGAAAATGATCCGCAATCACAGGTTGCTCTCATTTTTTCACTTTCCCTGATGAAGTCAGTATTTCCTTGAACTAAGCATTACAGTGCCAAGATTTTCAAAAACAAAGCTGGATCCCCAAATAGTTGTGGGGTGACTCTCAATGAAGCTGGAGGGGAGTTGACAGTGCTCTGAGTTGGTTACGGAGAGAAATCTCATGGGAAATATTTACTGGAACATCCTCCTTTGTGGAAAGAGAGTGGGAAGAATGCCTTTGTATCCCAGTATGGTCACTGCAAGCTATAGGCTTTAGGATTTTGGGGGGAGGACCTTTTGAGGACGTTCTCTAGTTACTCTTGCCACAACATTAAGATTAAAGTGGCTGTAAAGTGGCAGCCCACAGAAAATACCCACAGAATGCACTAAGAGATACATTCAGGCTGTCTAATGAGTACTGAGCTGTTACCAAGCCCTGATAACCACCTGGAAGCCAATCTAACTACTTTGCAGTAAGGTACTATTGCAACAGGCTTGGAAAGAGGCACCCAGGCAGTGCAGCTGGCAGCCAGCAGCCTGTGCCTCCCCAGCAAGATAGAGGGCATATTGAGTAGAAATGTAGCAAAGCTACACACTATGCTGAGGAAGGTGGAAATAGCCACAGAGGCAGGATCAGCTTTGTGATTATCTTGTTTTGTTTCAGCATGATTCCTCTAGCTTGTTGGTGTTGTTGGAATAGGGGTTTATGTTGTGTCCATCACTTTGCAGTAGCCTCTTTAGACAGTGCTGTGGCATATGTTTGGAACTGGACCACTGCATCTCTTGGACCACTGTATGGCAATTGCAGCTTCTATGAAAGGTTAATCAGTTAAACAAACCAAATAAGGGCAAAATGGGATAAACAGAGACCAAATACGTGGTACATCTGGTAACTATTAGAATGGAATGACCTACAGTAGCTGTATATGCAGCATAGAAGCATCACAGAGGGACAAATAGGAAAAAGTAAGAACACAAACACTACTATTCAGTTGCCTGATAAATAATATCTCAAATAATGTCCTCTATGTAAAAGGAAAGAGCTCACATTAACTTCATTGACCACACAAAACTACATGTCTTAAAGGTTAAGGAACAACTATTAAAAATGTGAGGTATCTTCAATTTATATTTCAGAACTTTATACCCATTATAAAACTGAAGATATCTTATAATTATGCCAACAACAATTAATTAACTTAACATGAAGAACTCCAGAATGATTGAATTAACAGTAAAATCATGATAAAGCTCCAGTTCATCTTCAGAGTTTTAACAAATAATTTATTATCCAGTAAATGCTTAGACTTAATCACATATTTTAAAGCAGTCACTATTTTTCTTTCTCACATTACACGAGTTTCAGTCCCAGGCTTGCTGTCCAAGCTATACTGGCAAACCCCCAATGAAGAGCCCTGCTGATTTCAGCAAAGCTCTTCTTGAGACCCGGAGTCTGCTTGGGTGGAGCTGGTTTCAAAACGGAGCCCCTGACTGAAGAAAAAAACATTCATTTCTAGACTGTGAACTTTGTGCAATGCAATGCATATTTAAAATGATCCTGTACTAAACTACCCTGGACAAAAGCAGTTATGCGATGAGCCTGATTGCCCTCTGCCTGTCAACCAGGTTGTTGGCACCTAACCCCTAGGCAATGTGAGTAGAACATGCCATCAAAGTGATCTGGTAGCTTTTGCTCCTGCTTGGCAGAAGCATCAGGGATAGCCATAATGGACACAGTGAATTCCTCTTTTGGATTATTCTGTTTTTCATTTTTACAGCTCCTTGACATCATCCACAGCATAAAAGTGCCATGTAATGAAAATGGGCTCATCACCAGCACAGAGGAAACTTCCAAGTATCACTTCCAAGTATCACTTCCAAGTGAAAGTGGTTTGATTCCTCTACCTCCTTTCCTGCTTTCTGTGACTACAGTTCTTTTGGTGCAGAAGTCATTTAGGGTTACTACTTTCATAACTGCAGGGGTGGAACAAGCAGTCCCTTTAACAGGGGAACTGATAATGTCTGGCTCTGTGTGGGTCTGAGTCTCAAGAATGTGCTTCTGTGTGGAGTCTCTGAAAGGAGTCCAAGAGCATTTGCGCCCCTGATGGTGAGTTCATGTTGCAGCTTTGATCTCTACTGGGGCACTGTCAGATGCTTGCTCCCTCCCTCTCTCCTCTATCCGGCCATCCGTTTTCATAAGGCTGTGGGAATTTTATGTCTTTGAGACCTCTATCTGTCCATCAGAGTTGGTCAAAATTTGTTCTTGGCTTGAAAAGTTATTAGGAAGGGACATAAAGACAGACAGTGTGATGGCAAATGTCTTGTTTCTTTAGGAAACCAAGTAAATTAACAGCCATAACCAAAACTAGTATTTCTAGATAGAAACAGACAAATGTTTCTTCTAGAAACATTAATAGTGCAACTTATAATATAAGTAAGAATCAGGCCTGAAATTACTTGTGTGTTAGTTACACCTAGAAAACCTTTTAAATATAAAAATATTTTAAAACTAAGTACTTAAAGTAAAGCTAGAATATCCAAGTGTGTCTTTTTTTGATCTAGGATATGTGCACTGACTTTGGTTAAATGTATGATTTATGCATTCCTAAATAAGGGATAAGCATCTCCTTTAATAACTCTACAAAATATTTTTTATCTTGACATCAGGACCCAATCCTGCCTTCGTTAGTCCCAGGAAAAATTCTTACTCATTAGGTAGACTGGGCAGTTTAATTGATTTGGAGTAGGGAATGTATTGCTTAATTCTGTTCAAACCAAGTGTATGCAGTCTGGACAATATTTTTTCTCTACTTTTTCTTGTATTGACTTTTACAACTAGACAGGACAATGGAAAATCAGGTTCTTATTGTTTTCTTAGGAAATTCTGTAAAGCTTCTAAAGATCAAATCTAAATTCTCATTAGCACAAGATATCTGCTACTTCCAATTCAGTTTAAAGAATTTCTTTTTTTTTAAAAGCATAGGATCAAATCTTGCTGTCTTTATTACCGTCATCCCCACTTCCTTTCACTTTCTGTAGTCCTTCTCAAAATACACTGAACTTCAACTTCTGTCTGCATGGCCAAGACAAAAATCTTCATAGACAATGAAAGACTCATGCCAACTTCCCAGGACATCCTCTGCTGAGTAGCCTCATCCACCATGACTTAGTGCTCTTGCTTTCTTGGTTTTGGAGGAGTGAAAAGATACTAATTCCAGAATAGACACGGAGGCAAAAATAAGCAGCAGAAGCACTGCAAGGCTAACCATTATTAGTGTCCTTCCACACAGCTTTCTGACCTTCAGAGTTTTCTGGAGAGCTACTTAGTTATATTTCCTGGTTAGATCTCCAAGTATCACATTCCCAGTAATAATTAGAAAAGTTAGCCTGTGGATAGCCTCCATGGATACCTCTGCTGGCTCAGTTAGACAGAAGAAGAAAATGTGTAACACAACACTTCCACACACCATTCACTGTTTCCTTCTGCACGAGACTGACCTGTTACTGGTCCCTGAGAGACCTGGCCTATGGTAACATATATGTTTACCTACTGTATATTCAAGTAATCCCCCTCTCCTTTACCCCTTTTCATCTAGCTCTTTCTTCAAGACGAAGACAAATAAAATCAGGGCAATAGAACCAAAATAGCTTGTATGGCAACAAGGTGGCCATCCAAAGTTTAAATAATTTCACTGAGAAAAATAGTAGTTTAAAAAGACATGCAACAAGCACACATGACCCACAGCCAATCTGTTTACAAGTATCTTTCTTGTGAAAGAACCCAGACAAGATGTGGCATCAACAGAGAAATCAGTTACCAGAGGACAGAGGTGATGCTTACTCCTTCTTGACATTAAGATGAATTTATACCAGAAATAGAAGGTCAGATTGTTTGTGACCTTTACACTATGGGAAAGGGAGGGAAAGAGTACAGATCCAAGGAGCAGTGGGAAGCCATTCCTTTATGGAGGACAAGGACTTTTTACTCACATAAGGCTGGTGTTGGGCATACCTCCTGCAAGATGGGTGAAATACTTGTCTGTGATTTCCCCCTAGGCCTATGAAGAGAAAACTAAGCTACATAGGAGCAAGGAAGAGGTGTCATTACTTGAATTTTGTGTTTCTTAGGTACTTTTGTGGCTTTGTCAACACCATAGTATTTGAGTACGCCACGGTCCCTAGTGAATTAATTCCCCAAAAGAAATGTCGTCCCTATTGTTTAAACAAGGATGCAAGTTAACTGATGGATTAAATGGCTTGCACAGTGTTACAGAGGAGGAAGTTTGTGGTACACCAGTGCAGGAAGGTCTCTCTGTCCTATGCTAATAGTATCAAAAGTGGAGGGCAGTTCTTGCATCCTCTTTATACAGGCTACCAGAAAGATGACCTGAGCTGGGTAACAGCTAAACTACAGAAACAGACTTTGAAATGGTTTCCTCTAACTTTGTATGGTGTGTGTAAGCTACAACCCCACCAAGAGCACCTCCAAGGATAGAAGGGGTGTTATTTGGGCAGGGCTAATTTTTAAGGGAAAGAATAGCCATTGCTCACATGAAATGAGCTATTATAGTATTTCTGCTTGGTTTTTATTTTATTTTATTTTATTTTATTTTATTTTATTTTATTTTATTTTTTAGGGATTGGTGTGCCAGTGCATTTCTCACAAGAATTACCTTTGACTTCCAGGCTGTCTTGGGAGAGCAACTGGTGGTTATATGGGAGAGGCAGTGGAAGGGCCTTGACTAATCTGAATTTCTTCGTTTGTCTGAAATGCACCCCAAACTTTTAATAAGTCCTGGTTGTGAATATGTGTCATGGAGTTTCTGGTCAAGTGTGTGTGTGTGTGTGTGTGTGTGTGTGTGTGTGTGTCTTTGCTGTCTTGCAAACTGATTGCTACCTACTTTAGACAAATTGTTTGGAGAAGAAGCAACTTTCATTTAGCAAAAACACTTATTTTGAAACAACCCTTTGGGGACTGGTGCTGTTTCTTGCTGGCTGCACCCATCACTAAGGGCCACCTCTGTCAACAGTGAAATGCAAAGGTCTCAAAAGCCCTTTTACCTCTTTCTGCAAGCACAAAACAAAACTTGTAGGATAGCTGACCTTTCTTTTCATAACTCATCCTCTCCAACTCCATGATCATGTTGGTGATCATGTAACAACTTTTGTCTCTCAGCATCACTGGAGATCACCCCAGCCACCCACTTAACAATCATCTGTTCGCTGCGAGGCAGCAGAAATGACCATTGACCAAGGAAAGAGGGAACTCTGAACAAAGACCCTCTCCTAAGAAGTGGTACTGGAGATGATAGTGGATCTGCAAGGAACCAGTCTTCTTCCCATGATATGTTTTTGGGAGGTAGTGCATCCAAAAGCCATCTTTAGTGGGAGTCTTCCACACAAGCCCTATAATATATTCCCAACTGTCAAGGTGTCTAAATGTTTATCGCCTGTATTCAGGCATCTTGTTTACCCCTTTAAGTGCAGGCTTGAAAGCTCTTTTTGACTTGTGCACAGAGTATTCACCAGAACACAGCTCAGCTTAACATAGTTGCTTTCTGGATCTCTTGGGTCTCTCTAACTTGGGACAACATAGAGTATTTTTTTTCCTTCTTGGTCTATAAAGTCTTTCCTTCTTCTAGAATTTTCCAGGGGGGTAGTGGTTGCAATGAAAATTCAATTCAATTGAGTAATGTTTGTGTAATTAACATGCAGTTAGAACACTGCATCTATTTGTGTTTGAAACCCTGACCATCATGCATTCCAGCATAAATTGTTGCGTAACACTTTCTTTTGGCAAAGCTTGCCTAGCTTTCTCTGGTAAGCTGTTCCTCTCATTTAAACTTGTGTAATTCCACTGAATCCTGTCATAGAAGTAAAAAGAGAAATTTAGATCTGTGTTCTTGAAAGATTTATATGCTGCAGTCTATTTAGCCTGCATTTAGACAGCCTGTTCCCCTTTGATGGCACTGACGATGGCTGTCTGATATTAGTAGTCAAATATATCACATTCAGTTGAATGTCATATTCCAGAAGAGACTGGGTCACTATTGAATGATTATTCACTGATAGCAGAGGTATGGATAACCAGAGATGAATGCACATGCCTTGTTGAAGAAACAATCAGTGTGTGATAAGGAAAGATTTCTGAAAGGACTGCACAGAAGGACATACTGCATGAATGGTGAGTTTCTAGTTTCTGCTGCTTGGGAGCCAGTTGAGTTTCAGAAATTAATTTCAGACTAGAGTCCATAATGGTATCTTCCACTGTTACAATTGCTGAAGCTCCATTAGGAAGTTCATCCCAACTGAAAAAAAACCAAACCACCAAAGAGTCCATTCCTAGTCTATTCCAGAATGGAGAGAAAAAGCAACATGGCCAGGGTTTTGCAGAAGAGTGACGACCTTCACAGTAGGCACAATCCTGTGTACAGTGACACAGATGGGAAGCATTTAAACATTAGAATAGGGCCTATGCTGGGTCCCTGCACAGAACTTGTAAGTGCGACTTGATCGCTGGTGGACCCACACACTAGAGGAAGTAGAGAAGGCAAGGTGGCAGGTCGATTTGTTCGATAGACACTAGACAAGTGACATCTCTCTTTTAGGCAGCACTGATCAGCTGATGTCATGCAGTATGTTTTGGAACAGATGAAACGTATTCTATGGTTTCTCCATCTCACTGTTTTTTAGGGGTTCAGAATTGTCAGTTTCTGAACAACAGGTAGCATGGGAGGTTCCAGCACTACAACACAAGAGTGCAGACTGGCGCTAGCCAAATGAATGTACAGCTTAAATGCTTTGGGCAAGTGTTATCCTCACTTATCTGCATAAAATTTTAATCTGGTCTGTTGGTGCCCAGTGAGAGCAGGATTTGCCTTCCTGGTTAGAGCAGGTTTACACATCCCTTGGAATAAACAGCATTATTATTTTAACTTTGGGAAAAAAATGACTGAGGTGTCCTACAAAGTTTTGTTTTGCTTTTTAAAGGTGTATGCATGGGGAAAAAAAGGCCGCCTGGGGAAAAGTAGAAGGAAACGGCTATTTTTCTCTAAGCGTTTGATCTGACTGACAGCCCCCGTCTGAACTTACTAGTGATTTGCCGTTTCATTAGCTGCCAGGTTTTCAATTTCTGCCTCTTGGAAGTTACACCGCTTTGAACAAGTCCCCACAGTAATTGAATTTGCCACAGAAATAGAACTCTGGAAAATTTCATTTTCTTCCCTGCATGAAGGCAAGCAGGCAGACGCATATTCCTGCTGGACTGCTTCTCTTACCACTCCTCTGTCTCTTCCTACCCCTTCCCCCCAGCACACCAATACATTTGCTGATGGCCCCCACCATCCACACATACACCGCCACAAAAAGGCCTCCTTTCGAATCAGCTCTGAGTGCATCAGCCTGTCGCTTTGTAATTTTCTTCTAAATGCCTTCCACAAATAATGGTTTTCAAAATGAGCATTAACAGGCTTGATTACATGAAATTGTCCTTTTAATTTACACCGGGATTCTATTGATCACACAAGTGCAGATTAAAGTGTTCAATGAAGCCCATGATGAGGTATTAACCAGCTAAGGGTCCTCCAGGGGCCGCCAGGGACGGCCAGGAATATGCTAGAAGTGTACAGTTATTTCCCCATAATGAAGTGGCACTATGCGAAGGCATGAATCGCTGGCAGGAAGAATAGATCGGAGATGATGAGCTCTTCAAAGTCATTTCTCGCTCACTCATTCAGCCTCATGCCCAGATCCTCTTGCGATTCTTCTGCATTACTTGTCATGAAATGCCAGGATTTACTTAGCCAGCTGATGCAATTTTTATGACCTTATTGCTTTTTCACCATGGTAATAGTTTTGAATCAATTTATCAATCCAGCAGTGCCATCAGACATATTGCCCTGAAGATCAAGTCCAGGTCATTCCATCAATTCACTGAGGTTTACGAAGATAGAGAAAAAAGTGAGGCCGTGTGGGCTATCAACTTCAAATGGCTTAGTAAACATGCTGCTGCTACTTTAACTGCTTCACTTCTGACTCCAGACCTTTTTGCTTGTAAAAAAAACAACCACCACCCTCTTCTTCTCTCCCTGAATTTTGATTCCAAATGTATTAGACATGCAACAAATAATCTAGAGAAGAGCTTGTGGAGAACTATACAAAATTTCCAAGCCTGACAGGAAATCCAAGAAATAACAAGTAGTTTGTTTATACTTTTTCTGATATTGCACTGATGAACCTTCTATCTTTGTGAGCCTGTCTGCTGCTTTACATGCATCATCAAGCAAGGGCAATGTCCTGGGTCAAGGGTGAAGAAATGAAGTTGGTACTTGCATGTAGAAGGAAAGCATAGCCTAGGGAATGGACAGGTGAATACTGAGCTTTTCCCTGTTAAATGCCTTGGTCAAATATATGTAATGCTTACAGTGTCTGGAAGATATTACTATCTGATAGAAGTTTGATAGACTAGAACCTGAATTCTACACTGCAGAAATCAGTGCAAGTTTTACTAGCAGACACAGAGTTAGGTTCTAGATGAAATTACACAGTAAACTTGTCCAAATCATGGTAGGGAAAATCTGGCAAAAAGCTAATGGGGCATTGTATCAGGTTAAAGGCCAGTATCAGTACTTCACAAAGATTTTATGATTAGGGAAATGCTTTTCCCATCCTACAGTTCCTTTAAAGTTTTGGGGAAAACAACCTCTAGCTCAGTTTCATCTAGTCTGTTCTGTGAACCAATATTGTCCTCTGTAATTTCTTGATGCATAGTTATCAAGCTTCATTTTATCTCCTAAAACATAGAACTACAGAGAATTGCTGCAATTACTTATGAGGGAAGGGATTCTACATTTGCCCCAAGAATTCAGAGGGATATTTTCTGAGTGCTAGGAAGCAATACATTTTCCTTGACCATAACAGAGTCAGGGATATAAATCCCATTTTTCCAATACTCAGGTACACAGAATCATTAGGACAATCACTGAAAGTCTTTTCCTACCTAATTATACCTGCCTAAACTCTATAAACTCATGTTATCCAGACACAGTTAAAGCCTTTCCAGGCAATTGATGAAACTGAGCAGAAGCCAATCACACAACATCCAGGCATGGTTTCTACGTGTCTTGAAATCTGTGACATACCCTGTAATTGTTACATTATATTGATTAAAATAGGCTATACTTGGGATTCTCGCATTAAAGTATAATCACAGGTGGTGGGTAACTGTATGGTCTGATGAACTAGGTAAATGATAAACGAATCTTGGCAACAGTAACTGAAGAAACCGTAAATGGGAAACAATCATGTAACTTAGCAATTCTGTTGATTATGTTAAGTAACCGAATACTATAGCAACTCTGTTGATTGTATTAAAATAGTGTTATATAACCAAACACTATTAATCAAATATCTAACTTAGCAACTATGTTGATTGTATGGAAATGATGTTATATAACCAAACACTATAAATATGTAACCAAGGTAAACGGGGGTTGGGATTCTCAGCTTTGGACATGAGTCCCTGAGACCCCGGGCCCTGAATAAAGCACCGCATATAACTGCTTTCGTAGTTATGTGTTTCTTTACGGGCAACATTTTGACAAATCTAAGCAATCCCCATCCCCTACAATAGCAACAGCATGTGTGATAACATTGCCTATTGCAACTCGAGGCACCAATGTGTACATGTGAAAATGAGATCAAACACACAGGATCTGAGCTGCTTTGAAGCCTGAATAATCCTAGAGGCCAGATGACCTGAAGAAAATCTTGAATGCCTGGAATCGCCTCTCCCTTGTATCTGAGGGCCTGCTAACAGCTGGGACTTCTCCTACATGCCTGGTATTGCCTGTGCCCTTAGGCCAGCACAGTTACAATAACATTACAACACAAATAATCATTCACATATGTGAAAAGGGGGTGTAAAGTGCTAGGCAGTCAGAATGAAGACACAAGCTACAGGCTTGTGACTGACATCTCTATGAGATAGGTACAGCACAAGCATATGTATGGTACCCGAGCCTTGGAGGGGGGTGAGGATATGGTGGTTCTCAGAGGTGGCAGGTGGTTTCACTCTGTCACGATCTGATATTGCTGTCTGATGGGGGTTGGCATCTTGGCCTGTATTTTGGGTCACATGCTACTAAAATCATGCTCTGTGTGTTTTGGCCCAAGAAGTGGAAGAAACCAAAGGCCACTCGACATTTGTGCCTCTCCAGAGGGCAGAAGTCAATATACTGTGTAAAATTTCAAAGTGATCCGGTTCCCAAATGACAGAATATTTTTCACCAGGTTTCAGCTCCAGCTCTCCTGAACTCAGATTCTTCCTATGGCTCTGTGTCTAGCCAGACTTTCACATGCAGCCCTGGCTGACCTGCCTCTGCAAGCAGTCTCCATTTTGGCAATAGCCTTTTGAGATCATGATGGCATTGTTGTGGTCATTCAACAGAGGAGGAAAGGGAACCACAGATAGAGGAACAGTATCTTGCCTGATCAGGGTCGTTTGAAGAACCTAGAACTGTTCCCAAGTGAGCTGATTTGTATTCCCTCTGATTTCCATTTGACAACTCATCCCATCAGAGTGGTGGGATGAGCATAGCTGACAGCTTCAGCAATTACAGCAGAATGATTCTAAGAAAGACAGAAAGGTAACAAAATAAGATCTACTATTTTGATAGTAGGAAAATTGGGGCCAAGAAGGAACTGGAAGCTACGGCTTGAAATAGATGAAGGCCTTCAAATTGGAACAGCTAGTGTCAGCACCAGATACTGTGTATAAATAGCTTATTTTGTTCTGCTTGTTTTAAAATAACTCCTTTTTGATGCATGGCTCTGACAAGTCTAGAGAACTTAATAGGACAGCAAACATCATCAACTAAATGCTGGCTTCTTGGCCCAGAAGGCTCCAAATGCCCCCCTCATTTGACTGCAGAATTATCATGCCATAAAGCCATAGTGTGTTTGGTCACAGTGCCAATCTTTCAGCTCAAGGCTGCTAGGATTCCTGCCTTGACTATATAAGCATAACAGCTGTTCACATTAGTAAAGCAGGTTCGGATTTATACTTAAAAAAAATAGTGGCTCATAAAAAAAATATGGAACAATGACAACCATGGAAAAAGGTAATAATTTAAGTCATGAAAAATTAATCAGTGAGTGATACATTATTTTTTAAGCAAAATGTGTTGCAGTAGGAAAAAAAACCCTGTGGCTTTAATTAATTCTGCTTAACATTACTAGAATAAGGTCAGGCACACCAAAAACTGTTGAATAAAGCAAAAATGGGTGAAAGATATATTCTCTGATGTTACTCATAATGAAGAAGGGTTATCTTGTGGTCAATACAGCACCATTATTTCTAAGTTAGAGGTACAACTGCTGAAAATATACAATGGCTATAACAACTTACCTAACCAGATTGTGAAAAAGGGCTCGCATAAAAAGTATTTTATGAAATGATACTCCCATTTAGGCGATCACAATTTATGGCTATTTCTAGCTCTTAAGCAACCCCAGTTTTGTTCAGTTCAAAATAAGGAGCTTCTTAGCATGAATGAACAGCACAGTCTATTTGAGTAACCTCTAAATGACAAAAATATACATTTTGGAGTCATTTCTTGATAAAAGCCCATATGGAGAGGAATGGCTCAGCCGTTTTGTGGGTGTGCAAAAACAGAAGCTGTTAGGCAACAAATACAAGCATGTTGTTTATAGTCAGAAACAATCTCATACGGTTTTACTTATGGCACTGTACTGGATTTATGGAAATAACACATTTCTTAAAAAAAAAAAAGAAAAATGTTTTTAAAAGATACAGAAACCCATAAGACACAAATGGGTTCCTATACAGTTCAAGTTCCAGCTTTGTCTTCCTTGTTTATTCTGGAGCCTGGACTAGGATCCTCTATGACGCATAGGCCTTTGGTGTAGGATTCACCTCCACAAGATTTTGATGTCTACACTACAGGTACATGTCAGCTAGCTGTCCAGATACCTTTTAGAGTCAATGAAGAGAAAGAGATTCTTCTGAATCATGATCTGTCTGACAGGCTTTATATGCCTACTTTAAATTCCCTGGGATCAGTTCCTGATAGCATTGCTGATCATTAGTGTCTGAGTAAAGCACTGGTGGGCTCTGAGGGCACCTATAGCCTTAATTGCCCTGAACAGCCTCACCTGGCTCCCACCCTCTCTGGCCACGGGCTGGGGAGCCCTATTTAAGCTCAGATGAGCAGCCTAAGCCTTATTTGGTGCATGTTGTGCTGTTTCTGTTTCCTGTTTGACCTGCCTGATTGCTGTAGGCTTACCTGAGGGTCCCTGGGCCATGGCTGACCCTGGCTACTGCCACCAACCTGCTCTGCTCTTCTTGTTTGGGTGCTGTGGGACTGTGCTCTGCTGCTGAGGTCTCTTCATGGTCTGTGGTTCCCCTGTAGCTCCTGGCTTACTCGCCCTTGTGGGGTACTGCCCTACTCCTGCTGCTCTGACAGATACTGCTGAA
Organism: Apteryx mantelli; assembly: GCF_036417845.1. Lineage (NCBI taxonomy): Eukaryota > Metazoa > Chordata > Aves > Apterygiformes > Apterygidae > Apteryx > Apteryx mantelli. Next base: position 6,144,162 of record NC_089982.1, read on the forward strand.
TGTGTTACTAACATAGCTGTTCATCAGGCTAATAGGAGTTAAAAGCACTTAGCATCTTGTAGGCAAAGTTTGGTGATGATGACTTTTAAGAGCTTTTTAAATTTTATCTAGGCTTGAGGAAAAAGTTTTAAATGTGTATTTAAAGCATCTGTTACTTGGAGAACTAAGTGTTCTAGAAAAACTGTGCATCAAGAGCTTTAGTTAGTGTCTCTGTTAATTAATGTGTAATCATACTTCTGTAATAACTTATAAACTGTTAATGACAGTCTTTGTCTTCCCTAATGTTTTGTCTGTGCAGTTTAGAGATTCAGCTGAGTCCTGCAGAGCAGCCTGTTATGAAGTTGCTTTTAGGTTCCTTAGATCACTGCCTCAACTTTTTTTCCTCAATTGAAACTGCCAACAGAACTCCAGATAGCAACACAGACACCACTTATTGATAAATAAGACAGCCCACCTTTTCTATGCATATATTACTCTTGAACAGTTTCCACAATGGATATTTCATAAAAAGCAATACAGCCACTGCATGGTGCTGTCTATTGTAATAGCGACCTGTTGCATCAAGTCAGTTTGGCTTGATAGAGCCTATATATTTCATTGCATCAGCATGTGGTCTTCAGGTGCAACATGAGCAGTGAATAAGACCTGCTTTGCTAGCATGGTCCTTCATCTCACAGAAAGCTCCACCTCTTGGGAAGGCTAGTTAGAAGATGCTATGGCTGAGTCTCTTCATTGTATGTAACTTACTATAGGTGTTTTTTGGTCACTGTTTATGTTGAAGTTCTTCACATTTTTAACAGCCTGTCAAGCCTTAAAGTTGCACAGACCTGGAACTTATCTGTAATTGGCTTCTAAAGCACCTTTTTCTGTTATGCATTGGCTAACTATATTCCCACATTAACAAATTGCTAGCTTTTAGGCTTTCCCTCTTAATACTGTGTGTCTGTTCTCTAGGATAAAATGACGTCAAAACAATGCAGATAAAGAAGCCAAGGACCTTTTATGATTCAGTTGTATTCTTTTCTCTTCAGAGTTCAGAAGCGCTCACAGTGGAGCTAACAAGTTTCTAGTACAATTCTACCAAATTATTGTAGAAAATAGGTGTGGAACAGACCTTGTGCTGTCAACTAGTGATAAGAGGTAAGCTCTGGCTGGGGCCAGGTCAAAGGCTGGCTGAAGCCACTGCAAGCCAAGCATTTCTGGGGGCCCTCTCAGGCTTCTTCAGAGCTTGTTCTAAGTCAAGATATTTTCCAGCTTGGTTTGTGTCTGTCCTAAGTGTTACTTTGTCCAAGTTTTTGACTGCCATAAATGATATGGCCTCCCTCAGATCTTATCAACTAGAGGGTTGTCTGCTCTGTGCTTCAGTCTCTGTCCTACTGTGCACCAGTCTTTTTTGTCTTACCTGCTGCTCAGTTAATGAGAACTGTGTCCAAAAGTCTTCCTCAAATGGAAATATCTGAAAGCTGTGTGCTAATAAACTGTCTTCATTCTTAAGGCTCTTAAAGCGTCCTATGTGGTTTGCTTGCCTGTTTCATAAAATAAGTATCTTTAGTCTTTTTATATGATCTTAATGGGACAGGTTATGGTTATTTAGCTTGTAAATAAAACCAAATAAGACTGGTCTGCTTACTGATTTGCAGTTGCTGTTTATGATGTTTCATTTATTTAAATGTCTTGAGGTGTTTCTGTCTGAGAACTGCAATGTAACGGGGTGTGATGGTGAGAAACTTCATCGAGCCGAGTTACCGCTTTGCTGCACACAGGCAAATAGTCCTGTATGCCTGCCTGCTCATTGATGAAGGCCATGACTCTTAAAGCTACTGAAAGAGCAGCTGGTTTCATTATTACAGGACTGAGCGATATTTCTTTGCTGTAGAACAAGTGAAAATATACCATTTATGTGAAAGAAAGCTAGATGTGTCAATATGCAGCTGTTCTGTAAGCAGGTGTAAGGTGTTTTTTTAAATGATACTCTTTGTGTATAAGTAAGTATGGAGAAAAATCTATCATTTGCGTGGGGAAACAAAATTCCTGTTCTGATGGAGACTCTCCTCTGAAGGCAGTGAACTCTATTATGGCTGAGTTCAGTTCTTGGCTGGGCTTTGAACTCTTGTGCAAACCCCAAAGCAGTTCTGTGCCTTAGGTCTGTAACATGCAAACAATGTTACTTCTTTCCTTTGACTTTTTTTCTCTCAACTAAAAGGCTCCTGGAGCAGGGAGTCTCCTGCTTGCTTCATGCTCAGGGAGTGCCTAGCATAAAAGGGCTGATTCTGGGCAGGCCTATTAAGTTGTGTAACTCTAATATATCTGTGCATCTTGAGCACTGGTGCTGGCTGGGGCCTTGTAGTCTCAGAGCACAGGCAGTGTGAGTGTGATGCTTGTGCGTGGTGGGAGCAGGCACCTGCTCTAGTCCTGGTGTCATAGAGGGCACTTTGAAACAGAGCTCTGGCTTCCATGCAGGCTCTGCTGGTGATGTTGGATGTGAAGCAAGCAGTAATTAGGGCCCTGGTGAAGGATGAGCTGCGGATGCTCTTCCAAGGTTGGAGATGCTGTCTGCCTTTTGACCAAGCAGGCTGCATTTTTCTGCCTCTTTTTGCATTTGTGAGAGGCAAAACAAACTTTCAAGTGCTCCCATTGCTACACAGGAAAATCCAATCATTTAGGTGTGGAGCACAAAAGAGAAACCACTTCATAATGCTTGCTATGTTTACCATTTTATGACTGAATATACCGATAGCTATGCAATCTGCCCTTTGTAATGGAAATGGCATGAGAGAATATTGTTTCTGTAGCATCTCTGTTAGAGATGCATCCTTCTGTTTAAGAGGCACTTCAACCCTTCTTTTGATCTGTGCTATTCTGCTTGTTCTCAGTTAAGTTGCTATTTCAACTTCCCTTCAAAGTCCACTGTTTCTAGACAGTAACTTGTCTAAGGGCTGTTGAGAAGTGACCATCACACATGCTTGCACACTGTGCCCTGCAACACCTAACATGCACAGCCCAGGTACTGATTTTCTCTTCTGAAGCCTCCCTCAGTGTTTTGGGAGGCAGATGTGATTAGAGAGTAGTCCCTACTGTGTTTCCCTCAGTGTCTGCCCTTGGCTTTTTCCAAGGATGCCATTATTTCTGCCTTGAGTGCTAAGGGAGGTTACACTTGACTTTTCAAATGCTGGTAGTGCAAGAGATTGTGTACTTATCTCAATAGTCTTCTAGCTCCTCTCCTGTATGTTGCTAGAACTACCCAAGGTACCCAGAATATAATGGGGAATGTGGCCTATTGTGCCTACACAGTACTTCTGACAATGCATCAGTTGGGGTCTTGGGGCTGCCTAAAATAATGTAGTGAGGTAGTGTTTGGTTAAGAACAGCAGTGTGACAGAAAAGCCAGATAAAAAGGTGCTTGAAGCTTGGTGAGAGCTTTAGATTTGTGGCCCTTCTGATAAAGGGATCCTTCTGGATTGCCTTGTACAAGTTAAGTGAAATGCCTCTTCCCAACTTAGAAGAAATGGCTGAGCAATTTTGAGTTGTATTACTTGTTTGAAAAGAGAGCCAGCCCTGAAGAAAAAGCTTTGAAGATCCTTTTTCTCCTTAAGCTTCTGGCTTGTGGCTTAAATGCTATCTTGAGTTGATAATGTGATGTTTTGTTAGTCAACTGCTGTTCCTAGACTGTATGGGATCTGCCCTTAAATGCATACAAGATGTGTCAGATTTGACATAATAAAAGGAGAAGTAGTCTTCATATTTTTTTTATACCCTTAGCCAACAAAATCCTGACATTCAAGTGGCTTTGGTCTTTTTCCTTGCTTGGTGAGGCGGAGTGCTAAAACTGCACTCTAGTATACCTTCTGGAAACAATATCACTATTGAAATAGAGCTTTCAAAAAATGAGTCAAAAGTAACCTAGCTCTTTGGAAAGCTAGTGAGTTTGTTCCAGGCAGCTGTCTGTTCTTCTTCTAGTGAAGTGGGTGCAATTACCTCTCTGAGCCAATTAATATAGACACGACAGGGATTTGAGGAGAGGAGGTAATAAGCAGAATTTATGCTGTTTGGATGGCTAGGTTCTTTCATCTCTGCCTTACTCTGTGTAGCAAGATATTCAGCAATTAGACTGGAAGCACTTATGAGACTCTAGTCCAGGCTGGGACACTTTCCCAAACACAAGGGAAGGAAGGTGGAGGTTGGAGTTCCTTGTAATACAGAAAGCACTGGTGCTTTTTGAAGATCTGTGGCTGGATTGAGGCCTTTAGACATTCCTGGAGAGGGAAAAATAGAACAGAATAACAGAGTCCTGCCTACAGAATACCTGAGAGGAAAGGGTAAATGTTGTGACCCTATGGTATAAAATGAGATGATCTTCCCTGAAGAGTTTGTTTTTCTGAAGGAGAAATTGTAAAGAAGTCTGAACTCTTCAGCTGGGGCCAGAGCCTGACACTGAGCTCTTTCTTCCATGGGCTGTGCTTAATGACAGTTAAAACAGATCTGGGCACAAGAGCAGGTAGTAGTCTGTGGGTGTACCTGACTGCCCTGTGCTAAGATAAACTGCAGGATTACAATACATGCAAACTGTGTTGGATGTTCTGAGCAGGCAGGCCCACTCAGCTGTGTGCAACTTTGCAAAGGACTCTTAAGATCTAGTAAGCTTTCAGAGGTACTTGAACAATTTTTGTCCAAAGTGAAGAATTCCCCACCCCATTAAACAAACAACTTCCCTGTTAGGAAATTTGCTCTGCCTCCCTCCCTTGTAGCTTTGAACTTTCTCTCCTGTTTAGGAAAGGCCAGAAATAGTTATGCATAGTGGGATGTTGCACAGGGAGAAAATGTTATGCACAGAAGTTTTCTCCTATTTTGTTGCTTATATTATTGGTTACTTTGGATCTATTTGAAAGTCTGGAGGCAGTGTCCATTCATAGTGCTGTTAAAACTGATTTGATTTTGAAAAAGTGATTTTTTTGTTTAATTCCAGATATTGCAAGTTTTGGTGTCCTATCATGGTTTCCTAACACTGGAGGTGTTCACTAAAGCCAAAGGAAAAGCGTGGATTTAAAGAACAGCCTTAAACTGAGTCTTCATTTTTGAAGAAGTGATAGCCTTCTACATCTTGTTGTGGGTGTCTTTTTGAAGGCTGAAAATTACATGATTGTTACTTCCAGGCCTTGAAAATCACTAAATCACAGAATGGTTGAGATTGGAAGGGACTTCTGGAGATCATCTAGTCCAACCCCCCTACTCAAGCAGGGTCACCTAGAGCACATTGTACAGGATTGCATCCAGGCGGGTTTTGAATATCTCCAGAGAAGGAGGCTCCACAACCTCTCTGGGCAACCTGTTCCGGTGCTCTGTCATCCTCACAGTGAAGAAGTTTTTCCTCATGTTCAGATGGAACTTCCTGTGTTTCAGTTTGTGCCTGTTGCTGGGCACCACTGAAAAGAGTCAGGCTCCATCCACTTTACACTCTCCTTTTAGATATTTGTACACATTAATAAGATCTCCTCTCAGTCTTCTCTTCACCAGGTTAAACAGGCCCAGCTCTCTCAGCCTTTCTTCATAGGAGAGATGCTCCAGTCCCCTTATCTTTGTAGCCCTTCGCTGGACTCTCTCCAGTAGTGCCACATCCCTCTTGGACTGGGGAGCCCAGAACTGGACACAGCACTCCACATGTGGCCTCACCAGGGCTGAGTAGACGGGGAGGATCACCTCCCTCGACCTGCTGGCAGCACTCTTCCTGATGCACCCCAGGATACCATTGGCCTTCTTGGCCACAAGGGTGCATTGCTGGCTCATGCTTAACTTGGTGTCCACCAGCACTCCCAGGTCCTTCTCCGCAGAGCTGCTTTCCAGCAGGTCAGCCCCCAGCCTGTACTGGTGCATGGAGTTATTCCTCCCTAGGTGCAGAAAAAATCAAAGCTAAAGGAAAATAACTTGTTTGAACCCTCATGTCTCTTTTTGAATATATACTCAGAAGTTGCAAATTAGTGATATTGAGTGATTTGGGACTGAATTACTAATTCTTATGTTAGATCAAAATAGATTACCTCCTGTGGGATGGCTCATGAACTGATGGCTTCTACTGAACAGCCTACTTCCCCTTCAAATTCGGTGCTTGTTTCTTTAGCAGCTTCTGCTTGTGTGGAGTTTTCTATGGATATCCTTATAAATAGTGCTGAAACCAACTTACTGGGTGAGCTGTAACATATATCCAGCAGGAGCAAAACCAGCATGTTTTAGACATTTCAAAGGGTGTGTGAGACACTAAGATCTCAGACTTCTATAGTTTTTGGATGAAGTAGAACCCCCCCCAACCTCTATGTTAGAGAACATTGTTTATCTGCTTGTAAATACTATGGCTGTGGCATTTTGCTTTCATCTTCTTTGGAAAAGATAAGTATGTGTATACATGGGGATCTCACTAGGGAGCAAGTATGTCTGTAAAGTGTCATAGACTAGCTGTACTTAATTCCTGCTACTGAGTGGCAATAACGCTTCAATGCCATTGAGCATGTTGTATCTTTCTGTTCTTAAACTTGTGCAAGTTAAATTGCTTTGTTTGGGTCTTGAACAGTCTGCTCTGAAATGCTTCTCATGTTGTCTGTGTCTGAATAACAAACATTCTGACTTTTTGTTTAAGGTATGATATCTGACTATCCAGCAGTGCTTTAATATTTGTTATCTTTCTGAAATAGTTTAAATTTTTAATGAAGAGTCATTTGAGGTCATAGTACCAAATAAAAACATTCTTACTGATCATACAATAAGATAGTAGGTGAACTTAAAGAGCCTTTCCATGAGATGAATTTAATTCACCAGTGTGATCATAGCTCTCCACAGGGGAATATTGCCATCTGAATGCAGAAGACCAAGAAGCTGAGTGATCTATGGAAGCCTATGTTGCCACCTGGATTCTCTAGTGCTTTTCTTGTTCTTAACTCATCCCTTCTACCTCTGTCCCCTGGATACAGCATATCTGGATTCTAGCTTAGCACTGGTGAAATAAAGATTCATCACTACTGAACTGACCCCTTTCTCTGATATCCCCTTCATCAACAACGTAGTGCCCTAAGCCTGAGCTCACTGACTGCAGCTACATTTATTATGAAGACACACTGAATAATTGTGTATTTACCAGGTTTCACTTAATTTCAAGGTTTGTCTTTTGTACTCACAATTTGACTCAATCTCTCTGCAAAGTGAAAAATCACATGACTGCTCCTGTGGTGTTTCACTAACACTGCAGCTGTTTCCTTGCTCAGCTGTTGTCTAAACTGACAGCCTTTGGAAAGAGTGTTCAGCTTGTGGAGGATTTCAGCCTGTTTTGTTCTGACACTGGATGCCTTTGACTATGCAAAGAATAGATAAAGCAGAAGTACACTTTATGTGCCTCACAGGGACACCCATTCATAATGTATATTATTGAGCTGCTCTGGAGGGTTAATGGATGGGGAGAAGACCTTTCCAGATGATGTTTTGACTCCAGACAATACTTCAAGCTGAGCCTTTCTGTCCTTTCAGATTGGGAGCGGATCTTGAACGCTAGTGACTGGAGCATATTAAACCCATAGTGTTTTGTTCTGTGTGAATGAGGGTGTGTTGGTCATCTTGGGAAGATGAGATGCTGAGTTTCTTAATGTCTAATACTGCCAGAGTCCTTATTTCAACACAAAAACAAGGTAAGATTGCTACCTGTGCAGCCCTTGCTTCAACCCCCTGATGCTCTGGCATGAAGGCAGGGCTTACCTTCCCACTGCTTAGTTATTTCCCCTGTTTCTCAGCAGGAATCTAGTGTAATCCCTTACCTCTGCCCTAAAGAAAGGATGGGAAGGCCAAAAAAGCCTTAAGGAACTTTTGTAAGTTATCTAAATTATCTGAAACCAACAGGAAGAGGCTGCTTAGATTTACAGATACATGGGTCTTCTAAGAGTTTGAGGTTGTCTGAGGGGCTTCTCAAGTCTTTGGACTTCCCCTGCTTGTTACATAGTTCTTCCTGTTCTTCAAGTTTGGACATCTGTGTTCTCTTCCAGCTCCTAAACATCATGGCTTTTTTCTTCTCCCTTTTGCTGCAACGGCAGCATGAGCATGCATTGTCACCTTGTCAGGCTGAGGAGAGCTAAATAAAATTTCTTCTTTCTGAGCCACTCATTAATCTGCAGAGGTGTTTATCTAGAGCAATGCACAGCAGCTGCTATTATGATATAAAATTGTTAAACTTCGGTGGCCGTTTGCTTTACTCCTAATACTTCGGCCTTTGGAGATGCGCTAGACCAGGCGTTGCTTTCCAAAGTAGGTGGGTGACGCTGGCATCTCTATCCCAGTCTTCTGTGAGTAAAGCTGATAACTGAGACAAATCCAGGACCTGCTTTTGTTCCAAGAACCCTAGTTTATATTAAGACAACTGGAAATGAACCTGGTACTAGCTGATATTTCTATTTAGGATGGCTAACTATATAACCTTGGAATACATTTAGCTTCAGAAAGCAAGACTGTCTCCCTGGGAGTGTATCTATAGGTTTTGACCCTATTAACTTTTGCTCAGTTCACCTGCAGCCTAACAGCTTCTCCCAGTGTTCAGGAGATTCCCCCCCTCAAACATAAAGACATCCTGAGCAAGAAACAGCACTCTACATACAAACACGCTGTGCTTTTTTTGCCTTTTAAAGCAACAGCAAAAGGACCTGTCTCAAATGGTTTTGTTCGCTGTCAAAATTAATTTTACTGAGTTCTATTTGAAGCGAGGTCCTTATCTCCTTTTGTATTAAATTGGTTGCCACTGGCTGTGTGTGAATGTAGGAGCTCTCTTGATGATATTCAGCATGATTTTCCTTTTTAATTCATTCACTGAAGCCGCAAGTCAGTATTTCTGACGTCAGACTTAATTCCCGTGGAGGCCGTTGTGGCCTCAAAAGCATTGAACTGTGGCCTTACTGAATGTATTGGCCAGGAGAAATAGGGATGATCATCAAGGAGGAAAGCATATATTTATACACACATCATTGTAATCAATAATAGCTGAAAGGGAAATGCAGAAATACATAAGGATCTTAATGAGGTTTTTGAGTAGTGGTTCTCTAACCCCACTGCAGGAGTAATTACTCATTAGAACTTTAACTCGGCGATTATCATACCTCAGCTTAATGAAAGTGGACAAGAACAACTCTTTAAAGAAAACTGTAATCAGTGTTTCCCTTTGACAGCAGGTGCTGTAGTCCTGCCAAGACATTCTTACTGTGAAGTCAGTTCAGCATCAAAGATGTAAATGATGCATAGGATTTCATGGCTAGCTCTGTGGTTTAAATGTTATGACTTATCAGGCGTAGAAGAAATGCCTTTTCATTTCACTGTGATAGCACAGGAAAGCCTCATATTGTGTAGAAAGAAACTACTGCATTTTTCTATACTTTTTTCCCCCTCTTTACTACACATCTAAGTCTTTCCCCCACTGAAAAAAGTTCAGTCTAAACAATAAAGCACCATAGGCAAACTGTACAAAGATCAGTCCAGTTTCCACATATCTTAGCCTGTAAGACCTGATCTTTAATAATGGCCAGAAGGTAACCTTTCATTATAGAAAGAAATCAGTGAAGCTTTGCATCTGAAAGAAACAATGGCAAATAGGAAATGGCCTTCACATCATGTAACCTTCATGAGTTTGTCTACTCTAACAAATGTCCCTCTAGTCATATACAGATGTGTGGTTTTAAACTTTATCTTTCCTCCTGGACTAACTAAAACAAAAGCAGGAGTAATTCTAACATAAGCTAGGTATCAAACTGAAGCAGATCATGGGGCAATGAACTGGAGTGGATGTGGCCAAAGCTTATAAGTGTAACACAAGGATGTGCTATAAACATCTAGGACAAGGAATAACTGCTCTACGTACTCCAAGAAATAACAAGATTAAATAGAGCAAAGGAAAATTTGGTTACAGAAAATATTCCTCTGTGATCTGTTAGATGAGAATTCATCTCCTTATTGATGTAGCTGATACCTTCTCTGATGATGTAGATGTGCTGGTCTGGCCAGCATAGCATTTCTCTGTGATAGAGGCCAGTTGAGTGATCAGATGACCCTTGGGATTGATTTCTCACCTCTTATTTCTGTAACTTCTAGCTCTAAAAAGAATGCGTGTGGTAGAACTTTGTTTGTGTGGGGCCTACAGTAAGAGGGGTGTTTGTTTGAATTAGTCAAAGCAGGAAAGATTCATGTTTAAAATCAAACATCTGGGTATGACCAAAATGACATTTCCTAACAGAAGATTCAGTGTTAAAGGTATATATTTATAAATACTGGGGAGAATGGGACATGTGTAGATCTAGCTCTATCTGATATTTATGAAGTGTCAAGGTTTTATTTGGGTAGAAACTTGGTAGTTATCAACACTAGGGTCATTTATTAAGTTTGAAAGTAAACCGATAACAAATTGGAATGCTATTTATTTTGTGACCACTTTGCTGCTGCCTAACATGCCAACCAAGTGTAGCTGAATGCACCTCCAGGACTGCCACACAAGATATGTTTCATGTACTCCTTTCCACCGTTAGTAGCTTTCATGAAATAGGCTATTACAATAAGGAATTTCCTCAGGAGGATGAGGAGACAACTCCAAGGTAAAGAATATCCAGTGTAACATGTAGGATTCAGCTGTTTAACTACAGTGCTAATGGAAGTTTTGTGGCAAGGTATTTGCATATTGTATGGCCTGTTTAGAAGTTGTTTAAAATGCCTTGAAGCTTTTGCATGTGTTTCGAAATGACCCTTGCTTCTCCTTGTTTTATTACTTTTGAAAGCTCCTAAATATGCAGTAAGCACTACCCTAAACCAAGAAAAGTTGTTTCCTTTCTTGTACCTCTGAAAACAATCATGATGGTGAAAAAAATCACATGACAAAACCTGACAGCAATAACCAAAACCTATACATGTCTACTTGTGAGGCTAGTTAACTGTCTGCTGGTGCAGATGAAGCAAAAAATTCAGAATAAAGAGGATGAACCTTTCAGTCCAGACCTTGCTTGAGAATGTCATGCTTCTCAGAAGATGGCTTGTCTTGTGATAGTCTGTGAGGGACTTGTGCGGATGTGCTCTGGAGCTTTCCACTGGAATCTCCATGGAAAGAGGCATCTTTCCATTCCCTTGGTTTTGCACAGTATCTTAGAGACAGGCAAGAGTTGACACCATGGCTCAATCTCTAGATACTCCTAAACTAACGATTGGTTAGGGCCCCTCGAGATAGGAGCATTAATTATCTTATCCAATTCCATCCTGTGGACTTGGATTCAGCTGAGCTCTTAGAATGCATACTCTGTCTTTGAATGCATGAAACATCACATCCCTTGCTGCATACAGAGAAAAGAGAAAATAAAGCTGTAATCTGTGCAGCTTGCAAACAACTGCTTGGATTTTTGTGGCAATGATATGAATGAAGGTCCAACACCCAGCTGGCTTAGGGAAGATTCAGCAATCCAAACCTGTCATTGGGCTACTACCTGAAGGGATGGGGCCAAAATCTGAGATCCAGGAGATCCTGGTCCCTATTGGCATCAGTGGCATGGAAACAATTCTATAGGTCAGATCAATCTCTATAGGAGATTGTGTGCAGAGGAAGGTAGAAAATATTTTATAGTCATGGTAACATTCCTCTAGTTAAAAACAGGGGAGAGAGTCCAGAAACACAAGAGAGAATAATTGTCTGGAAGATGTTAAAGCATTATCCAGAAATAACAAACATGCAAGAATTACTGTTTAAGATCTTCCTGATGGATGTTATCCTGAAGGCCCCTCAACCTTTGATCGTGCCTAGTGCCAGTCAGCAGACTGAACACAGTATTTGTGAGATTTCTAGTCTGATTCTGTCACGAACTACGAACTGCTCATATTGCTGTATCTTGTTTAGCATACGAGAGCCTTCCTTAAGCAGCTTGGTGCAACATGTGGACCACTGCTAAGGTGGCGATTCATCATGAGAAAAGGTTGTCTGCCTTCTGCTTTGAGAAGGTACTGCTTAGGAAGCAGAAATTGTGGCTGATGTCATTAGTGTGGTGAACTTTGAGATCATTTATCAATGGTACTGGATGAAGGAGTCTGGATGTTACCAGCTAGACATTGCTATTCTGTGGGAATGTATATGGCAGTGATGCACACTATTAAGTTCAGAGTGTGTGTATGTAAATACACATGCATATCAGTTATGGTCTTGAATCTCATTAGTTACACAGTGATGTTACTTATGTTATCAATGTAATCTGTTAAGTGGTCTTGTGTCTGTACAATGATCACTACAAATCTAAATATTTTTAGAAAAATATTAGGTATAAAACATGATTTTCACGAGGGAATTGTTTCTGTAGTGGAACTTAGGGCAGCAGTAAGCAATCGGAATGGCCTTCAGGACTGGTCTAGTAGTTCTTGCTGACTCTTCTCTGCTCAGGAAGATAGGCTTTGCTGAGTCTCCATTAAGATGTAGAAAATCACTGGGGGAGTTGTCAGAAAAGGAAACTAGCAACCTCATATCAATGAAATTTTCTTCTGAAGTTAAGCAATGGGCAACTATTTCATGCCCTAGATGTATCCCATGGTTATGTATCTCTTAAGAAGCTTTGAACTTTATCTAACTGAGGATGCTGTTGGTCACATAAGCAATGTACTCTGGTAAGCTTAATCTCACATAGCAAGAATTTTGTAGTTAAGCATTGTATAAAAGTGTCCTCTCAGCTGCAAATTAATTGCCTTTTAACTGGTTGTGCCCTGGTTATTGGTAGGATGACAGGTTCTAACTTTACCTGAGGAATATGCTGATGTTCCTTTCTCAGCCAACAATCATGACAATTTTAATGGGTATTTTGACTCCCTGGAGTATATGACCAGGCGTTCTGCCATGAAAGCTGTGACGAGGTGCTCTGTTATCCTCACCTTTCTGCAGACCAGTGTTGCATTTGCTAGAGGAGGAATGGGTAAATGGTTTCCTTCTCTGCCAAAGTTGCTGTGTCAGAACAGTACAGGAGATCATGAAATATGAAAATACAAATAGCTTGGAGCCAACAAGCCATTTAGTTAAAAATGTATGAAAAATAAATATTCTCCTGTAGAGCAAGTAGGATATGTTCTGGACCTGTCTTTTCAGTGACCTACAGGATTTTAAGAGAAGAACTTCAAAATTTTATTGGTATTGCCACTATTAGACGAACTTTCTTTTCTCTTCTCTCCAGACTGGGGTCAGCTTTAAAGAGAGCATTAAGTGAATGGCTAATGGAATTAAGGGTATAATAATAGAAGGATATAGTGAGACAATTGTATTAACAAGAAATAAATCATGTTGAGTGTAAGGTAAGTGTTTTTTAATTGATTGATGGGAAGGATGCTCCATAGGATTTTCGAGGACTAACAGCCACTTGCCTTCCCATCTACAGTAAAAAGCCAAAAGGGAAAAAGAAATAAGAAAATTATGCAGTGGGGAGATAAATTATTCGGAGAAGATGGCCATTTTGCACTGACATCACTAATGTGAAAAAGCATTAAATCTTTGACACTAACTACATTCCTCAACCGTTGTAGTGGCTGGAACAAGGTATTAGAGATTAAAGCTAGAAGGCTACTTCAGCTTCCCTGGGTGCCTTAAGTGACTTTCCAAGGTGATCTAGTAGGTAAAGACTCAGCAAGGGCTATGGGTACCAAGTTTATTTCTGATGGCTTTTCTCTTATTTTAGTGACTTCATCTAAAGTGATAACAGCTCCTGTGTTCTATGTAGTAGGGCCTGGAGATATGGGCAGTGTATGTGGAGATTAATAAAAGCTGGTGGTTATGCTGAGTGTGGAGCTTCAACCCTGTGTGTGCATAACTCTCCTGTAAAAGAGAAGTGACTCTTTTTAAACATAAAGTGAAGCTTCTATGGCCAAATCTACATGCTCTGTAAATCACTTGGTTTACAAATGAAACTATGGTGCCAAGTTTGCAACCTAGAAGTACATTATTTTCTTCTGCCAGGGTATGCAAAAATTAGCTCCTAGGCATAAGATGATAAGATCAAATAGAAATTAAAAAAAAGCAATAATAAAATTCTAGAGTATATGAGGAAAAGCAAACACTATGGGATGAAAGAACATTTCATGGCTTTTTTCTTAAAATGAGAGAGATTTTAACCACTGCTAGTGAAGTACCTTTAATTCTCAGCAATTCAGAGGGACCCTCCTTTTGCAAGACCTTAAATGTAATCTCATCTAATTCCTGAAAATTTTTAACTGTCAGCTCCCTCTAGTTCTCCCACCTATTCTGCACCTTCACATTTTGCTTTTTCTGAGATCAAAGTTACAACTGGCAGCCTGCACTAGCAAATCAGAGCAAAGATGCCTATGTGGAGGCATATCTCTTGTGGTGGGCAGCGTGCAAAGCCCACTTCAGCTGCCTCATTGCTTATATGCAGTACTCTCCGACTTCTCCCTCGGAGATTTCACTGGCAGAATAGGCCCCGTGTGACAGTACTCATGTCAGTTGAAGGAAAGAATTCAATGGGCATCATCTTAAAGTATTTTGAACCCTTCAAACTGCAGAAGTAATGGGAAACTAATATAAGAGCATGGGTCTAGCTGGATGAATTTAGCTTAAAGGCTCGTGGAGGTGTGATGGCACACTGAGCATTTGAGACCATCATTATAAGAGGCTTTTATTCAAAAACAACCCCCAGTTTCTTGCACTGCTTAAACAGACCACAGATTTCACAAAAAACACTTCAGTGAGTGTTACAGTTTAGTTAACAGGTTGCTTTGGATTCAAAATTCTATCAATCGAACTCATCAGGCAACTTTAAATGTGGTGTTGCTATTTGCAGCCTATTTTAATTACATATGATCATGCACTCCTCAATTAAAGGAGTGGAAACTTTTTTTGATGGGTTTGTACACCTCTATATGGTAAAGCAAAAAAGGGTTCTGAAAACTGAATAGCAAAGTGCAACAGAGAGAAACAGGAGCTCTGACTTTTGTGGAAGTCAGTGTTTTGTTTTTTAGGTAAGATTTCAACAAAATACACAAAACTTGGTATGTTGGCAGCTTTGGATATTGCTGTTTTCCCTGAAGAGGGATCCACTTCCATCCTGTGTTCTTGCTTTCCTGCAGTCTTGGGACTCCCTAAATGACTGTCCTTGCATGAGTGAAATCCTGTGGTCAGTCTGTCATTGAGTTGTCAGTAGCTGATCATACCATTTTTTTGACCATACTATGGTGTCATTTGCTGTAAATTAATTTACTTTTGCCATTAACTACAGACATTGTGCGGTCAATTCAATTTTGTCCATTAAAGACAATAACCCTAGCCAAGCTCTTTGCTATTCTTAGTTCACCCCTTGGGAGTACTCTACTTACATCTCCAGAGGTACAGCTAAATTTATATTATCATTCTTTGTCTAATATCCTTGATTTGTTGGCTTTTAATACATGCACAGTGAAGTCTAAATGCAGAGACTCTTGTGCAGAGTAATCTTGGGCATGTGAAAGTTTTATGAGGAAAAAACAGAAAATGAAATTGCAGGTATATATCCTCTTGCTTAAATAAGCTGTATACAGATTAGCAGATAGGCAAAATTGGCCCAGGCCTCTTGTCTGTCAGTGTGCTGTGTTTTCTCCTAGCCCTCTGAGATAAATGCCCCAAAATTTAATATTCTGTAGAAAGCAGATGTGATTGCATATAACATATCTAGTACTCATTGTGCAGTTTGGACAGTGTTTATCCTTGTTGCTAACTCAGGCTGGCAAAGATGACTGGTTTTACCACAAAATATGGTGAGGTGTCCTGGGTTGCAATACATAGTCCTAGAATGTACCACTAGCTGTGTAGGTATTTAGATACTTTGCTGTTGGGGGTCATACTGTAAATGACTTGGTAAAAGCCCTATTGAGAGGGAGCTTGTTGTTAAGGTAGTACAGAGGGATTCAGAGCTGTGTGCAGTTCCTGACTCTTCCATGGCTTTCTTACCAGACTCTGGAGAACTTCCTAATCTGTTTACCTCAGCTGCCTTTATTTACAAAGGTGGCTGATTAAAAAGGGGAGGGCAATAAATGGAATTTCATTCTATGTTGTTTATTTTCACTCATTTAGACTTGGCATAGCCTTTTACTAGCCTAGATTTAATTATTACTCTGCAGGCACGTTCACACCTTTGTATTCCTGCATTCTCCTAAGTTTCCCTTGACATGCTTTGTCTTACCCTATTTGGTTGGGTAGGTGCTGCTAACTTAGAATAAACTTGACTGATGAGCTGCAGTGGGCCTAGACATTAAGAAAGCTGGCTAATCATAACCAACAAGAGGGAATAAAGGCATTGGCTCCTCTGGCACTTGTGATGGTGTCTAGATTTGTTAAGGATTACCCATTTCCTTGTTCAGCACCTGTCACATACATCCTCCAGTAACCATCTGGACTTGGACAAATCTTAGCACGTGAGTATGAATGATGGAGCAGTCCTATGAGGCACAATACCAGTTTCTTCACTTCTCTTTCAAGCATTACAAACCTCCGTTTTAGAGTCACAAGTATATTTCTCGTATGAGTAGCCTGCCTGTTCCCAAAGCCTTGCTATAAGGAGTGTTTCGGTCCCAGAGTCTTTATGAAGTCTACTGTGGGATACGTATCCTTCCACTGTGAGATTTCTTGTTTTGGCTGTGTGATGAGGAGGGGTGCTGTTGCTCTGCGGAGATTCCAGTCTCTTCCAACTGTGTACCTGTGTCTGAGCCCATGCTGTCACTGATAGGTGTCCATGTGGCTCCTCTACTTGGTGTATCACAGACTCAGCAGCTGAGCAGACTAGTAAGCTGTGAATAGGAACAAACATGCTACGAGAAGTGGCATTACTAAGGTACAGGAGTCTTGCAGCAATGTGTAGGAGTGTTGCAAGATTACACTGTAAGTCAACAAACTGTTTTGCAAGAGGTGAAACCAAGACCATAACTAGGTGGTTATCCTACAGGTTCAGTCTGATTGTTTGAAAATGGGGAAAACATTTGGTTTGAACGGTGCTCTTTCAACAATTTTGCATAGAAAGTGACTAGCTTCTTTGAGGTAATGTTGAGACAAGACTAGCTGCAATCTGCTAGATGAGCATTTCTGCCAACAACTTCACAAAATGCAACTCTGGACTGCAAAGTTTATTCTGCTAGAAGCATTCATAAGACTTCTAAAACTAGAGATTAGACAAGTGAATGTTTTCTATGAATAAGCTTATTCATACGCTCTTTTGGGTAAACTGATTTTGCTCACTGAACATCTGCAATAGTATTAAGCAACAGACTGTTTAGAAGTAGAAATGCCTGTTGGTCTTGAAGCAACAATTGCAGCAAACTCTTGAGTGTGCAGGTCTGATTACAGTAAATATCATGAAAAGACCAAGCAACGTGAAAACAAAAGTAGAAATGGGAATTGTTTCACACGGTTGCCAGCGCAGGATATCTACAAACTTAATAGTTTAAATAGCCCATAGTCTCTTCTTAATAACAACTTTCACAGTCCTTCTAGCAAACCGCTATTACACAATTGTTTTACAGCCTTGGATGAGTTTTTCCTCTTGTGAGTAGTTACACATTGTTGTATTGATGTGGTTTAGATCCTACTTGCTGCAAAGTTTAGGGAATACACCTGGTATTCAGACTCTGATTATAACATCGGCTTTGCAGGCACAGTCCTGGAGCACTGATTCCAACACTGGGATGTGAAGCTGTATATCTAAGTTGCCCAGGAATTCAAGACAAGTGCTGACATCATTTTGAAATGCTGTCTTACCCTTCAAAAAACTTCATTATCAAGTCATGTGCCCAAATAATAACATAGGAATTCAATATTGAATCTCTGCTCTTAGCCACTGTCTCTTAAAAAAAAAAAAAAGAAAAGAAAAAACATACTAAAATTGGGTTCTATATGATTTGTAGTTACACTGCTCTGCAGTCTAGGTAATCAGTTTGTACCCCATGAATGAATAAAGCTGGTGTTGTACCTCAAACATATCTAGCCAAATACATGTATATGTAATCATCTTGAGGATTTTCTCTTGAAGTTTTTCAAGGAAAGGCTCTCCATTTTTGAAGATGAAATTAAGCCCTTGAGTTCAGTTATTAGGCCAATTAGTTCTTCTCCACTGTCATGTATTCCATACCACAGTGTGGGGAACAGCTAGACTAAAGAAATGGAATTCAGTAAAAACTTGAAAGAAAGGCTCATGTTGTATACAACAAAGAGCTGATTCTCTGCAAGATACTTCTGGTGTCTTGGTCTTGTATCAGAACTCTTTACACAGAATTAATACCAAGTATATTAGTACATTGAAAACGATTTCTCTGGTGCATGAAATAAGTGGTCAACTGGTGTTAAGAATGCGTGAATGTAACAAAACTATAATGCATGGTAGGTGGAAAAATAGCTTGAATTTGCTTAAGTGTCTGAGGCTGGTAACTGCAAGCAGCTCTGCACAGCATGAATGAACACAACCTTCTATCTGACCTCCCTGGACCAGCTGCAATCTCCTGACTGGGAAGGGAAGTCCAAACCTAGGAAACATAACTCTGGGGGGAATGGGGAGGGGAGTTTAGTGAGTGTGAGACAATCTAGTAGGGTAAAAGCTCTGATCTAGCTGGTTCTTAAACTGTAGTATTCAGAACCAGAATGTTTACTCCATGACCTAATACAGAATGCTGTATTACTGCTTTTGGTAACTAAAGGTATAGATGTTAAATAGTTTTACTGCATGTATATAAACACTTGTCCCTGACTTATTTTGAATAGTGAAGGGTTTAGATTTCCAGTCTTGCAAGGCAGTGTCAGTGTCTTTTGCTTATTAACTGTTCATAGCGTGTGTGTGTGCATATAGTTGCTTTCTGAAGTCTTGTGGTATAGTTTCCACTCCTGGTTTAGAAAACTAGAAATTGTAATGAGTAGTAGGCATAGATTCTAGTGATAGCCTCTTCATTTTTTGTGCTTGTGCAGTTCTACAAAGAACAGCTGCACCTCAGACTTTCATAAGAATATTGGATGGATTTCTTTTTTTAGACAGGATCTTTTATCCAGAAGTAGGAGCACTTATTGGTTTGGTTAATGAAACACCCTGATTAAATGGAAGGCAGTTGCGACTTCTCTGCAGTCCAGCCTCTAGAAGGGAGGAAAACCCACACAGGATTACATGGAACTAGCATCTGTGTAGGATACAAAGAAACCCTGTTCCTCAGAGCACACATGTTCTGCTCTGCATGTGGTGTAGAAATGCTTCTTCCAATACTTAATCAGTGTATTTTGGCTGCTCGTGTAGAATGAAAGGTGTTAAGAGGTATTGTGCATTGCTTGTACTGTGTAACGTTTGACAGACTGAAGAGAAATGTTGTCTTGCATTTATGGCTCTGTCGTACTGAGGGATGCAGGAAAGCTTCATCATGCTATGGAACATGGGAAAGGCTGGACTATGAATCTTTGTGGAAAAACAGGAAAACAAAAACAATTTATGCAATGCCTGGGCCAACATGTGGTATAGAGGCTGAATGTAAGCAGTGAGACTTGAACAGGCAAGAGACAATTGGAAAAATATCTCCATTTCTTTAAGTTAATGCAGTATGCTAGCCTTTCACCCCTTGAGACACTAGGATCAATTCAGGTTTGGGTCACAAGTGGAAATGAGGTTAGTGAGCTCAGGCTAATCTCTAGCAGACATTTGTCTACATTACAAAGTCATTGTGTAATATGGTAGGAATGGCCAGCAGCATTTTTAGAGAGGCTGGGGGAGCTGAGACATCCTCAACAGTTGTGCCTGAATAAACTTTTTGATTCTTGTGCTAAAGCTGCTTCCCAGATTTTTTGTCCTGCTGCCAAAAAAAAGATCTTCCACCTGCAGCAGTCCTTTTTGTAGTTTCATCCAACCCAAAGCATATCTTGAAATGATGGCTAAGGCCAAAATCTGGCTTCCAGTGTATGTACGCTGGTACCTGCTGCAGCGAATGCTAGTGGAACAGAGTTCTGGCTCAGACTGTCTTGTTACTTCTGTTAGTAATAGCACCATCAAAGCATGAGGCTCTTTACAAAAGGGAAAACAGTACTTTCTCAAAGGAGCCAATAGGTAGGGCATAAAACCAGTGGCAGAAGAGTCTGATTATTGAAAGACTAGGCTATGCCTTCATGGATGAGAGGCATTCCCTGAAATACACCGAGGCTGATGTTGCTGTTGGATCCTCACAAAAAGAGCGGACAGGAGCAGAACTAAGGTGTGAAGCAAAGTTTTCATGCGGTGTTGTGGCAGGTAGTAAGAAGGGGAGGATTTAGCTGGTGTGTGCATAGGGAGATGGTTTTAATGGTGGTAGTTTTCAGTGACTAGGAGGGCCAAAAAAGAAGAGGCTGCCTAAATCATAGTGGGAGATAAGCGGATAAATAATAGTTTTGATTTTAAGGAGAGAAAGGAGATGTGAATGTTCCTTACAGGAGAAAGGGATGGATCAGAAGATCCTCAAGAGACACTCTTTGGATGATTGGCACTAAAGGGGGTAATTGCTGATGCTAGAGGATTTTAGATGGACTATAAACACCTTACTACCAGTTTTGAAGGGCAGTTGCTATTATGCAAAACAAGTTGCAGGCAGCTAAGGAAAACCTATGCATTAGTGGCTTTTTCAATCTCCTGCTAGAGCTTTGTTCTTATTTTAAAGAAATATTAAATTTGCATGTTGTCTCTTTTGCTTTTGGTTTGAAAGCGAACAAGTATAAAGCTGGAATAAAAGGGGGAGGGAAGAATACTTCCCACTTCTTAGAACTGAAGTTCTTCAGATGTCTCTGGCTATAATTTGCTCTGTCTCTAAGCTTTAAATTCACCCGTTCCTTTAGCTACAGGAACTGCTTCTCCCACATTGCCTCACAACCCAACTGCTGCTATTACATCTTTCCTGGGACTTTTCCTTCTGTTATCTACTTGGCAAAACCTTAGAAATAAGTTGTCCTCCTGGGCTTAAAGAGCCATGCTGCCGTGAAAATATGTTTGCAGCTGTGTTAAACTGCATATTCCCTGCCCTTTTAATTTCTCTAAAATGAGGACTGAAGTGGAAGCATGATGGGCTGCTCAGTGGTAGGAGAAGGTAGGACTGTATAGAAGCTGTGCATGTTTCTCAGTTAATGGCCTAGAGACTTTAAACTCTGCTGTCCAGTCCACAGTGGGGCCTCATAGTCCAGTAGCTGACTCTCCATGCACTGACTCCACAGGCACAATTGCAATATGCAGCTGGCCTGTAGCTATCTGGCCCCTAGATAGGAGATAAAGGTGAGACTCAAAGTAGTTTTCCTGCAGTGTTTTGCACACCATTAATTTGTAATAGGCTTTTTGTTGAAATCTGTACAATTTCCATTTTCTTTCAGAGTGATAACAGTGATTATCTGAGTGTAGAGCAAAGACTGGATGCCCTGTGTTAAACACTTAAGTGCCTGGAGCATATCTGTGGAGTATTGCTGCAGTGCACATGCTGGGATGACAGTTCTCTTGCTGCCACGAGCTGCATGTTTCATCAGCGTTCCCAAGCCCTGACTTTAACTTGACAGTGTTTGGAGTTATTAGCTTAATTGCAGGGTGTGGCCCAGATCAGTACTGGAGTGTCTTGTATTTCTGCATCCTGATGAGTGAGATGTGCAGATTGCAGGCTTAGGAAGGTGGGTTGTAATTCTTCCCACTCATCTCTCAGACAATGAGAATAGAAGTAACCGAGATCTCACAACTGGGGCATGTGCTTCATGGCACTGGAGCATGTTGTCAGTTCCCTTTGGGGGCTTGCAGCCCTTCCATGCTGGCCCAGTATGGAATGAGATCCTTTTCTTCCACTCTGTTTTCTTCAGGTTTTGACATCAGGACATGTTTGAGCACAGTAGAACAAGTGAAAATGACAGGCTTCCAGTCTCCAAACTGGGAAAACTATCCAACAGGAACCAGTTAGTGGAAAGGGTTGATGTAATTATTGTTACTGATGTGTATTTGTGGGCTCTTACATGGCCAGGATGGGATAAAACCCTTGGACCTTGGAATTCAGGCAGAAAAGCCAGTTTTTCCAGACTTCTGTCCTATACAATGGAATAATTGAGGCTAATTTTCTAAATGCTAATTTTTGAAGGACACAAATTGGTTGGCAAGCTACTTACTTGAAGTGCTTTTGTAAGTTTTACTTGATGGGTCTGAATTTCACTCTCCAATAGCCTATCCTCTTAAATAGTTACCACTCCTTGTCCAGGAAATGGCTGAACCAAGTATTACTAGAAGTTGAGGGAATATTCTGGGGAAAAGCCTCTGCATGCTTATCTTTTTCTTATGCTATTGCCTAGACAACTGCTGTGGACTACTGTAGGAGACAGGATACTAGACAGACCTGGGTCTGATGCAATATAGCTGCACTTATACTCCTAATGCATGTGCTATTTATAGACTAGACTACTCAAAATTTTTTACTGAGCAAAGCTTGCCTGGTAACTCCTGGGATCTAATTTGTGGAGGCTTTGGGTGGTGTAGGCTCAGTCCACTCACTGAGGATGTGCACGTTGTTTTCCCAGCTGCTAGCCAGTGTGCCTGCACCCAAGGGAGCAGGGGAGCCCTGTGAGCTGTAGCTTGGAAATGCATGAGGCATCATGACCCTGGAGCCTGGGGGAGGTCCAGCCAGAACATGCTGGGAGCTGTGGCTGGGCTGAAGCCTGCCCTTGGAGTAGCCCCGCTACATTGCACGTGCTGCAAGAGCCCTTACAAGAAGGGAGCAATGACAGTGTGATTCCTAGAGCTTAAAAGTAATGCTGAGGTCAGACACTTTCCACTTAAAAATACAGTATTTTAACACCAGGCTTTTGTGTCCAGGGTGTTTTGGTATGCCCCAAGGGACTGCCTTTTCCTGTGTTTTCTTGCTAATATAATTTTCAGGAATTTTTATTGTAACTTCTGAGACTATGAGATGGCCTGAATTGGACATTGCAATTAGTATGAGTTGGATAGTAATTATGCTCAAAGTCCAGTGGTCCTTCAGGGTTTCTTGGAAGCCATGGAAAGGGGTTGCCTTGAAAAGAGGTGGAACTATTTGTATAGTTTGCTGCTCAAACTCTGAGCAGGCTTTGATCTAGACAACTGAGATACCAGCCTACATCTCTCTTCCTGCTACACATTTCCTTTACCTCTGTAGAGCAAGGAGCAAGAAAAAAATTCTTTTAAAAGCTAAGAAATGTCATGTTACAAATGAAGCATGTGTTATCAAGAAAGATTGATTAGAAAGTACAATGCTGAGCTGAAAGGAAAGGGCACCCTGCTTTGAGAGAATTAGTAAGAGTATATCACAGATGTAAGTAGTAAATGAGGAGACATTTAAACACATGCTGTTTCTGAAGCTGTTGGTGGCACTTTGTTCTTGTTGCATTCTCCCTTAAATTACATACTTCTGTGAACCTTATATAGAGATATTGTCCTGTGGCCAGTTTCACATGCCCTTTCCAGTAGCATAAGGTGAGCTATCTGCGTATAACAGTGCCCATCCTGTTCCAGCGGCTGTACCAATGTGGGGTGCACAGCTGGTAGCCAGGTCAGTGTATGCTTCTGGGCCGGTGTCCTGATCTGGGGCACTTCAGCAAGGTCTGAGCTGGGTCTGTTGGCTCTGGGAGGAGAGACATCTCACCCAGATTCCAAGGAAGAATAGCCTTGGGCAAAGGTGAAGAAAAACTCTGGGGATGTGTACTGTACTGTCATTGAGGAGTTGTCAGATTTTGCTGCAGATTCTCTATGCCACTGGATAAGCCAACTTACCTGCTTGGTTTAAGTTCTGTCTGTAAAACAGGAGAGAGTGTGTATTTCATCATTTTGTCCTATGACCTCAGAATCTACTCTAGTGAGATGCTTAGATGAGGTCTGTGTAATGAAAAAGATGGGATGAAAAGACAATCTACAATTTAATTTAGGAAGTACCAAGAAAACCCCTCTGAAGAGAATTTTTAGACCTGTGCTGGGATGCTGACCCAAAGTAAACTTTTAAGAGTTTACCCATAACTAATTGAAATTTGGTTTAGACTTGGTTCTAATAGTGTGTATTTGGACACCACAGGGAAAAGGAAAATACTGCAAATATTGCAGCCTAGATTCTGCTGATAGTCTTCTGTAGACTAGTACTTTTTTGCCTAACATACTGGGATGCTTGTCACAGTTGCTCCAGTAATAAAAAAAATTGTATAGGTTATTCCTTGGAGGCCAGCAGACCTACTCAGGGAGTAAGATTTCTGTATATTGAGTATATGTTGTAGCATATGTCTGCATGCAAACATGTGCAGATACAAACCTAGAAGGAACTGCACGCAAACTAAAGGCATACTAATTTTAAAAGGGTGCATTTTTACTGCAGTGGTAACTGACATGTTAGTCTAAATTAGTTATTGACTCTAAAGAGCTTAAACTGCATGCATAAAGATAAACCTAAAGATAAGCATAAAGCTTATCTTAGATAATGCTAGCTGTAAAGGAAGACTGGGGAGTGGGGGGATGGGGTGGAAATTCTGAAGTATGTAAGATCAGTTTCAAAACCTTTTAGAAAAATCTCCTTATGTAATGAATGGTATAGCCAAAGGTAGACTATGTAGACAGTAGTTTCTGCTGTAATCTACCTGAATAAAGAATGACCTAAAATAAGTAGTATGCTATCTGCTAATATATATGGCATTAGAAAAGGGTCTAAGAGAACTGCTACCTTTCCCATAAAAATGCTTGCCAAATCAAGTTTAAAGTAGGATTTAAAAGAATTATTAGGTTTGAGTGTTTCAGTAAAATCTATAGATTGCAAAGAGGGAAGAATCTCTTATTTTTTTAGAATTTTTTTATAACTGCCTACAGAGTGCTCCCTGAAACAAAACAAAGATCAGCCTATGGAATCTCTAGAGCTGAATTAAGCACAGAAGTTTTCCTTCTGTGAATGCTGCCACAACACCAAGCTTTAAAATATTGCATAGCAAACTAGATAATCAAAAACTTGCCTTAAAGATTCATTCAAACCCCTTATGACTGAGTTGAGCTCTAAGCCAGCAGTTTTTTATTGCATTCCTGCATTATGGTGTTCTATTGGCCCTTTACTACATCTTGTCTAAATATCTGTGACCAGATGTGTAAGCCTTTGCCTCATATTGGAATTCCATACCAGAAGTGCTGAGGAAAATTCCATATGCCTTTGCCTGACTGGAGATTGTCATTTTGCTTGGGTTAATATGCTCTTGGAGCAACAGGATCTGCTCAGCTCCCTCCTGTTGCCATCAAAAGTTGCCTTGTTGAAACAGTTGTGGGCTTTTGTCTGTGTCTGATCTTCTTGCAGAAGTACCTGCCACACCATGCCAAAGACAAGATGCAAGTTCAGCATAGAGGTGGATTTTGTGAAATGCTTTCTGGAGTCCAGCAAATCAGGCAAGCAGGCTTTGCAGCATCTCTCACATGTGGGTGCTGGGTTTGACTTGTGCAAGCTTATCCCGTAAAAGGCAGCTGCTTGCATACCATCTGCTTCTACGTCACCAGCTTTACTGTCTGTTTGAATCAGTAAATAAGTGTCAATTGTGGTGAGGAATCTCTGCAAAAGAGCTCTGCTGATGTGGAGTAGCTGTGGGTAAGCTAGGAGTTGGTTGCCCCATAATACTTCCTTTTATTTTTTTGAACTTCTTTATGAACCAGCAAGCAAGAAAAGTAAGATTATTTTTAAGCTGTCCAGCAATTGAAATAGCAGAAGCATGAATTTGTGTCTTACAGAAATTCAGCTTCTGAATTCCTAGTGTCCCAGCTGAACTTTCTTCCATCTGTGCCTCTCCTCAACTCCCTTCATTCCTCTCCTTGCACTCACACAGCCCCGTGCTCACATGATAATCATCAACCCCCAGCTATTATAAGCAGTGAAAACAAATGACAAATCTCTGGATGCAGGAAGGTAACAAGAGGCTGATCAGTAGCTTTAGTTATCTTTCCTTCGTGTTTATTGCAGTCTGCTGCAGTTATTTCAAAGGCTCTGACATTGATCGACAGCTTCTATTAAGGCCCATCCAAGGCAGCTGGATTGAACAGATACATTAAATAAAGCAGTTATTGCTTTTCATTGCCTTTCGGTAAAAATATCGCTGCTAAATAGCTTCTGCCATCAGATGCAGTTAGGTACATGGTTTTAATTTGAGGGACTGCTTTATAACACTGCACAATTGACACTGGTCTTTGTTTCCCCTACAATAATGATTGTGTACATCCTGGAGAATTGATGAGCTGTCTTCTGAGGTGGAGTGGGGGGAACTGGGCGGGGGGGCAACAGCCTTTGTTGTTCTCGCTCTTTTTTTATACTTGCCATGCTTGTCAGTTGTTTGCAGCACAGGCAGGAATAATGTCAAGCAGGGCCCCTTATCTTGGGATGTTGTAATGTAGCTGCTGTAAGCCCTCGCCTGGAGACGAGATAAGAGCAACCTTACAAGCATGGGGGGAGCAAGAAGGGGGGCTAGCAGTGCCATCACTGGGACAACAATGGCAGAGCTGTCACTTGCGCATTATGACTCTTTCTGGTGCCAAGGAAATATATGTATGCTGAGTGGTGAATAACAAGCATGAAAATAAAAGTCCCGAATGTTCATCTAATAATGATGTATTTGTAGCAGGATTATACTGCCCAATGATATTCTTTCTTTATCTCCTCACTAAATGGCGGGGCAGCTGTGTGCTTTGGCACAGCATGATGTCCTTTCTTTTGTGTGCTGCATATTAATCCTTTATTGAAGTAATTAAATGTGTGCTTAATGGCAATGAGCTGGCAGAATGAACGTACAATTGAATTAGCAGTTATGATTGGGACCATGCTACAAGATGAACTAAATGCAATTACTGTAGGCATTTTTCTCCAAGTCGAATCTGGCTACATGACATGACTTAATTACAGGTTGTTAGACACACTTACTCTCTGATCTTATAGTGGTGCATCTGGAGGTACAGCTTCAGCTCTGCAGTATACCTGTAACACACGTGCATACCAGTTTACTAAGATTTAGCCTGACAGAAAGGTCAGTGTGGATTCCTAACAGGGAGTTGCAGATGGGTTTCTGTTCCAGCAGTAAATGCTGACAAACCTCTCAAGGCAAATGGCAAAAAGGGAAGACCAGTACTGTCTTGCTGGGAATCTGCTGGGGTCCTTAACCAGTCCCTCATTGCAAGGTGCTCATCCCTTATATAGGGGATGTTCACCCATCCTTTTAGGACAAGGGAGCCAAAGAGCAGGTAGCAGAGTCCTCTGCTGAGTTCTCTGAATTTGAACCTGTTAGGCCAAACTCTGCTCTCAGCAGTAATATATGTCAAATTGTCTGACTCCAGTTGAACATAGTCTCTGGACTAGGAGGAGCAGAATTTGGTGCTTCAGTTTTTAAAACACTTGCTTCAAAAAATAAAAAAGAGGAGGCAAAACAACACAGAGCTCTTAACTCAGTGTTAACTATGTTCCCTAGCATGACCTACAGTTACATCAGGACAAAAGTAATGCTGTAGTTTGTGGGAAGTCTGAGACTTGTGACACTAGGAGGACTTTAAATATAGTTGTCCAAGTTCAGGGCTGAAAACTGTTTCTTAGCCATCTAAAATGCCAAAACCTGGGCTCCCAGTGGTTTAGTCATTGGTCCAAAATTGCACAAAGCTTCAGCTGTTATCAGGAAAGACTTACTGAAATACGGGCTTTGGGCTTTGGCCTGTTGTGATAACTGTCTAGTCTGCATCTCTGATAGCAGCACATGGAAATCTCCAGCATCAGGGCCTGTGTTACAAGAAAAGATGGCCTTCTTCCCCCAATAGTTGTACTTTGAGAGCTTTCCTGGTGCTCAGTGATCTTATCAGGTGTTACATGCCTGTTATCATAAACATAGCTCCCTGCCTTTGATGAGAACAGACTCCAAGGTATGAAATAGAAGATCCTGAGGCAGAAACGTACCACGGCCTCTGTCTTCAGTGTGGAGGCTGCGCACATATTTTCACATCTGCACTAGCTCTGCTGTCAAAACAATGCATCTCAGAGCTTACGAAGTCTCAAACTGTCAGTCTTGCATGGCCCTTCTGCATGACAGCATAACTTTCAGGATGTCAGATTTGCCATGGAGAGATGTGAGTGATCGGTGTTGTCCTTCAGTGTACTTGGTGTCTTGCATCATGCCCTATGTTCCTTTCTAAATCCAACATGGCAGCCACGGAGAAGAGTAGAGGGACAGAAGCAGCAAAGAAACAGGTGGTACAATATGTAACCATTTATGAAACTGAAAGGTGTTTTATATTTATTTTAATATAATATGGCAAACCTTCTGGTCACCAGGGCTCCCAAGGTTTATTTTATAGCCTTCATTCTCTTTGGGGCCATAAATGAAACCCTTTCAGCCCTAATGACCACAATGACTTTCCTCGATCATGTTATTGCTACTTTGGCACATTTATTGCTTTCACACACACTAATGGATGAGTTTGGATATGTTAACAATTTATATATCATTTGATGCTAAAAGAGCCCCCTCCCACCAACCAAACTAACTTAGCCCTGAGGATTGAGTAGCTTTTAAGGAGTATAAATGAATTTAATGCTTTAGGAAGAGCTTCTGTAAATTATGAACATGACACCTATTACATTAAGCTGCATTAAGCATTAATACATCTTCATTACTGGCAGGTTGCCCAAACCTCCAAGGTTGAAAAAGCTGCCTGAAATGCCTAACATAGTAGTCACCTAAGCTGAAATTTATGGCTTCCTTTTGGGTGGGTGGGACACACTGACACTTTACCATCAGGATTTTCCAATGAAGTTATGTCCTCATAGTACCTGTTGCACGATGGCTTTTTCCTAGAGTTTCTCTGGCCTGTCTGCATGAGTATTGGACCCTTAGATAAAAAGGTGCAGTAAATCTCTTGGCAGCCACTGCAGAAATAGAAACTAGTTGCACTAACCTTTTTAAGCCAGTGGTAGTGGATTGCTTGACAGATTTTCTAACCAGTGGCCAAAAATTATCTCACTGAGGATGTATTAATAATTTCTTATTGTAAATCCTTTCTGAGATGTAGGCACCAAAGGCTGGAATTGCTGAATTAGTATTTCCGATGGTTACAAAGGAAGAAAGTCTAAAAAATAATCACACTACATTAATGATAGCCTGCTCTACACCATCAAAGAAAGAGATAAAAGTGATTTTAGTGTCTTAAAAAGCAATATCCATTAGACTCAGATTTGGCTAAAACTGGACTGAAAGGCTCTTATTTCAACAAGATGTACAGGCTCAGGGGAAAAAAAAAACAAGCTAAATGCTTGTGACATTGTAATTGATTTTATGTGGTACATTTATGAGACTGGAGTCATGTTCCATGTGGGATTTAGCGCTGAGGTGTTATTGCAGCTTCTGAGACCTTTGTGTTGTGGTTCTTGAAGGAACAATTCTGCGGTTCCTCTGTTCCCAGAACAGGTGCTGACTGTGGCTCAATGGTTATAATGGACCAATGCTTAGAAATAGACTTCTTTTTCATAGGTAGAAATATTTAGCACCTCTTAGGGCTCAATGTGCAGCAAGATACTGTAATATGATTCTCAGGATAGAAGGTAGGAGGGTAATCCCCTTGCTCTCTCAGAGGCTGTAATATGAGACTGCAATCCAAGTATAGAGCAATGTGGTCACTATGAGATGGAGATTTAATGGATATTGTTCATGGTGTTGGAATATATGAAGCAATAAATTGCTTTTGTGGTTGATTTAATGCTGAAGCAAGGTTGAAGACTTTGGTAACTGCAGATGGTTTACTGCAAATATACTAGCTTTACTGTGGTGAATGCATAACCTATTATACAGCAGAGAAAAACAAGCAAACCCCAAACCCTTTTAATTGAAACAGTATTTCAAGGTTCAAAGTCAAGCTCTTGGAAGTTGCAAAATGCCGTATTTCAGGTTACCTAGCCTTAATCACACACTGGGTGTGTGTGCTTGTGTATGCTTTGTTATAGGTTTCAATTATATAACAGCACGCTTGTGGTTCTCCCTTCCTCCCTGCCCCCCCGCCCCCTCCCCAATGCTACCAGCTTCAGTGCACAGCATGAACTGCGCACAAAGGGTGAAACAACTCTTTGATATTTCTTCTTATGGTGATTGTTCAGCCTCAGGGCTTGCACCATATCATGTAAACTCTGCAATGAATATGCATTTAATAATTTCCTGGTGCTGCTGTCTGTGGCAACCATCACAGTGTAAGATAAATATTAATGAATTTATTGTTGGCATGCTAATGAATTTCTTTACTGCTTTCCTGTTAAATGGCCAACTAACATTCTTATGTCATTGAGTATAATTCAGCCTGAGGAGTCAGAATGTTCAAGTGCTTAAAGTTAAGCATGTGCATGTGTTCCCCCTCTCCAGGATTGGGGCCTTGAATGCCTTTCTGGGTTAGTGACAACTTGAAAATGAAATTCAATAGGAAATGAAATCAATGTGACTGTAAAACTGACCAGTGTATCTTGAAAATCACGTTAAGAAAAAATAGTTAGGAGCACATATCTGCATAACTGGCTCTGTGCTGGCAGTTTGTAGTTATAAGTGTATTCCCTGAAGTTTGTTTGTTTGTTTTCCTCCAAACAAAAAAAAACAAGCAATCAAGCAATCATGGTGTTGTCTGTTCTCCTATCTGAAACTTGACTTGAAAGGTCCTTGTTTTTTGGAAGAATATCCTGGTTCTATTGATGTCCATGGCAAAACTCCCGCAGGATGAGGTCCTAGTAAATGATCCACAGACAAAAATCTCTCTTCCTGCAGTGAGATCCCTGCAGGAAAGCTTTGTGCCTTTTTTCATCCAGTAAGAAATTCACTGGCAATTCTGAAGATTGTTTACTTCATTTTTCTCACCATACCTAGATTCGCCTTGTGACATGTTTCACAGGAGAACAAATCAATAACAGGAGTCTCTTTTCATGTCTCTCCAAAAACATTAGCAGAAACTTCTATCGTTAATAAGATCATTTCAGTTATTTACCCAGCCCTTGTCATAAATTCTGTCTTAGACTGTTGTACCAAAAGAATGTATTTTAAGATTATTTTAGCATTCTGCAGATGGTTTTTGGTCCTACATGCTTTAAGCTACACAAGGGAGTGTGCATTCTTGAGCTTTTTGGTTACTGTAAATTCTTGTTCAAAAGCTGGCAGAAAGCACAGCCTACTATTCTTAAAGTTCTACAGAAACTCTTGCATCAACTGACCTCAAAGGGATTGAAGAAATACATCGTTTGAGCTTGAATATGAGGATAATCTCATATGAGATTCTCTCACCTACGAGGAAAGGCTGAGAGAGCTGGAACTGTTCAGCCTGGAGAAGAGAAGACTGAGGGAGGATCTTAGCAATGCGTATAAATATCTGAAGGGAGGGTGTAGAGAGGATGGGGCCAGACTCTTTGCAGCAATGCCCAGCGATAGGATGAGAGGCAACAGGCACAAACTGAAACACAAGAAGTTCCATCTGTGAATATAATACTTCTTCTGTTGAACTAAAAGTCGAACGTTAAAGCTAAGAATTTGCAAGCATATCTAAATGCGGGAAGATCAAGTGCTTAGGTTGTTCTGAAAGTGTGGAAAAGATGGAATATGATGTTAGGATCTCCTTTAATTGAATAATTGTATTATAATAGCATCCAAATTCAAATGACTGAGATTGTCTTGTACAAACTGTTCTACTGACTCTGGAAACAGCGATGGCTTGTTTCAGGAGGTAATACTTTGTATTAGGCATAGGGAGAGAAAATATGGATATACTTTAAAGCACAGGAGCACTTCTCCCTGTAAACATTGCATCTTCCTCTTCCTCTTCCTGGCTATAGTAATGAACAATTACTGTTTACTTTCTTCACTGGAATAGTACTTAGTCACAGAATATTTTTTGTTCTCTGTAAGTGTGTGTAAAGGGTTTTGCATGTTTCAGGGTCTGAAATTCTTTCTCTGGGAAAGGGTAAGAGATGCGTATCTATTTGCATTACCAGAAATGTACCTAATAAAGTGTGTTTATATGTGTATTCTGATTGAATGGATTGGATTAGGGTGCTAGACTGAATTTTAATGCGACACTGTGCCTTCTGTATAAATATGTAAGTATTGTAGTCAAAGTTTAATTTTCTGCTTTATCCATGATTAATAGTGATGTTGCTGCATAGAAGGATTTCTTGTAAACGTACATGTTTAATAACTATGTAATTGTCAAAGATAGAATACTGCACTTCATACACCTCTTGCTGCTGGGTCTTTAGAAATAGTTATGCTTATAAACTTAAGAAATGCTATCTCCCCTTCACTCCCAAGTGAGAATAAGAGAAAACACCAAGGGGTGAATTGTAGCTTTTTTCTTTATTAAGCCAAGCATCTAAATCCATTTTATTATGTATCTACAACCAATGTTAAGTAATCTCAGGCCTTTGTGAATGAGCTCACTTACATACTTACTGAAGTATAGATAAAGACATCTGAAAGTGTTGGCTCATGTTATTACAGCTTCAGTCTTAAGCAGTGGGATTCCAAACACACTGAAACCAAGTCATAGCTAGAACTGTATTATCTGATTATTTTAATGCTGCTAGAGCACATGTTTGCTGGGGCAGGGACCAGCTTGATGTCTGTCTTTCACAGCTTGAAGTTGATATTGTTTTCATCTGTAGTGAGTTAAGTGGGAAAATGCTCTGATACAATCAAGGGTTGCTTTGCCCCTGTGTCACCTTCCTTTGAGGTACCTGATTTCCCCTCTATCATGCAAATATCAAAGGTGAGACTACCTTAAATATATTAAGTTGCTTGTGTAAGGCACAAGGGACTTTAATTATAGTGCATTTCTTAATGACCTGGCCAGTGCGTGTCCCATTCAAAGCACAGGACTGGAATTAATCTGATTGCTCTTCTTAGTGCTGTTTGACTGAACTACAACAAGGTGCAGGAATGAACTCTGCTTTACCTGGTTGCTGCTGATCTATGCCTAGCATACAAGAAGGTGATAAGATTGCCCACACCACCTCATCTTCAAGGCAGTGCTTATTTATGAGATAAAAGCCAGAAGAAAGAAATACTTTTTTTCTTAATTCAGGAATAGTTGATATTACATGGTTATAAATGTGCTTACAATACAAAGGAAGGCTGCTTGTATGTATTTGCCCATGGTCTGCTAGGTAAATGCAGACACTGTATGGAGGAACATGCTTAAAGGAATACCTAAGCCTTCAAGGGAATGACCTCCATCAGTTCCTATTAACTTCTGGGACAGCAGAGAGATCAGTCTGGCCAAGAACTGTATGCAGGACACTTTTGCCTTTTTGTTATGAGGTCCAAGAGGAGGTATTAAGGAATATAATGCTGTTGTAGGCAAAACTCCACCATGCTACATGGATTTGTTTTCCAGGGCCTGTTATATCTGGCCATTTCAAATCCTTCCCAACAAGAAGGAATGCTTGAAACCAGAAATGTTCTGTGGTGTCTGCTCCTAAATTTGTAGCTGTACTTTAATGATTCATCAGACTTTAGAGTGTGGGTCTTTTGTTGGTTCAAACCCTGGCAGAAAACACAGAAACACAGGTTGTCAGGTTTGTCCCTGACTGATTTTAGCTAGAATCCACGTGGCTCAGGTGTATGGAATCCTCTTGCTATTTCTGTATGACAGTTTGTTGTCATGATTACTATAAGGCTTCTAGATGATCTGACTACTGAAAATTTTAATGAGACTAAGATTGCTATTACAAATGAGCACTCAATAGGCCATTAAAATTGTTCTCTCACTGGAAGACAAATCTGAGCCAATGTTGCAACCACTGGGAAAAACGACTTGAGTAGCCAATGAAGTCGGTCAATCAAAATAAATGAAAATGCCAGCGGCTTTGAGCATGTAGTTTGTGCAGTTCAGAGCAATTACTGTTACCTAGGGGGTAAAATCCATCATGTAGAAGTACTGCTACCTGTGGATGGAAAACCTGCTTTGAGATCAGTGCGGTTCCAGCAAGGGCATCTCTGTAGAAATCATTGCCTATGAAGGGCAGAATTTGAAAGTTGAGTTAGACTTTTTGAAGGATCCCAGCTATTCTTCACTTTTGTACAGGTCTGTTTGCCGCTAGAAAGCGATGCTCCTGACTTTGTATCTGAGGAATCTTACTTTCTTTTGGACTGTAAATAGCAAACCTATCTTGTGATGTTCCTAATTTGCAGTGGCTGAGCATGATCTGTGTAAAGTTGACCAGTGAATGAATGAATCTCTTCTGGTGTGGGCTACCTAAACTCTGGTGGAGATTTTAACCACTGACTGTTGTGAATTAGAGTAGAATTCCTCCATGTATTTCCTTGTTTGGAATAAATGGTGGTATGAAATTCGGTCTAATTTCCCCAGAAAGAGAAAATGAGTTGACCCTCACATTCCTAAAAGCTGAACTAAAAATTTGGAGGCTCACATCAAAGCTCTGTAAATAAAGTGAGTAACACTTTAGACGCTTCTGGTGGGGAGCGGGGGAGGGGGAAATTCCCTCTATAAAGAACACCCAAGTATTTAAAAAGAAATGGGTAGGTTTAAATATCTCACTGTTTTTCTTCTCCAGGGCTCCATGCTGAGGATTTTATTTTCCTTTGCAATGCTTATGCTGCTGGAGCCCTTTTCTCAGAGGTAGGCTGACGTTAGCACACTGAAGCGACTAGCAGGTTCACCAGAGCAAGTTTATTTGTAGTGTGGCTGGAGTCGCGTTTGAGGGTGCCATTATGATTCAGAAGGCTCCACAAGTTTTGAATATCAATGGCACTTCAAAGGACTGTAGCTGTGAATTAGCAGATGGACTCCCTCGTAGGCCCCAGAACAGAGGGAGAAAGATGAGTTCAGAGTTAGGAAATGGGCAGAATTTTTCCAAGGGCACTAATAATAAAGTAGGCAGGTCTTCATAAATGTTGTGGAGTCTCTCTGGGATCTGGAGACTGTGAGAATTGCGTAGAAACAACTCATAGTAGCCAGACCTGTCTCCCCCACTTCACTGCCCTGTATACCCCTTTAATCCAGCTGAGAATTAAGGAGAAAGAAATTGATTCACTTTTCCTTACAGAGATTTTCTTTTTCTGTAAGACACACAAATAGAAACCATGTAATTTATCTTAGGTCTTCTCAAGTATCATTTTAGACTTCAGGATTCTTTCCTAAGCCATCCAAATCTTTTTCTTTAACTTGGTCTTTCTAAACAAACCTAAACTTGGGATGTATTCCAGGATTAAAAAAAAAAAAAAGCAATCAACTGTGCTTGAGTTCTTTGGTTTTCTGACTGGAGGGTGAGTGGGGAAGAGACCTGTGATAGTTTTTGGTCTTATTGCTGATACAGTGTTATGAATTACATTAGAGTTTAGCAATACTGGGCAAAATCTAGGACTCTTTAGTAGCATTGTCAAACGTGCTTGCTTCTCTAAAAAGGGTGTGCCTATATGAACAAGGCTAATGAATATGGGAGAAGGCCAATATCCTTAAAATGAGGATAGGAAGCTAGAGAACAGTTTTAAGTGAGCTCACCAAGGTCACTCAAGGAAACAGTGGCAGAAACAGGAAACTGGTAGCAAGAAAACCTGATTTCAGTTTGTAGCAGTGTGCTGTGGCTAGCAACATGGCCTCGATACCTTTTAACTAAATTATCTTTGCTTACACAGCTTGTTTCAAAGGCTTTTCTTCCCATTTTAGTTTTTCTTCAAAGGGAATTTGTCTCCCCCCTCTTCTCTGGAAAATATGCTGTATCAGAACTATTAGAATAAATTTTATGGATATAAAATGTAGGAGAAACCACCTTTGTGTCCGTATGGCAAGGTTCTGGCAAAACTTAACAATCCTGTTACTGAGAGCCAGACTGTGGTGCTTCTCCTCTAAAGGGAAGGACTGGAACTGGATGTTTTGCCAAAACTTTGGCTATACCTGAATCTTGTATGCTTAGGCCTTGAAACCTTAATGTTCTCCTAGTGATGTTTTCATGGAAACATTTGTAGCTTCCAGAGCATACTGTAAGTTTGCAATGACTGCATTAGTCACAAGTGTTGAGGCTCCAAATATTACATATGCATATCTTCTCAAGTAAGTGCCCCTTAAACCTTCATACCTGTTAAGCTTGAAGATCTTTAGTGACTTTTATGCAAAGTAGGCAATACTCTATTTACATAGTTCATAAAATACTCTGCCCTGTATCCTGTTGGTGAAGCTCTTTATTCATTTGTTTCTAAATGTAACTAAATGAGGCTTTAAAGCTTAAGGAGTTGGTTTACAGAAATCAAGACAATTTTGAGCAGTGTCAGTCCAGCTGACTATGAAATGCTAGACCAAGTATGATGCTAAGGTACACAATAATATTCAGGAATACTTTAAGATGTGCTCAAAAATCTATCCATGAAATCATCAACACAACTGTGTTGCCTGGTCTGCTTAGGCAGAAGCTGAAGTATTCTCCTTTTCTTTTGTCAAACTGACCATAATACTTCAAATGACTGTTTAAATGTAGTGGTAAATTTTCAAACTGTTTTTCATTTTCCACAGTAGCAAAAGGGCTTAAGGACACCTGGTCAACGGGAACTTACAGGCTGCATCTGCTTGTAGATCCTTGCCATAATTTTTTGTTAACTCTTCCAGGCTGGAGATGACTACATACTCCACATCTGAACCTGAACCGCCGGGAACAGGTCCCAGTCTGCTGATCTGCTACAGGCTCTTTCTGGAGGCGGGAATGACATCCTAGCTGTCAACATTAACTGGAATGTTTTTGGGAGGGAAAGCGTAATTCAGTTTCAACTAGACAAACATATTCTTATTTTAGCTTATGTCTATTTCTGTTTCATTTTAGCAGAAAGTTGCCTAGCATGTGTATTTTCTTGTAACTGTTTTTGGAACTATTATTATTATTATTCATCTGCATCTGGTCCAAGATGGATTTTACTTCCTTAGATTGATGGGATATATTAGCTTTATTCACAATGAAGTTCTTTTCCTTCAGACTAGAGCCTATATGTTGGTATTCCTAATCAGCTCACCCTCAGAACTGTTCGAGTTTACCTTTGTGTTGTAACCTTTCAATACTTAGCCTGATGAAAGAATTGATCTCACTTTATTTGGAGGAAATATCTTGTTTAGCCATTGTTTACTCTAAGAATACAAGCACTTTGTAAGTGTTAAGTGTTTGTTTCACTAATATTTGGGGGGTTTATTGCATCAGACTAAGACCTTAAGTATATTATTGCTGGACAGCAGTCTATGCAATACGCAATCCTAGGCTTAATATTACTTTGGCTGTAGTGATAAACCATGCACGAGAATCATGCCTAGCTTTGTTTAGGAACAATTTTTCCTAGTGGTGCTTGTGCCACTCAGCAGGACACATCTGAGTTGGAGACAAGTGCAGCACTTTGGGCTTGGACTTTGCTGTGTGCTGAAGTCAGAGGAACAGCCACAGAAGAGGTGCTTCTGCATCTCAAACCTGGCAGTATGAACAACTTTGTTCAGAGGGCAGACACTAGAGATGGGTGGGGATAGCTGTTGGTAAAAACAGTTGTCACAGACATTGGAGAGAGGGCTATGGATATGGAGTTCATATCCAGTATCAGTAAAGGCTTCTGGGCCTGGAGATTCTGTGCGAAATGTTCTCGGTGCATCTGCTTTCTCTGATCTCCAAACTATCTCCACTGTCAGTGTGGGCAGTGCTTTTTTCCCCTCCCGCACACCCCCAAATTGCTCAGCATCTATTCACTGCTTTGTGGGGGAGTTGCAGAGAAACTCTGAACATGGAGCAGGCATCTACAGCCCACTACGAGGTGTCAAGCCACACGAACCAATCTCAAGTACTTTGTCTCTTTGAGTAGGCTGCTGTCTCATAGCCATCTCTGCTGCTGCGTGATGGCTGAGACCATTCCAGCATGCCCAAGCATGAAGCAGGAGTCGGTGACTTTATAGATTTCATTCTGCACATGCTTTGCTGATGGTGTATTAGTGATTCAGCTGCTGTGCCAGCCTAATGATACCGTATTGCCATTTTGTGAACTCTGCTGTGCAGACAGGAGCTTATTAGTTTCTGCAAGGATTTACTTTTCTCTCAAACCTGCCACTTGTTCTATAAAGCTATCACGTACCATTTAAATACTTACCGCTGTTCTACAGTCTTTTTACAGTACTTTTTGCTCTGATATATTGCAAAACAGTCTGTTAAATCCAGGGCAATAATGATTCAATATCAATTATTATCTTTTTTGGTTTAACCTTTTTGCACAAGGATATTTCAGTGCAATCTGAGATATAAGGACTTAGTCTTTTAGGGATGGACACTGTCATTGAATTACATTGTTTACTTTTTGAATGTTTGCATTGTGTGGTTTTTCTTTTTTAAGCAAATTAAGCCTGATACTATTCTCGTTACAGTGTATTGATGTGTCACATTGTTACCTTTTTAGGTAGTTCAGTTTTCTCCTTCTCCCAAATTCTATTTTTTTGCTCATGTTCGTGAAGAGACTGAATTCCAGACTTGCTAAGACTTTCTAAAGTGACTAGTGGTTTTGAAGGCAAAAGAGGCCCCAGCTGAGAATGTCTAGAAAGGCATGGTTCTTAATAAAAATGCTCAGCACCTGTTCTCAAAAATAATAAAAAGCAAGCAGCCTTCTGGTATGTTGCTGTAGACACTTTATAAACTGGAGGTACTGTATATATCTAGATATCTACAATCTTGACCTAGGATGAATAAGATTCTATAAACATGATGATGTTTGTCCATTATAGTGTTACTTCTGTGTAGCCTGCTGTGTACAGTTTTTACTCCATACTCAGCCATCAGTCTTGACAGCATACCTGATCAATGCCTCTTCTGCAGAGGTTTCTTTGGTTGTCCACATGGCTGCACAGATTAAATCACATCAGTGACTGTGTACAACAAGGAAAAATATAACACTTCCAATTTAGCCCATAACTCTGAGGTGTTATCCTATTGAATTTAAAACATGGTAATAAAATTCAATGTGTGACATGCCATATGCAAAAGAGGCCAGAATCTATCACAAACTCAGATTCTGAGCCACAAATTGTGCACTTTTCTTCTCAAAAAGGGGGAATGGCATTAAGCCACTGGTGTCTCCATTGGTGTCTCTTGATTCTAGTGTCCTGAAAAAGTTGTTCCAGCACCTGGTGGTGGCAGGGAATAGGAGAGCTCTGTCCACCTGAGTGTTTCTGTAAATAGATGTAATTACCATAGATGGAAGAAGCTGGGGACCAGGAACAGTTTGTGATGAACAGAGAAAAACTGATGCCAGGTGAAGGTCCAGAAGTTGTTTTAGAATCACAATGAAAATGCACGTGTTTCCAGTTTTTAAGACAGTGCTAAAAGAGCAGCTTTTGTATACAGTCTCCTGACTTCAGATGCCTGACCTTTTATGTGTTTGCATCTGTGAAGGGAAAATGTGGGGGTTCTGGAAAAAAAATCCCTATCATATGAGGCCAAACCATAGGGCTGATTAAACTGATAGGAGTCTCTCTGCATGATGGAGTCACTGGGACCTGAGTGGGACTACTTGTCTAGTCAACGCTCTTGAGATTGAGTGGCAGAGTTGGGATATGTGGAACTACCAGCATTGGAAAGGGCTGTAGGATCGCTCTCATGTTATGTGCAAGTAAAACAAGCAATGAAAGCCAAAGCCCTTTTGGAGCTGATTTTCCATTTTGGCACTGCTTTTGGCTGGCTAACTTTCAGTGGAATCTTTTCATGGCTCACTGTGGTGCAGGTAGGATCAAAACTGGGTTCCCACTGCCCTGGAATACTACCATGGACTTCAGTGGAAGCAGGAGTCAGGTGTATGGTACCAAGGATGATCTCCTATCTTCTATATTGATTTCATCCAGCTACTTTGGCTTGAGTGAGCAGCAGCACCAGACCCAAGTACTTGGTGTTAGCCACAGAAGCTGTCTCTCTGCTGGACATAATAGTGTAAGAGTGAACAGCAGGGATCCTGTGAACTTGGAGGAGCTTGTTGGACTGGATGTGAAGGCTCAGTGAATAGCTCGCTGCAGCTATCAATTGGGGCATACTATCTACAGAGCCTTATGTCTCAGAGAAACAAGTCAGCATAAAATAGAGCTTATGTTCTGGCTTTGTGAACATCAGATGGGGGGAGATGCATAGTGCCAGGGATTAAGCAGCCAGTCCAGCACTTTGTGCCAAAGATGACTGGAAAGCTCTTTGCCTCAAGCCATCTCAGCAGGGAAGCTGCACAGTGTACACAAGCTATGTACCAACCACCACTCTGAATTTGCTGAAAAAATAATTGAGGAGATTGCTGTAAAATAGTTACTATTCATGTTCATGACTATGAACAAGACTATGTTCATTAATCAGTGAACACCTTTTCAACATATTTATGGCTTTTGCACGATGAAGTCCCTGAGAACAAAATCCCAAAGCTTTTTATTCAAAGTGGCTGCTGAGATCATGCACGCTTTCACTAAGATGGTGCTTAGGGTGTGGGATCTTCCAAACAAGGTTAAGGTACTGTGTGACGGTGAGCAAAACTGGAGACCTCAAGATGTGAGGAGCACATGTACTGTAACAGAAGTGTTCAAGTGAGTAGCTGTAGAAAAGAAAATCAGTTTTAAAATCAAATTGCTTTGAGAGTGCCCAAAGGGAAGGAAGACCAACTTTGGGGGGAATAAGGCCAGTTAGTAGCTCTCATCTCAGAGTTAAGGCACGAACAAAACCAAAATACATTATCTGACGTATCCAGCTATGACGTTCTTGCTAGCAGTTGATTCTCGCATTGATGCAACAGTTAGCTGGGGCACAGCAAAAGAAACCGTAATGGGAAAAACTTTTGTGAGCAAGCTTCTCAAGCAATTATTGTCAGTCAGCTACCTAGGTTTCATCCCTGTCCTGTATTTCATTGTCCTGTGCAGTATAAATTCTTTTGATACTTTATATACCATATAATGAGGTGGCAAAGAACACAAGGGTGTGACACACACAGCATCCACTGATATCCAATTGGAGGCCTTCTAAGCACTTCAAACATCTCGCTTTTGCAAGTCATGTGTAATCAGTAGAAGTGAAATAATCTTTTTAATGAAGTTGAAGTTACTTTTTACTTCAGTAAAACCAGGACGTCATCCTGGGAATAGAGTATATAGTATAGCTGAAAGTAGGAAGGATCTCTCCTTTAAAATAGTTGAAGGGCTCTCTTTTTTTATCCTTTATTCAAAAAATCTTGAACACAAATAAGACACTTCCATTAGTTACTTCTTTCTTTCCCTATCATAAGTTTACCTTTTTATTTGACTAAAAGATTGCTGAACCTTCTATATGGGTTCAATGCCAAGAATAGTAACAAGGAAAAATCCTTACAGTATATTTATATGTTCACGTCATTCATTTGCGTAAATGGTTGTAGAAGCTGCTTTGATTTATATGGCCAGCAGATGTTGGAACCTAAAGCACCTGCTAAGAAAAGCAGATTCTTTATAGCCATGGCCTAGCCCTGTCTCCATGGGTTTTTATTTTTCCCCTGGCCTCCTTGCTGTGGCCCAGCGGTATCTGTGCTATTAGTTCATTTGTGCAAGCAGCGTCTGTGGTGGGTCTTGGATGCTCTGTTCTGTGTATCTGCCAGGCCTGCTTTGATAGTGCAGCCAAGCCACTGCTGGTTGAAATGTGAAAAATGCCAGAAGCTTCTTTTTCTGTGTACAGTCTCAGTTCAGGAGGCCTGTGACATGGAGAAAGCATAACTCGTTCTGCTATACTGATTAAAAAAGCAGCAAAAAGAGATAAGTTAGGGTTACTAGCAGCAGCTAGGCAGCATTGCAGCTCAAAAGCGGAGGCACATTCTGTGAGTTTGATACAAGCTGCCTTAGCTGGACCAGAAAAGACTTGTTAAGAAACTGTGAAGGAACAGCTGAATTGTTCTAGATAGACACACTGTTTACTTTGTTTTTATTGTTGCACCATCAGTCTGTATCCGGAAAGATTAAAAACAGCAAGCTGTTTTGCCCCCTATTTCTAGAAACTGATGTTCTAGCAACACTGCCCAGAGTTTGTCAGTGAAATCACACTGGTTAGTTCCCATGTATTTGGATCCACAGTAGTAAAAACAATCTATTGTTTGTAGCTGCTCTCCTCCCATTATAACCTCTGATCTTGCCTGTGCCATCTCTGGATTTCAAAATAGATCTGCAGCAGATGTGGAAAAAGCAGGCCAGAATTCCAAGTTCAATATTGGGCATCAGTGAGCTGAGGGTTTCTGCAGACAGTAGTAAATGTGCCAGTAACAGCCTTTGTCCTTTTTATATAATGTGGTGACTCTGCTACATCTGAAACTGAGAATGGGCAATATGTACCGTGTCAATAGATGATATCTTGTCAGGGGGATTCATAGGATAGAGTGAGGCTTACTTGAAAAATTTCACTTGACACTGGAAACAACTGAAAACCTCTGATATCTGGACCGTGATTATGCTGAATTAAGTCAGTTCGTGCCCACGCTTAATGAGGTCTTCTGTGAGGACACCCCCTTATAGCAAGAGAAATTGCAGTAAGAAGCTGCAAACTCCTTGGGGAAAGGAAAATGCTAAGGCTTACAAACACAGCGAGGAGAACTTCTCCAGTGGAAATGCGTCATGTGGATGGCTTGGTAGAGCGGTACTGCTTTTCACCTGGACCCTAACCTGGTTCTAATAAACGTGGATGTAGTGAGTTTCTCATGATCACAAGTGCAACTGGACACATCTTAGGTTGTTTTGGTGTACTGGATTGTACCTCCACTGACTATGTTATATCCTGTGTATAGGATGATTTTCCTGAGCTGCTGGGTGTTGCTCTCGAGTTCACAGATTATTAGACCTCAGACCTTGATAAAACTGTCAAAACTTAAGTTCTGAGGCTGATCTGCCCTTTAATAAGGGCAATTCTGTTTGCTAGTGCCCCTATGCTCCTCCCAAATGCCAATAACCATCCATATTGCTCCTCTGGAATTCAGTAATCACTGGTGATATGGTGTGTTTTTCACTGTCACTGTGCCAGTTTCCCAATGTCTGCGTCTTGGAGGGTGTTCCTATACGTACTGTCACAGGCTGTTTGAATCACTCTACTGTTCTTTCAGGTAGCAATTTACAGGAAATATCTCCTTCAATAACGTTTGGAAAAAGGAATAGTATTTTCAGGGAACACTTTATTCCTGTGTAACCAGGCAAAAATCCATACAGGCAATACATGACAGTACATGCTCTGTTTAGGCAGATGACTGAGTGTAAGGTGTTACTCGTCACAGCCCTATGTGTGGAGTGTGGGGTTTTTTTTATTAATACAGTTCCATCAGTACCAGTTAACACAAAATGGATTGCCATTCAAGTCCCTGGGTCTGCTGTTGAGTATCCCTAAAGTCTAATCTCTGCCACTGCCTCTGTGGTAAATGAATGTCATACCAGTTAATGATGTACTCTTGTCTAGCCAAATACCTTTTTTTTTTTAAGTTGGAGAGCACTAAGGGAAGTGACATAGTTTGGGGTCTTGACTGATATTATATGATCCTTAACCTCACTTAACTGAAATAATAACTGTTCTTAAATAGATTATTTCTCCTAGCTTCCAATTACTTTTGTAATATCTTTTTGCAGAGTCAGCCCTTTGCTACTGCTTGTTTTTTGTTTGTTTTTA
Source organism: Apteryx mantelli (assembly GCF_036417845.1). Classification (NCBI taxonomy): domain Eukaryota; kingdom Metazoa; phylum Chordata; class Aves; order Apterygiformes; family Apterygidae; genus Apteryx; species Apteryx mantelli. The sequence continues at coordinate 6,187,800 of NC_089982.1, forward strand.
TCATATGCTGTTGTTTTTCAGTTCTCAGTAAATCTCAGTGCTTTGGGTTTATTATGGCCAATCTGTGACACTGCATGTTTTAAGAAGTTATTCCAGCAACCAGCACATATTTTCATGTTTCTTGTAATTCTTGGGATTATGTTCTATACAAAGATGAGAGAATGGCTGTAGGTGAACTAGGAGAAATTAAGGCCCTCAGTACTGGGCACTGGGAAGTCATAGCATGAGATGGTCCTTGCTTGAAGGAAACAGCAATCCAAAAAGGACAATAAGCAGAGGCATGGGTTTGCTCCATGGATAGCCCTACAGATCAGTGAAAAGAGCTAGGAGCAGACTGCAGGACCTTGAACTGGGAGACAGAAGATGTATGCACAGAATAGAGTGTAAGTGGCTGCTCTGGGTTATGTGCATCCTGATGCTGTGTTACTGAAGTCAGTGCCTTGGATATTTGTTTCAACAGGTATGGAATTAGCCCCCAGCATTGGGGGCAGCCTCTGTAGATGCCCTGCTGTTACCTATGAGAGGATGAGGCTAAGTCTTCCCGATGGAGATAGGGCTGTTATCTGTAACTTAGTTGCACAGCCTTCCAGCAATTTGTATCAGTAGCAGCTTCACCTACTCCAACAAAGTCCCTTCTATCTCAGAGAGCGGTTTCTCTTGGCCTTCACCTTGATCTGATGTGCTTTACAAGTGTCACTTGTGAACAGTCTGCAAGTTAGAACTGAGGGTGGTTCATGTTTGTTTGTCAGAACATGCTCATTTTGTCCGTTTTTCCTGCTCTCTGGCCCACCAGATAGGGAGAAGTAGTAAAGACAGATTGTATTATAGTTTTAAGGTGGAAATGAGAACAGGACATTTACATTGTTCAACAAGTTGGCAGGGTATCCTGGCACCAGCCAGCTCTTTGGAAGGTGTTCTTTGGCTTTCCTGTATCTCATTCACTAAAGTACTCTCATTTGAACACTGACCAAACCTGATTCTTAGAGCAAAGCATTTAATCTTGTGTTTGGCATTAAATTGCAGCTTTAATCCAAGAGATGTCACAGAATAGCCTGATATGTTATAATGGACTCTACCAGTGAGTTGGGATGGACTAATGGACTTCACAGCAATACAGAGCTCAGAGCTGTGGTGAGCAATGGGGAAGAAGACAGAAGAACAAGGCAGATATGCAGTGTGTAAATGAAGTCAGATGAAACCTCTTCTTAATCAGCTGTGACAGCCATTTATGCTGCTGCAGTTTATTAGTGTTAAAATAATAGAGGCTATTTATTGCTGACTGAATTGGCATATTGCCCCTCATTAAAGTCATTACTTTAGGCAAAGTTCTCCACTTCCTAACTGAATAAAAGTCTTGCTGACATCAAGCAAGAAGCTTTCTGAATTTAGGGTTGTGTACAGAAGTAGGCCTGTTTACAGGGAGGTATATAAACTCAACTTGAGAAAGCAGCGTCTTGAATGCAAAGTAGGCAGAAGGGACTTTGACATTGGCGCAGCTCAGAATGAATGTTCTGTATCGCGATGATGTAAAATGAAAAATCCCTAAATAGTGGAAACAGTAATCATACAGTGCCAGCATGAAAGTGTGCAAGGAGAGGACAATACATTACGTGCAAATCACAGCACTGAACTGCTGAGCAAAAGAAATATACCCAGTAGCTCTGCTGACAGAGGGTACAGAATCACAGAATCACAGAATCACTGAGGTTGGAAGGGACCTCTGGAGATCATCTAGTCCAACCCCCCTGCTCAAGCAGGGTCACCTAGAGCACATTGCACAGGATTGCATCCAGGCGCATTTTGAATATCTCCAGAGAAGGAGACTCCACCACCTCTCGGGGCAACCTGTTCCAGTGCTCTGTCACCCTCACAGTGAAAAAGTTTTTCCTCATGTTAAGATGGAAGTGTCTGTGTTTCAGTTTGTGCCCATTGCCTCGCGTCCTGTCGCTCGTCACCACTGAAAAGAGTCTGGCCCCATCCTCTCGACACCCTCCCTTCAGATACTTGTACACATTGATAAGATCTCCTCTCAGCCTTCTCTTCTCCAAGCTAAACAGGCCCAGCTCTCGCAGCCTTTCCTCATAAGAGAGATGCTCCAGTCCCCTAATCATCTTTGTGGCCCTTCGCTGGACTTGCTCCAGTAGTGCCACATCCCTCTTGGACTGGGGAGCCCAGAACTGGACACAGTACTCTAGATGTGGCCTCACCAGGGCTGAGTAGAGGGGGAGAATCACCTCCCTCGACCTGCTGGCAACACTCTTCCTGATGCAGCCCAGGAGACCATTGGCCTTCTTGGCCACAAGGGCACATTGCTGCCTCATACTTAACTTGGTGTCCACCAGCACTCCCAGGTCCTTCTCCGCAGAGCTGCTTTCCAGCAGGTCAACCCCCAACCTGTACTGCTGCATGGGGTTATTCCTCCCCAGGTGCAGGACCCTGCACTTGCCTTTGTTGAATTTCATGAGGTTCCTCTCTGCCCACCTCTCCAGCCTGTCCAAGTCTCTTTGAATGGCAGCACAGCCCTCTGGCGTATCGGCCACTCCTCCCAGTTTTGTATCGTCAGCAAACTTGCTGAGGGTGCACTCTGTGCCTTCATCCAGGTCATTGATGAAGAAGTTGAACAAGACTGGACCCAGGACTGACCCCTGGGGGACACCGCTAGCTACAGGCCTCCAACTAGAATACAATAAGCATTTCTGAGGTAGTTTGTCTAGCAGAGAATATAATGTGTGCCTGAGGCTGAGGAGGATGCAAGAGTATAAAGATCACTGAGGTGAATGTGATTGGGTGAGGATGAAGGAAGAGTGGGGTCCCCTCTATAGAGGGATGACCCTATTGATGGGTCCTGTTTTGTTTCAACCTGATTGCTACTGAAGCAGAACACACAAAAGTAACCAGGGAAACACAGAGCAGAGAAGCTCTGGCATCCTGGTGCAGTCTTACAAATATCTTACAGCCCCTTTCTGATTGAAAGGAAGAGCAGCAATAGGACTTGATGAATAGAGGGTGTCTTGTCTCTACAAGAAATGATTAGTTATACTTAAAATTGTGAGGATGGAAATTCAAATCATGTCCCCTTAAAAAAAAAAAAGAGAAGAGGTGAGGGGTGATCAGACTTGAAACACAGTAAGGTGAATTTAATCACGTATATACAATACAGCTTCAAGGGACAAAATGCTGAGGAAGAAGGTTTAAGATATTATTTAACTTCTTTAATGATCTTGAAAGGTAGTAGGCAGTACATTAATGAAGTGATAATAAATTAGGAGGAGCTTTGGATAGATAAATGATAAAAAGGGGCATTGATTTCTTAATACAGAAAGAATAGCAAAATGAATTTCAAGCAGTCACTGCTGAAGGCAGCTGTGAATGCCAGAAACCTCAAATATGTCTGTCTGACACTTGAAGCTGAAATTTTTGCTCAAGTGTATGCTCTTCTAGCAAATGACAGAAGTGCATCTTCTATACTTCTTAAATATGCAAATAAATGTTTTGGTTGTCCTTGATAATTGCCAGTTATTCTGAACTGTGTTATTTAACCTGTGATCTGTGAACCAGTAATACACTGTTAGTAAGGTATGGTAAGGATGCTTGCAAAATGATCTTTAATCCTGTAATTCATTCCCCTCCCCCACCCCCCAAATTAGTTTTTTCTTCAATTAAGAAAGTGAAACGTGACTTAAATTAGGCTGGTATCATAACCCCTTTTTTCCAGGCCAGGTGCAAGACAGTCCCTGAACTAAGGCACTTAAACCTAAGAAGCTGATTCACAAAACAAGGAACACTAACATCCCAGTTTATAAATGGATGTTGCAACATGGAGAAATTGCATGGCTGTAAGACTGCTTAGGATGTCTGAGGCATAAAGTGTTCCCTTTACTGTAAGACCAATTATTTTGATTTTGGCTACAGGCTTAAGGAAGGGATAAAGACTGTCCATTGACAATATAAATACATTTTTGATATTCCTGTACTTCTGCATAGGAATCCTGGAAGTTGCTTTAGTTGGAGATGGAGGAGCAAATATTTACTGGAGCTCTAGGCAAGCTTAAAACACATCCGAAACTATTTTTCTTGTGGGCTTCCAGAAAATTAAGGTGCCTTTTACTAAGTACCATAGAAGCAAGGTTGATAATCATTAACAAATAGATAGATATATCTGAACAAATTTTCTCTATTTAGGGAAGGACCCAAGGAAGGCTTGAAATGGTTTGTCTTGGATTTTGCCCTGTATATATCACCTAGTGGCACTAAATATAAATAAGGCCTAGAGGGATTTTTTTGTGTCAAGAACTTGAACTCCCTCAGACTCCTGAAAACAGCATCCTATAGTCTGTGCGATGTTGTGTGGTTGTCCCCTCTACAGTTCTTATTCTGTAGACTGTAATTTAGCATTTTTATCCACCAAGTTTCTCTCTCACTTGCTTCTAATTAGGATAAATTATTTAAATATGAAGGGGGAAATGTTTCCAATTCTTCGTGATTCTGGAGAGAGAAATATTATCTAGTGCTAGTCTTTCTCCCCTACCCTTCAGGCTGTTTCTTGCTGCTAGCTGAAATTTCAGGTACAAAATGGAGCTGTTGGCAAATAACCCAGACAAATATTCTGATCTTCTCACTGAAGCACAGAGCATGAGCAAAGCTGTGTTTCTTAGAGGCCTCAGCTGCAATTGCAACTTCTGGAGATGGTAACAGCATTTGATTAAATGAAAGCTGCTGCTCAGCACAGCTTGTAGAGCCACAGTATGATCCCCAGCTCTTTTGTCTTAGCTCTCCCTGACTGACTCTGCTGGAGGAAAAAGCTTCTCTCACAGCAAGACTTAGTCATGTTGGTAAGACATGGTATTAAAGTCCATATTAAGGGCAGGAGCAACCTGGTGGGGTCCTGAGAGCACTGATGGCCTTAGTTAGCTTTGCCTGCCCTGAGCAGCCTCGCCTGGCCCCGTGTGCTGCTGAAATGTGGGTGGCCCTGCTAGCCTCTTCTCTGGGGGTAAGCAGCAAGGCCCTGCCACAGATGACAGTCACAGCAAAGAGCTGGGCAAGGCCCATATCTGAGGTGTTTTATATAGCTGTACCATTTCAAGGGCTTGGGTATTGCTGAATTACAATATGCAAACAATGTTTCAGCAAACTTCCCGAGTGAAAACTATTACTGCTGCTTTGGTCCATTTTACAAATTGGAGATTTCATTCTTATGAGGTTTTTTATCTAAAACTACGTAGGTATGCTTGGATTCTCTTCATTCAAAAACCTCAGTTTAGTGAAATTTCAGATGTTCTGAAAATGGTACCAACTTTTCTCCTGAATGGAAATAAAACTTTGCCATTTGGTTGCTGGTAATTCAAAGTCTCTCAATTTTTTTCACTCTCCAATAGAAATGACTTTACACTTGGTTAAACTTGATTGTCTGATAGGGTTTTACATCTTGTGTGTGATCTTGACATAATACATCTATTTTTGAAGTCAAACCTTGTGACTTAAAAACACCAAATACCAGGTGACTGGTCTATCTGCTGATGTCTGAGTGAGCCTTTAGAGGACTAAGCCAGGACTGGTAGTCAGGAATTTGTGGATCTGAATCTCGTCTTCAACTTTTGTTTCTATTTGGGCAATATAAGTGTTTTGAAAAAAAAAAAAGAAGCATTTTAAGCACACTTTTTTCTAAGCTGTTAAGCAGTGAAAGGGGATTTCCCACTGTTTGTAAGCTGGCTTCAATAAACTTCTACCTGTGTAATTATTTTGTATATACTATACTATTTTGTATATACTATGTGGTAGAGACTATTTGAACTCTGTACACTGCTGTTGGTATCCTTCAGACATAACCACCTATCTATTAATATATGCAGTATCTGTAAGGCACAGTACACAGCTACTAATATTGAAAGAAGCAAATGTCAAGAGAAAACGTGGCTCTAAGACGTGGCTCTAAGATATTGGCGTCTGATCGGAGATATCTCTGACATCAACAGTTGTTAGGTTAAGTCTTCAGTGAAAGATTTGTTTCTGAGTGAGCCATATGAAACTATCATTTTTAATCAAGACTTAATACTTTTCCTTTCTGAAATGATAGGTTGAATGTGCAGTGTTAATTTGAGAGGGACTGTAGCTGTAAGAGCAATTGCATACATTTGGGAAGAAATATTTACGGTCAGTTTAGCAGGATCAGCTATCAGATGACCTCTGACATCCACTGTCATCTACTGAAGAGCTAATTAGCTGTAAAAATAGGTGACAAGTCAATTGCATCAGCACAAAGGATGAATTTGTCTTTTTGGGTTTTGCTGATAATAAAGTCTGTTGGATGAAGGTGGGCAGAGGGCCACCTGTGTGTGAAAAGCAAACTTTCCTCGAAGAAGGTTTAAAAAAAAAGACAGTGCTGTAAACAGAAGGGTAAGGGCCATATAAAACTATGGAATAAAGGGATGTTTACAGTGAAATGGAATGGTTCATAGCTACAAAGTGAAAATGAAGTACATGAGAACACTCGATCTGTGGACACTTGGTTTAGCCCCATAGTAATTCAGACTGTCCTGACCTTAGAAAGCTACAAATCCTCAGTGCAGCTTTTGAAGGTGATGTAGACTATGCACAACAGTGGCACATTTATGCAGGGATAAATTAAAGGCAATTTTCTCAGATGGTCTAACACTTGCTTTTCAGTACACAGCCCTACGCTTTCAAATAGACAGCCTACTTATTTTTGTGCAACACTTTCCACAGGGTGTTGCTCCAGGTTCATGCCTCAAGCTTAACATCTCCATTCCTGTATTTGTAGCCTTGAGCCAATTTAAACTCTATTACTGTAGCATAAATCTAAAGTAATAGCTGTGAAATTTGCTCCAATACCTGGGGAGAAAACTTATCCAGTCAAGTCAAGCACACCATTTTGTCCTCAGGTTTGTCTACTCCATGAAATGTTTCTAACTGCTGTGAACACATATAGGATGGGGCTGCCATATGGCAGTAGCATGTCTGTCATGGGAGTCTTGATGTAGGGAATGCCAGAGGAGTTGGCCTTTTTAGCAGCTTTGAGAACATCCTATGTGAAAGGTTTTGCAGGGAGCTGTCTGGCCCTACACCACACAAGATTATGGACCATGCTCTACACTGTTCTCTTGCATTGGTGCATCTACTACAAAGTTACCTTCCAGGCTTTTCTCAGACAGCTTTTCCTCTGTTAGTCCTGTACCGTCCTGTTCTCCCTCTCATCCACATAACACGTGTTGGTGGCTTTAGCCAGTCAAAAGTTAGGATTACCCTGCCCCTCTTTCTTCTGGTATTTTTTGAGCATGAAGAACTGCTCTTGGCGCAGAACTTGGTTTATGGTATGAAACCTCTTGGCCACTGGCTCTACTACAAGGACCCACTAGGGACAAGTGTCACCTAAAAATACACTGAAAAAATCAGAGCAAGCACGGCTTCTGGTGTGTAAGATTGGCTCTGTGTGATATAATAAAAGTGGTCAGCAAAACTGATTCCCATTCCTACGATAGTGCAGCAAAGAATATCCGCTATAAAAACTGCCATTTAAAGAAATATTAAAGACTAGACAGGGAGCCTTTATCTGACACTTTGCAAAAGGAACCTGTAGGAAGTTATGTTTACATGCAGGATGAGGTTGATGACTTGCACCATTTTGAACTTGGTGAAGACTTCATCAGCCTTAGTTAGCGGCTAAGGAATGGCTACCATTTAAATTATTGTAGAGAACAAAATGCTGTGAGGCTGCAGGCGGCTGCAGGCAGCTGCTGGCTGTCTGGAGTGCTAGCCCTGCCCCAGGCTGGTTATTCTGAATTGTCTCTCATTATTGAAACACTGACAGCTGTTCCAACTGTGGCTGATGTTTTGTCTTCATTACATTAAAAAAAAGTGCTCAGCTTAGGCCAATTTCTCAGGTTCATAACAGCCTGAATTCCCACTGAAGCTGAGGGGAGTTTATTTGATTATGTATCGCAAAACTGGCTAGGTTTGTAAACTGTAACTGTAGGAAAATATGCAAAATCCTTGAATATCCCAATGCTTTAGGCTGCCTTTTGCCACTCTTAATCTACCCGTTTCTACACTGCTGAGTACTGTAGTTGCTTAAAGTTGGTTTTAAAAAGGCTTGCTAAGTTCCTGGAAGCAGTCTAGCCACAAGGAACTTTGCCTGGCTTTCTTTCCCCATTCTGTCATGGCTAAGCTCCTCTTGGTGCAACGGTAGTCCTTCTATCATGTACCTACAAAATACTCAAAAGTGGTGAGAAAGGCAATGTGGCCCACTGAGTTAAGGATCAGCTTATGACTGAAAGCTTATTTTGGTTTCTGTCGGTACTTCGTATCTGCTGCAAGACCTTTCCTGAGCCTCAGTTCCATACTCCATAAAGAATTACATTTTCATTTGGAATTTACCGGGGAAATAACAGGATAAAAGCTCTTTACTGTTGTTAGCGATGTCTAGATAAACCAGAGTTTTTCAATTGTAATGGTGTCCTAATAGCTTTGTGCTCTCCTTGTTCATTCCTTATGTTCTCCTGTTGTCTCTTCACCTGATGCTGTGCATCTGTTGGAACGGTATTCTCTCTCCTCCTGTGTATGAAGAGCCCAGTAGTCTTGACTGAGGAACAGATTCTATTTTGGAGAAAATGGGATGCTGTTGTAAAATGAGTGCATTGCGTTCTGAGGAGGCAAACCTGAACTCTGCTTGTTCATTTTTGAAAGTAACTATCAATGACATGTTGCACCCTGGTGTTGCCAGATTGGTATGTACTGGATAACTGAGGGTTCCAAAAACATGCAAAATCTCAGCTTTTATGTATTTCCACTGTGATAAAGAGCATAAGCTGGTTTTGAGATCTATGGGACTTTCCTGTTGTATTATGTGTCCTAATAATCCAGGTGTGATGATTGCAGGTCAGCACTTCAAAGTAGAAAAAAGAATCTCCTGTTTGGGTACTTGCAAAACAGCAGCATCCTGATAATTTCAGGCCAGAACTCTTGGGGAGAGTGGTGTATGATGGAGGGTAGTATTGTGCCATGTGCTTTAACTTTTTGATGTAAATACTTCAACAAAACAAAACCAACATGAGATGCAACTGCAGTCCAGAGTTGATTGCATTTTTTATCAAGATGAATAATGTAAGTTTAGGGGGTCTTTTTGGTTTTTTTTGGGGGGGTGCAGAAGGTAAAGAGCATTCCTTGAAGTCTGCAACATTAAACTACTTGTGTTGCTTTTCATTTTAAGGAATTATTTTGATTAAATCATTTATTGGAGAAAATTTGTTTTAAAAAATGATCAGCTGTTGTCCCCTTATATTTTATTCAGATTCTTTTATTATGCTCATTTCTATGGTGTCTGAACAGTTAGCTACTGCTGAAATACAGGAGACCAGCAAGAAAAAATATACAAGACAATCACATCAGTGGAAAAGCGTGATTGAAGATTTGAAAGGGCTTTATAGGTCAAGGAGAGCACCTTGAAGCTAATATGAAATTTTACTGGCAACCAGTGGATGATTGAGACAGAACTGGAATTATGCACTCGCTCCATCTGGTGCCAGTCAGAATCCCAGCAGCAACATTTTGTACCAGCTGCAGTCTGTTAATTTTGTGTTCAGGAAGACTGGCAAAAAGGACATTACAGTGGTTCAAATTGTATAAAACAAAAGCAGGAGCAAATACCTCTGATTTTGAAATGACAAGTTGCTGGCAGAGTCTAGTATTTCTGAAGTTAAAGAAGATGGATTTTCCCAACAGAGAACTTCAGCTGCATGTCTTTTGTTCCAGGTGCAAAAACAACAACAACAACAACAACAACAATCCCCTAAGGCTCTTAAAGGAAAATATTGCATTGATGCTTTTAAAAAAATAAAAAATGAAATCAGAGATTGAAGGCAGCGTATAATTCACCCTTTCAATGCTTAGCTTTAATTAAAGATCACTTCAGATATATAGTCCAGGCTTTGATATGGCAAGAAGGCAGCCCAGTTGAAACAGAAGGAATAATTTGGTGATCAGTGGTGTGAACATATGAATGTAATGCAACCCTGGTGATGGTTCAAACTGACTTGGGAATCAAAAAGTGAAAACAGGCACCAGAAAAAGTGTCTGAGTTTATGGACTGTACTAGTCAATAGGCTGCTGAATGGAAAACAAATCTACGTGGCACTGACTTGGACCTTTCTTGTGCAGGGCAATGTGCCAGAGGAGGGAGGACCTAATTTAGCATTCCTGTGTACTCTACCTTCCCCTTAAAGTGGGATTCTCATGCACCAAGAACAGAGTGCAAGTCTGAGCTTTTTTGAAATTCTAGATTAACCAGACTAAGCAGCATATGACAAAAAGTCAAGCAAACCTTAAATGACTGAGGCACAGCCTATAATATCAAAACATCAGGAGGGCAATAAAAGATGAGTTTCGTTAGTACCATCCTGTCTTACTCATCACAAAAGATGTAAGGTAGTTCGATGCTCTCTATATCATACACTGACACAGCTTAGGCACTTGGCTGAACACTCGATGTACCTTCCTGGAACGCTTTGCCTTTCAAATCTGCAAGCAAACAGCTGACTCTGCATTGCAGTGTTTGCTCTACCTGTCCTCATCAGGTCTGTACAGGCTGGAGGAAAGATGTTGACAAAAGTAATCGATTGAGTAAAGAATGATGAACCAATGAAAAGAATCTGACTGAAAGCCACCATAGAGACCACAACAGTCATGACAGTATCACAATTATCATTTTTGGGGATGGTAAATTAAAGCACTAGCACAGAAATAACAGGATCAATAATTTAAACCTTGGAAAGTGTAAGGTTATAAAAGAGGCTGAGAGGAACAGTAGCCACTCTGTGTAAAAACACTTTCTGTCTAGCATGTAGTTTTCCAGCATAATCATCAATTATGCAACCTTAGGTCCGTTTGCAAACTCCTTGAAATACTGATTCTAGGCTGAAGAGAACTGGAAGCTATATGGGGGAGTTTTTTCTATATGTGGGGATTACAGCGCTCCAGTTTTTCCTGAGTTGTGTTGCTATCAGCTCCTTGTGTGTCCTTGAACAAGACAGTTTCCAAATACCTTTGTCTTCCACTATTATAAAAAAAAGAGAAACAAAAAACTGATTTCTAATTACTTGTTTGGAGAGTAATTTGCTGTACTTCTGTGAAAGGTAACTAAAGGTGTTCAAATGTGACTTTCTGAATTGTGTCAAAATGATAGAAGTTAGATTTTAATTGTAGTAGCTCTGGCTTCAGATACTACTTCACAAATTCTCTTAATGTTAATATTTGCCATGTTTTGAGTTTAGAACAAGAATATGACTGCTTACAAAACTTGTGAAACAATACAGGAGAGTGTCATTATTGACAAACAAATTCACTCTATTTGCTTTTCAAATTTGTTGGAATATTCTTGCACATACAAGCTGAGCTTGAACTTGCATGATTTGAAAGCTCTGCTTTCGTTTGTGAAAAACAGTGAAAGACTAGGAAAAAGCCCTGAAAATGGACAGGGGAAAGAAATGAAAGCACCAAATACTGGAGGTGAAAGAAGAGAAATATAAAGAAACAAAGAAAAATTGAAAGGAGTTATATATTCACTAGGTGCTTTGAGAAGCTGTATTTGTTTTCACAGAAACACAGAATGGCTGATATTGGAAGGCATCTCTGGAGATTGTCTAGTTCAACCCCCCTGCTCCAAACAGGGGCAGTTAGTGCAAGGATGCTCAGGTTCATGTCCAGTCGGGTTTTGAATGGCTGCAAGGATGGAGACTCCACAGTCTCTCTGGGTAACCTGTTTCAGAGTTTGATCACCCTCACAGGTTTAAAAAAAGGTTTTAACAGAATTTTCCTATTTTCCAGTTTATGCCCATTGCATCTTTGCCTTTTCACTGGCCACCACTGAGAAGGGCCTGGCTCCATCTTCTTTACTTCCCCATCAGGTATTTATATGCATGGTTAAGATTCCCCTGACCCTGCCCTTCTCGGTGCTGCACAGTCCTAGCTCTCTCAGCCTCTCTTCATATGAAAGATGCTCCAATCCCTTAATCATCTCTGTGGCAGTTTGCTGGATTCACTCCTGTAGCTCCATATGTCACTTCAGAGATGCTGGAGGTTTAGGTGCAAATGCTCTGTGTGCTCATGTTATGCTCTAAGCATGTGGTCAGTGAGCTGTCCATGAGGAATTGTGTGTGTCTTTTTCCCTTGTTCTATCCTTTAACTACTTCTTACCTCAGGAACTTGCATGATCTAGCTTCTGTTCTTCTCTCCTGGCTTATATGAGTTGAGCTCACTTAACTTAAGAAAAGGAACAACACCATGTGACATAGACCAATCAGTCTTTCAGATGCATTCTGCTTCAATTAGCATACGTCAAATATTTACAGCCAGCTTGTGGTCTGCAGAACAAATTATATATCACCATAAAGTGGATAAAAAATTATCCAAAACTGGAGTAAACTTGAACCATGAATATATTAAAGAAAGTCTCAATCTGTTCATGGACACTTTAGGAGCAGCAAAAGGCAACATTAATCAAGTCTATTATTTGCTCTGCATTTTCTACTTAACTGTAAGAAATGCTGCTGAGTTTGGCCCTTTAAATTCTGGTAGTAACACAAGCAAGGAAACCTGATTTTCAATGTCATTCTTCTCAATGAGAGTATTCCTTCAAACCTTTACTTGAATGTAGACTTCTCTATCCACAGTAGGTCAGAAGGTAGAATGTGTCTTTATTAGCTTTGGCAGCATTTCTGCAATGGGGAAAACCAGTCTGGCCAGTCCATGAGAGAGAGAATTCCACACTCCTCCTGGATGAAAACAAAGCCTGACTATGGATCATGAGTCCTGCCCAAAATTTACACTGAAGGTGTCAGTCACTAAGTCAAAATGTGGTTGTGGATGTCAGTGCATATAACAATTTTGCTTTTTATTTTATAGTCAAGGGTGTTATTCCAGTAATGGCAATATTCACAGTACCCCTATGAGCTTGCCTAGGACGGTGCAGGTAAAGAAGTTCCTGAATATAGGTCAGAAAAGGACATTGTTATAACTAGTGTCCTTGATAGAAACTGATATGTGCTGAATTTGCAAAAAGTCTGAGCTCAGTGTCATCCGTTTTCAGTATTTCCCGAACAATTGATTTATTTCACATTATTAATGAACTTTGCAGCAGTTCCACTTGTCAGGCCTACTCTGCAGGGGTCAATAATGAGAGGAAACCTGATGTTAGTGGATCCAGCTTAAGTGATTCTGTCATGCTAACGATTCAATATATCAGGACAAATGTCAGCTCCTTCCAATATGTTAATTCCTCTGATCCTATTTGCATAAACTACAGTCAATGAAATACAAGTTCCCCCTTCAGGATAGTTAATGGACACTTGTAAAGGATCTTTTTATTTTTTTTCCAAGTTTCTAAGAAGGCTGAGGAGAACGGGAGATGATTCTTGGGCTCCGTGCATAACTTCACATGTTAATTTCTTCAGATCAGGACTCTGTTATGGGAAGGAGAATAAAGATAAAAGCTAGTTGTATTTGTTAGAATTTCTGATTTCTAGCTAAAATTATCTCGTAAATAAAATTCCTGTAGTTGAATGTAGGACAGATTCCTGCAGTAGTTGTATATGTATGACTTTTCTGGAGAGCAGCTCATTTGAAATTGCTGCAGCTGAAGGCCAGTGCAAGGTCAATGTTCCTTCAGAGGGCTGGGGTGGTACGTCTGCATATACTAAGTGGCAGAGCAGAGCTGGAGCACAGCAGCATGCATCACTCACCGCTATGAAGAAGAGGAGGTTGAGGGGATGTTTTATGAAAACTTGGAATTGGGAACTGGCAGGCTGGTTCAACCTGTATGTTTACTACAAACTACCTTGTGTGGCCTTGAGCCTCTTATAAGATTATTGTATTTTGCCAGGGTACTCTGAAGCCCTGGCTGGGTGGTGGGTAGTTGCTGAGACAGGAGCAGAGAAAATCTTGAGAATGAGTGAGCTGAGCAGTGTGGCCCTGGGATGGGAAGAGGTGGGGGCTCAGGACAGCATCTCCCATGTGCCTAGGGGTGCCCTTGCTGGCTGTGTACCAGCCCAGAGCCTTCCCGGTGGGGCTGAGCCCAAGTTGGGAGGGGAAAAACCAGTCTGTTACCTCCACTTAACTATCCTCATCTACTCGCTGTTGTCCTGGGGAGGAGGACAACAAGCAACACCTATTCCACAAATGTATAGGTGAATGACTTATCTGTTGTCCTATACTCCAAAATTTGTTCCCAGAGTCCTTGTTCCTCAAGTTGAGAGTTACTGGCTTTAGAGCAAGGTAGCTATGTTTAGTACAATAAAGCTGAAAAGCAGGAAGCGTCTCAGGGAGAGCTGATAGACCATGAGCTGCCTGTGTGTGCCAGGGCAGCGACTGGACACACAGATCAAGGCTCCTGACCAAAACAGCTATTGGTAGTTGTTTTGCCATGCTTTTTTGTGAAAAGCAGTTCTTGCTGCTGTGGTTTGTGGTGTGATACAGTGCATGCACAGTAGATATAATCAGACAACACTCCATAGCAACTGTGACGTGAGGCAGAAATGGGTTGGAGCCAAGATGTTGCTTTCCTACTTGAACGTGAGCTCTTTGAGAGTAGGTTTAGCTATGTGATTAGGTGATGGTTGAAATATGGATTGGGTATTGGATCTATTTGATTTCAGAGCTCTCAAAGGGGGTTGCTCTTGAACCAAGCAAATGATGGGCTTTGAGTTCTGGCCTCATGTGTCCTGGATAAAAGCTTAACTTCTTGGTTTTAGTGCATGAGTGTTTTCACAGTCCTCTTAGCAGAGACATTGCCAAATGTTGTGTATCTTCATGAAAAGAAACTTTCAACAAAGTATCTCAGCAGCTCTGCACTAAAAAGCTTTCAGAGCATGTGCTGTTGTCTCCTTGCTGTCTTTTCTGACTTCTTAGTCTTTTAGGTGTTTCGATGCTTTAAGCAAGGTGAAATTGTCACTTGCAGCTCCTACAAAGTTCTTCAGCGTAGCTGAAGTGGAGCTGCAGTGGTTTGTGCCAAAGGTTTCCATGATGATGACATTTTTTTCTCCTCTAACAGTGCTGCTCTTTTGCATGCACCAACTTGCCTTTGGGGATGAGAAGTAGGTTATGAACATTAGCAGTGGAAAAACCATTTGCTTATATATTTGTGGAACAGATGTTGCTTGTTGTCAAAGGATACCATGCATTTTCTTGTGGCACCTTTCTTGGTGCCTGAAGATGCTACAACACTTCAATAACTTCAAGATGTTTATGAAAATGTTTAAGGCATGTGTTTAAAATGAAGTTTCACTGAGGCTGTCTGTCATTACATTTTTCTATGTTAAAATTGAAGGTTTTGGTATGGTACTTCCCTTCCTCTTTCCCCTAGAATTTTGAGATTACGCTCCAGTATTTAGCAAGAGCAACAAAAGCATGGAATACTAATGATGGTAAAACACTAGGAGGGGAAGGCAGCCTTTCCCACAGAGTGTTAAAGTTTCTCAGGACAGAAAAGATAAGTAGCTACTGCTTTGTTTTCTTCTACTTCCTCTGTGTATGAAATCACTTTGATAGATCTGCAGGAAGAGATTTAGTTGCAGATGGCAGAGGTCAGTGTATTGTGTATTCAATGTAGTCAATAATAAAGTCAGGACTTATGCTAACTGAATGTTAATAAGGAATCACAAGGACCTTGGAAAGTCATTATGTCTGGTCATTTGCTTCACAATATTGCTCCAAACAGGCTCCAGAGGCCAATGCAAGGGATTAAAAAAACACCCAGAAAAGGCTGGAGGAGTAAGGAAAAGCAGAAAGGCTAAAAATAGAAGGTCCATGTAATGTGCAATGGCCTATCATAATGACAATTTCTGAGTACAATTGTAATGCAGTAAAGAAAACAGTACTACTTCATTAAAGGACTTCTACTGTACTTAGTCCTAGTAATCTTTTTCTTTCCCCTGAGATTGTTGTCCTGTTGGCCTAGAAGATCATGAAATTGGGTATCTTTCCTATATGAGCAGAAATCTTAACTATGCTTATAAAATAGAAATGACACGACCTGCATGCAGTTGTCAAGATTACAGATGAAATAGACACTAAACAGAAGAGGTGGGTTAATTCTTGTGGCTCTAAACACTTGAGCAAAATGTTTATGTTCACTGGGATTTCTACATTTATGAGCATTTCAAGACTTGCTCTGCAAGTGCTGTTTTGGGGTTGGGCTCAAAATGAAAACCTTCCAGTCTACAGCGTGACTCAAGCCAATAGCCTTTACTTCCTCTGAACCAAGTATGTTAGCCCTTATATCAAGTGATCATTACTTTCCCCCTTCCACCCCTTCCATCCCTTTACAAGCAATACTAAAGTGATGATTTTGGTTAGTGCTCTGAAGTATCACTACATTTACTTTGTGATTACTTTTCTACAATAAATATTAGCGCTCCAGAAAGGCTTAGTAGAGTACTTGGAGAATTATCCTATAAAAGAAGGTAGGAAAGAACATGCCATCCTGTTTTCTCCTCTTCAGGAATACACTTTCTTAGAGCACAGCAGAATATGCTCAAAGTAATATATTTCCATCAGAAAATGGTGGTTCATCAGAGGCTAAATGTTTCTCAGCAAGTTCAGTTTAACCGAAAAAGGAGAGGGATAAGCACAAAGATGGAGTTTGATGCTTTGAGGTTGAAACCCACTAATTTCACCCTTTTAATACTGATATTAATATTGATCATCTTCCAATTTTCCTTTTCAAAATGAAAGAATTTCATTTGAACTTTTTAAATGATGTAGATAATAAAATAACCAGAACAAAAACTTCAAATTCTACATTGAATTGTTTAATCTGACCTGAATAAGGCCATCTCTATAGGAGCAATGCCCTTTTTTTATTATTATTTTTTTAAGTAAAATAACCTCCAAACCTTTATGTAATTCCCCCAGAACAGAAAATTCAGTTCCAGCCCTGTGCTAACATGTTTTTTCCCCTTTGTAGATGGGATGGGGTCATGGATTTCTGTGCATCTTCTCAAAACTCTAACAGCTCTCTATTGCAGCAGCCTTTTTTATTCACTCTCCTTAGCAAAAGGTGGTTGAATACGACCCTGGAGCCTACCATTTTTGTTTTGGCATCATTAAAGCAGCCAGTAAGCACGCAGCTGCTGTTGCTGGCATGTGACATGTGGCTGCCCCACTTCTAGTAAGTTGTGGGGCTGGAACTTGTTTTTTTATCGTTTCAGTGAGTGATGACAAGTCCTGCAATTCATACCCAGTTCTACTACTTGTCTATGCATGATGCTGTCTTTGTGCCGCTGAGCTGGCCTTTACTAGTTAATTTATTGCAAACGCCTATAAAATGCGTGTAGAAGGCAGATAGGTCTGTCATAAATCTGAAAGAATTAGCTTAATGCTCTTATTGTTTGCAGGCTCAGTCCATGGGCAAAATGCCTATGTTTTCAGTATAATTTGGTCTGAGGGTAAGAGTTCAATAGACAAAATTGCTGGTTTTGCAGTAACATTCCAGTATATTTACACTGGAAAGAACCAGTGAGTTTGTTAATGTTGCATTGAATTCCACTGCTGGACAAGTTTCAAACTCCTTGCATATGGTGCCTTAATTTTCATCAATTCTGCAGTAGTGAGGAAGTTCAGCCTTTGTACAAAAAGTCAGTGTGGGACCTAAGGCTCCTAAATCACTTTGGGATAAGAAAATTGATAATCTCACTTTTAAATATGCTCTATTCACTGAACCTATGTCCACATTTTAAATTAATTACCAGGAAAAAATACAGCTTGAGTGATGGGGAGTCTGCTAAGATTAAATCATTTCACTTGTCATGTGGCCTCAAGGTTTGCATAAATGTCTCTGATGCCTTCTTCCAAGAGACTTGTTCACTTGAGCTGTGAGTGACTTGCACACTTGCGGGGGCAGGAAGGGGGAACAAAACAAAACACTGCTTGTAGTCAAAGATGTTAGGTTCTGCCAAGCCTAGCATGGCTTCTGTTATGAGGCACACCACTTTCTTCCTCAGATTCTGTGCAGAAGGGAACTAAGTGTGATTCAGGGTAAACTTGCCAGCCCATCCTCTTCTAGATTTGAAACCAGGTAGTGATCTAGCTCAGTATCCCAAAGAGAATGAACATTCAGCTTTTGCCTGAAATGCACTGGATGTTTTTAGGTGGATCCACCAGGTGGGTTGGCTTTAATCTGAAAGAACTGAAATCTCCCAAGGACTGATCCTGTCAATGGTTATCAAAGTGGATGGTAAATGTAAATAACCTGTGGATTTTCCTTTAACCTATGCCTTCCACAGTCATCTTCACTGAAGCAGTGCTGACACATCACAACTTAGTTCTCCAATCAGTATATAGGATCATCTTGGACATCCTTGTTTTTATCAAAAAAGCCTTTGGGAAATGTTCTGCATGTTGATCTAAAGGCGAGTAAGCTAATGGATAATGAGACTTGTCCCTTAATAAGGTGATGTTAACCACTTTACTCCATTTGTTTGTACACAAAGGAACTTGTACCAAGTTTTCCAGTATAACATAAGCTTAATATTTTGGTTTACACTGGAGCCTTGATCCAGCAAGATGTTTCATATCCTCAGCTTCCATACAATTTCTTGGGAAGAGAGAGCATTGAGACTCTGGGTTGCAAAACCCTTTTGTGTTCAGTGATGATCTCTTCATTAAAGTTTTTTGTAGATAAATCCTGAATCATATTGTATATGAAAGGCTGTGAGAAACAGAAGCTTTAATGACCATGCACCCCCCCACACACCTTTTATCCCCTTAGTGGTCCTTCATATGTTAAGGAATTGAAATGTTTCAGGATTTCAATATATAAAACTGTGTGTTTTTAACAACTCAGAACCACAGAGATTAACTGCCTCTTTATGCTCAACCCCAGACTAAATGACATGTGCATGGTTATAAAATGAGAATGAAATACAGATTTCTATAATGCAATTAAGATATAGAAAGGGGATTTAGCTTTTATCCTACCCTACAATTTATTATGAAAATGTGACCATTCTGTCTTTGATATCGTCTGTCTCAGAATAATATGTTAGCATATCAGAAAACTTTTCAGGAAGCCCTTGCTATTTACATCTGTTTCTCCATCAGATTCCTGATGACAACACAATTTAAGAATCTTTGGAGATGCAGCCAATTTAAATCAGTGTAGTTTCATTGACTTAAATGGATCTGATTTACATTAGTTGTGGCTCTAAACCACCGATATCAGGCTTTGCATCTACTCTAACTTAAAGCAGAGAGTGTTTCCTCACTTAAGTGAGGAAGGACTCAAACTGATCTAAAAACATTTCATAGGCAAAGCTAATAGATACAAGTCTTGACCCTCTCTCAAATTGACTCCAATTGTGAAAGACTCCTGTCTCTCTGGGAATTTCCCCCTTTCACCTCACTGGACTCCATCAAGTAAACCTTTCTCTATTTCACTAAGAAAACCATGGATTGCATTGAGAAGCTGCAGGATGTGAGAGGCCACTGCTGGGGATCTTGCCATTTGAGTAAGATGATTGAAATTCAGTCACTGTGATTGTGGTATGGTGCAATCTTGGGTGATCTGCCTGGGTGATCTTCCTTCAATATGTTATCTGTTGGAACTCTCAGATCATCTTTTCTCACTAAAACGTGGACATTATCTAGTACAGTGAATCAATGCTATGGTGCATTTTACATACCACTGTCAGCAGTAGCTGTAAAAGCAAGTTCCTCCCCCCCACTGAAACATATTTTCATATTGAAATGTAAAATAATTGGTAATTATGTAATTAAAGCCTCTCAAGATTAGCAAAACATGAACACGTTGACTTTAGGCAAACAATCTAAAATATTTTTAAAGGAGAAAAACAACTGCATGTTGGATGGAAGAAGGTGGAAAATAGGGTTTTTTGGTTCCCCTTTCTCCTCCCTTCACTCTAATATTAACACTAAACTGCAAGAAAGAGGTCTGTGTATGAATAGTAATTCATTTTTGAATGATCATTCCAAGATTTAAAATTGATACCTTTGCCTTGAATCTTTTGTTTCTTGCTGTCTGCTGCTCTGTCTTTCTGCTCTGCTTCTAGTAAGAACATTTTAATTTGAAAAGATCAAGACGGCCAATGCTTATTGCCGCCTTATGGTCCCCACTTCTATTCTTCAGCTTGAATGAATTTGTACTTTTTTGAACTCCAAAAAAAAAAAACCCTCAAGGAAAGAAATTGAAGCTTACCAGCTGTGTTTATGTTCATGGCTACATCTCTGTGTACATGACAGAGGAGAAACCTGGTGCTGAGTTTTATTGGCTTGCTGCCCAGCAGAGTCTGTGTTTTGAAAGCAACATTGTCCTCATTTTTGTGGAGCTGATAACTGCTGCTTGGGCCT
The DNA here is from genome assembly GCF_036417845.1 of Apteryx mantelli. Lineage (NCBI taxonomy): Eukaryota > Metazoa > Chordata > Aves > Apterygiformes > Apterygidae > Apteryx > Apteryx mantelli. The sequence goes on from NC_089982.1 coordinate 6,208,170, forward strand.
GAAAGTTTAAAAAGTAGAAGATGGGTTATGTTTTGAATCTGATGGTAGCCCTTTAAAGTTTTAAAGGTAGTCATTGGTGTCATTCAATTCCTGTGGGAAAAGAGCAACTTTATAGTATTTTATCCAACAGAACTTTCAGATGGATGACAAATGTGACAGACGTGAGATGAAGATTACTGAAATTAATGTGAGTCTTTGTGGATGGAAGTGGGTTCTGTATCTACCCAATCATAGTTTATCATCTAAATGTGAAAGAGCCAAACAAAGCACTGGTTTTAGATGTTTTATAATGTTAGTTGTTAAGCTGTTGCTGTTTTCAGTCTTCTAAAACATTTCTGAGGGTTTGAGTTTGAGGTGTCACTTGCCATCAGAAAAGTCTTGTAAACAATTGAGCATGGTCTTTATTGGTACAGAGTATGGTCTTAAACCATGCCGACTTCAAAATTCTATGAACGTTGTCTTCATGCAAAACCATGCCATGGACACTGTGGAACCTAAGAGACATAGTTTGTTATACTTGCTCCGGTAAGAAATTAACCCACCAAGGAGGGGGAAAAAGTGAGTAGCTGTGTGCTTCACTCCAAGAGAACATAACTACTAGACCTGATGAAAGGGTTAGTAACAGGAAACGGGAAAATGGCTAAAAGACTTTTCATAGACTTATAGCAGATAAGGTATAACACAGAGCTATGCTTTGACATGACAACAGAAATAGTACTGGCCTTGGCCTCAAGAGTTTTCTGTTCAGTTTTCTCTGAAAGACATAGCTGAAACTAATGGAGCACAAAGACACTCCCCCCCCCCCTTATTTATAGACACTCTAACTTCTGGAAAATTGAACTGTATTCCTTGCACAGTAGTGTCATAGGTAATACAAGATACAGTGTCTAGTAGATTTCAGTGTTTATTTTACCTGTTAACTTTAACTGAGGACTTTTAAGCAGATAAGCAGTGTTAGTAATTACTATAATGGCTAGTGAAGACCTGATCCCCAGACCAGTGGGGCCAAAGAGTAAATGTTCTTGGACATTAGTGTGCTTTGGAACAGGCAAATAATGTCAAGGTCTTTGCATGTAAAAGTGAATCTGTATAAGACGAGGAAAAAGTGATTCATTCTGTTCATTCTGAGGTTTGAATAGCTTGGTGGACTGTTGTGACCATGGAAGTGCCTGTAGCTCATAGCAGTATCCAGATAGCTTTGGTTGAACAGCCCCATGGCCAAATTCCTGTTCTGAACTAAGCTGCCTGAGGCAGACTTGATGCAAGTCTTCAGAGAAGCTTAGATTCACACCTGATGTTTTTGGTGGGACCTGCTAATTGCTCTATCACACCATCCTGGTTAAATAGATAAATGGCTTCAAAAAATAATACACTTTCTCTAGCAATAATTAGTCAAATAATTGCTTGAACACAGGTATGGGATGCAGCTTCTTATGAAATTGGGACCTGAACTGTGGTGGACTTCATAAGAAATCAAGTCCAGGCCAAAAAAGCTGTACAAAATGCCAACATCTGGGGTGGTGTTTGTAAGCAGCAATTTATGTATCAGCACTCCCTGTGCAAGATTCAGGAGTAAGTTTCAATTACAGTCCTTTTAAAAACATTTTGAAAATACTGCTTCTTCATGCCTATTGATTTCCTTATTGAAATCAATATTCATATAATGAGGTCTGAAGCATTTTTGACCCATGTAAATGCACTGAATTCTTTGTGGGGGAGGGGAGAACACTCTGGTAATGGAAATTTAAGGATCTATCTTAAACCTGCATGAGAGAGGCACTTCAAAGATGCCTCTGTAAGGCAGAGGGTGCTTTGGTCTACTTAATTTTGACCTTGATTACATAGGCATTTTAGGTATGAGAAAAGGTCTTTGCTTATGCAATCACTTAGCAATAAGCAATAAAATATATTAAGGTAATATTTATTTTACGAATCCTGAATGGTATAAAATTGAATAAATCCTTGGATGATACAGTTAGAATTTTTCAGTAGAAGCAGTGATGGTCACTAAGTGAGGACAGTGAGTAAGCCCTAACAGTCCATTCACATCGCCCTGGCAGTGTGAAGGGGACCTGAATGTAGGTGCCAAAGCTGTGCAGAGGAACCTTACTAAATGCATTTACTAGAGAATGTGGCAGGAGGCTCGCGTGTGTGCACACGCTTGACTGTGGCTGTTTTTCTCTTCATAATGTGGTCTTGTGAATAAAGCACTATGGATGGATGCAGTAGATCCAAGGTTTATTTTTGACACTGTCACTGGCCTTCTGGATGGGTTTTCTCTCTGTGCTGCTGTCCTCATCAGTAAAAATAAACTGTCTCTGACTCCCTTTGTAAAGCCCTCTGACAAATGACAAACCTAGAGAAAAGCCAACTCTTATTAGTGCTTTGTACAGTTCTTAGACTTTATGATAGTTTGCTGATTGTCTTGGGGACCAATAGGGTATTTTTAAGAATTCTTTGGGTTTTTTAGTGTTCTTTTTGAGTTTACAGCAAGTTTAGCATTGCTGCTCAATTAGCTGGGACAAAAAACCTACAGGGGTGGTTGCAAATGAGAGCTAGAGCAAATCAAGCTTGCATGCTCTTGTGCTTTTTTCCTTTGTTCAACAGGCATTTTGGTAAAATAGACTGCTAAAATAAAAACGTAGGCCTAAATGGGACCTCCTGGGTAATGAAACACGGCCCTTTACTGCTTCAAGCATGCTTATAATTCCTGTATCAAGCCCAAGAGCATGTTGTTGGTTTGCACTTTCTCTAAGAGACAGCCCAGCTCTCTTTTAAGAATGAACATTAATACAATCTCCTATTTTAAGGAAAAAGATGTCCCAGTGGTTGAGTGACCTTATTGCTAAAGATGTGCAGTTTATCTTTGGAATGAATTTATCTAGTTTCAGTTTCTAGTAATTGAGTTTAATTTTTTTCCTTTAAAAGCTAAATAACTATCTGACATTAAGTCTGTTCTCTTTGTAGGCAATTGTTACTCCTTCATCCTGTCTCACCCTGGTGCTTATTGTCCTTAGTCCTAAATCGTTTGTATATGTTGCATAGTATCATTCCTAAAATAGCTTTGTGAGTATCTTTATGCATTTTGAACTTAAACAGCTGAAAATATCTGCAAGAAATGGGAAGATCTGTGCCCTGCAACTGTGACTTTCTCCTTTGTGACTACTGGGGATATTTTCAGTGCTAAGATCTCTACAAGAAATATTTCTGAGTGCTTCTAACTCATTGCATTTAGTTACGGTGTTTATATGATACAACTTAGAAAATCTGTAGACCTACAAATCACACTAAGGAATAAAACCAGCAACTCCATAAGTTGCATTATTATGAGAAGTTACAGTAGGAGTAACCCTGTTGGTTATTTCGTACAGTGAGATAATCAAGCAGTGATAAGATATTCGTGAAATTCCTAAATATCCATAGAGATATATTTCTCAGAAGATTCATTCAGGTTGGGGCAGTGTAATATTTGACCTTACTGTGATAAAAATCAAGTCACCTTTAATCAAATACATCTTATGTGCCTTAGTACTATATGGTTGGATAGCAATAATGTAGTATCTCTATTTTCTGTTTAATAGTGGGTAGCTTAGATTATAGTATTCTACTCAATTACAATAGTGTAAGCTGTTTGTCAAGGAAAGAGTGGTTGAATATAAGAAGAGATGCTGAGTGGGATCAAAACCAATATTCATTTACTAAAGATAAATTCTGACAGATTAACCTGGCATCTGCCTTTCCTAGGATAAGGCACTGATTTGTAGACATAAGAAGTACAACAGGTTTCCCACATGGGAAACTTAGTGAAGAAAGAAAAAAACAGGTTGATGCAAGGGAAGGTGGCCAAGGAAGCAGCTGCAATGGCTGTGATGGGAGATAGCATGGCTACAGAGTTTGGAGGAAGGTTGCTAAGGATTTCTCCATTCAGGGGTTGTTCTTCAGCTGATCTTGCTCAATTTTTTTTACCTGTGACTTTGTGAGCACATTCACCTTTGTGCTAAAACTGAAAATATGTGGAAGTTAACAGGAGAGCTGGGATATCAAGCTGAAGATTGGGGTAATAGAAATACATGGCTTAACAACAGCACAAAATGCACCAAGTACCTCATATCTGAAGTACATCTACAGGAAAGTGAGAATGTATTATTTGGGTATGTCTGAAGAGGAGGAATGAGTGATGGGACAGAGGTAGGCCACTAAAGTGAGATGACCATAAAAAAGATAAATATCCTAGTTTAGAATAGATATTGATGCCATTGCATGAGGCGTAGGTGCTGGGGAGAGCTCATGCAGAATGCTCAGGATGTTCAGGATAAACCAAGTACAAACAAGGTGAACTCACAGTAGAACAAGTACAAAAAAAGAGACCCAGGGATAATGAAAGGACTGAACTGACTATCACTCTAGAGAGTACTGAAAGAGCATGGCTTGCTTATCCTAGCAATATTCAGAGGTGATGTCATTGTTTTCTATAAATCTATCAGGAGAATAAATTTCTGGAAAAGAGAGGCTACTGTCAGCACAGAAACTCATCAAAATAAATTGTGAACTGATTTCAGATGGAAACTAGAAGACTGCTTCTTAGTGCTATTCCCTGTTGGGATAATGAGGGCATTCCTCCCTCCTGCTCTTGGCAGCTCTTAGCTAGGTGCAGGATGGAGTTTGGTCAGTATATGAAAGGGTCTGTAAGACACGGGTGCCTCAGCTAGTGGAACTGAACTCCATGACTCAGTTGGAAACATTTACAAGGCAAGGCATTTGTGGAAAACACTTAAAACTATTAAACTGTTCAAGGGTGCTTTACTAGGTGGGTAACTCTCTCCTCCCCGGTTCTTCAGACGAGAAACCAATCTTGCTCAGAGGGGACTTGAAAGCAGTTGTGAAACAGAAATCAAAAGAGGAAGAAAGGGGAAAGCTGATGTTAATATAAATCAGAAGCTAAGAATGGTGGAAAGTTGGCATGGAAGCAAAAGGACACAAGGAGAAATGTGTGTTGAAGGATGGCAAACATCTTTTTCAATTATGTCAGGAATAAAAGATACCTCAGGAATAGTATTGGTCTGTTGCTGGAGGAAAGAGTAAAGTTGGAAATGAAAAAGCAGAGCTGTATTTGAGGAAAAAGTCTAACAGATGGTAATCATGTGATGCTGATTGTGCTTTCTATTTCAGCAATGTGGGGGATGTTAAACAGCAACATTAAAGTGGATGCTTCTTTTTAAGGGAAAAAAAGGCTCTGCAAAGTTGGATTTCAAGAACTTGATAAAAATTGGCCAAGGACCAATTTGATAGTGGTGTTGAAATAGATGACTTTGAGACTTCTGCTTGATTTTTTGCCTTGATTTTGAATGAAGAAACCAGAATGATATAGTGCTAATACAGCACTTTGTATTGCTTGAAGCACTAGGTAAGAGAAGTCTCAGAATGTACTTCTGAGCAGATGCTTATTCTCATGTGTGTTTCTAGTGGTGTTTGTTGGGATTGATCCTTGGTTCTAAACCATTTAACACTTTGGCCTGGCAGGAAACGCAAAATCAATGGCAGGTAAAACTTTCAGGAGAGGGGGAAGAAGGACAAATAATTAAAAATCAGAAACCCATATCACTGGGTAAGAAAATCACTATGTGAAAATCAGCAAACCTGGACTATGGGAGAAAATAACTCTAGTAGCAATATATCAAAATTGTGTTGGTTTTTTTATTGCTCACATTTTTTAAAATCAAAACACTTTCTTATATTAAACATACTTCAAAAAAGAAAAAGTCTGTTGCCTTTGTGAACATATAAATAATCACTCAATTTATCTGATGTGGGTTCAGTTTGAGCTGATCATCCGTATCTTCCAGATTCTTGAATATCTTGTGTCCACTGAGAAAGTAACTGCAAGGCTGCAAGGGTTGATATTGACCTTCCATTGAACCAGTAGCTATTTGGCTTCCTATAGTAAGGCAGGTGTCCCAACTTTTGGCCTTGTGTGACAACATGTGTTAGAGCATTTTGAGGAAAAATGCCTTTAAAACTATTTCATAATTATACTAGTAAGAAAGGGAAAACAATTTTACTTAGTTCCTGCACTTCAGTAAGGCAATTTTTAATACATTAAATGCCACCTTGTAAATAGCAAGTGTTGAAAATCATGAATAGTTTTAATATAATCAGGATGATTGTCTGACCTGGCCCTATATGGTAATACAGAAATCATTTTTTGGTGTCACAGGAGGCACCTGATAGTGTTTCTGTCTGAAATGTGATTGGGACTGAGCTAGTTAGTTTCAAGCCATGGTCTGCAGGGCTGTGAGGTCTTGGACTACTTCTAGCAGCAAAAGGCAACTCCAAAAGGTAAGTCTGTCAGTAAGTCTTTAAATTCCCTATGCAAGCTTCTGCAACTCCAAAAGGGTCAGTAAGTCTTTAAATGCCCTATGCAAGCTTCTGCAACTCCAAAATGAAGGAAGAAAAAAATCCAAGCTTGATTAAAGTGAAGAAAACTGAAAATCACTGGGGGATGTTGATAGAAATCTGTACTTTCTAAACCAAAAGCACTTAACTGAGGTAGCTGGAATGGTCTTTGTTCTCGAGTTATATTACTCAGCTGAACTATCAGGACTTTATTTGCATAAGGTTGACTGTAATACTGCTGCTCCTGAGTAGGGTTTAAATGATGCTGGAAAAGCACTTGAACACATGATGATGAGGAAGGTCCTAAAGATGACCCGGGTTAATGGTATGCAGAAAGCTAGGGATGAAATTGGCTTCCTAATGGGTGTCATTCTGCTGCTCCCTCTTTAATTTTCTGGCTTGTGTTCTTACCTAACACGTTGTTTGGGGTTGTGTTTTGTTTTTCTAAGCTGGGTGCACCCTCCAGTGACTTATCCACTGCAGCTACTCAGGAAACTAGGCCATGCAGCTGGAAATAAAGCCTTTCATGGACACTACTTAGCAAGCCAGCAAAACGCATCCTATTTTAAAAAAGCTGCGAATACCAAACCCTGGGTCAGTCTTTTAATTTCTGAGAATCGGGCACAAAACTTTCCACAATGCCCTTAGGTATTTTTGAATGACTTGTGAATGTAGGTATAGGTGTTTAATCCCAGAATCCATTTAAAAGGGCTTAAATCCATACATATGTACAAATGATGAATTAAGTGGATCAATTTTACCTTATGTGTATTCATCACCATACTGTTCATTAGCTGAACAAAGAAAATAGCTTCAAGATTTCAGATCAAGAGTCTATCAAGGTTTGGCAAGCTGAACAACTTATTCAGAAGCTTGGCCTCATGGGACGTCTCTGCTCCGGAGTGACCTTGAAAGTGAGATTTATTTATTTATTTATTTATTTTGCAGGACAAAGTGGGTAAGAGTATCATGGCTCTAGGGCTGTGTGAATACTGGAAGGGTTTGGTTTTATTAGCTGAACTGTGAAATCAAAAATTTTGGGGGCTGACTCAGAATAAAAATACTCTTGCTGAAACAGAATACCAAAATAAAACAAATTGTGTGAAATGTTAAATGTTTTTGTTGACCCTGCAATATTTGTTTTTCTACCTACTTTAAATATTAATGAATTTGGAGCAAAACACTGTTTCAACATGAAAATAAACTGTTTGAAAGCCTTTTCTGCAAATGTTTTTAAGGAGAAAAAAAATTTCTGCCAAAACTACATACACTTTTTCAAAAGGTTTGGTGGATAGGAAGTTTGTTTAGCTATGACACACACTGGGATTTTAAAGGTAATTATACACAGGAGATGTTTCGTTTCCTGCAGGAAAATAAGGTGAAAACTATGTTACACTTCAGTGTGTCCTAGTGAAGGAGCAGTGTCCAGCTCCTGCAGAGAATGCCTAACTCTTATGCAGACCTACAGCTGCAACACAGCCAATGATGAATAGTGAGCAAGAGATGCACATTCTGCTAAACCTGACTTTCAGGACATTCATGTCAACTCCATTACCACATAAATCTTTATCCAATACAACTAAACCCTAGCTTTCTTCACTACTGGCAAAGAATTTTGGCTAATGTATCTTGCACCATTGCCTTTCATTCCTACTTCTGGTTTGGATCACTGTAAATGGCTCTGCTGTTGCTTTGTTTAGTGCAGTTTTATGTGGAATATACCAAAACTAATGAGAAATCATTTTCAGCAGAACTTAGAGGCAACTTATTTTAGTCTAAAAGATATGGTGAATTGGCCACTCTACTGCTTTCTGTTCTCTTTCTATTTTCATAATAACAAGAAGTTCCCAAGGGATGCTGGAATTCAGTTTTTCTGGTACTATAGTGAGAAGAATTCCTGCCCTCTTGGGTTGTAGGCTTGCTAGAGAGCAGGGCGGGGGGGGAAAGGGGAAAATTGAAAGGAAGGATTATACTATTCCTGTGGTATTGAAGGGGAATAGAGCCACAGAGGGCTACACAATAGAATTAACTCTAGCCCTGATCTTGCTTCCATCTCGCCTGATTTTTGACCTTTTATTGTTTCAACTCTGCGCTGTGCTTTATCCACATCTGAAATGTGGAGAGGTTTTTTTTGTGAACCTTCTAAGGATCTGCAGCTGGAAAAGGCTACATAATGGGGAGGCCTTGTTCTAACTGAAGCTTACCTGATGCTACGTAGGATGAAGGATGGTGGAAATGGTTGGACCACTTTCAGGCAATCTGATATGAATATGTATCAGGGTGGAGTTTGCTGGAGGAACTTTTGCTTGGTGTTTTTAAGCTTCTGTCCTGAAATAAAGTATAAAAAAAGATGGAAGTAAGTGTATGTAACTGAAAATTGATCTTTCAAGCTGACAGAAGACTATTCCATATAACATTTTCTGTGGATAATCTTGGAAAAAAATGGCACTATTCCTAATTGTTTCAGTGAAGTGCTACTACCACAGGGGACCTTAAACTTTATACATCAACATCTATGCTTTGTAGCCACATTACAAACCAACCAATGCCTCTCTGTTTCTTTGTGTAATTCATCCCCAACATCATCACAAGTCTGAGCTATGTTTGTAACCCTAGGTCCCAATATGCTGAATTGGCGATAAAATCAAAGTGGGGGGAGAAATATTTTTACAAAGAATAGACATTACTCCCTTTTGACAAGAGACAAATGTTTCATTCAAATGCTGCATTTCGCATATTGGAAACAGTAATGAATTCTTGTGCACCTTTCTCCCTAGTTCACAATGTCAGCCCCAGGCATAGAGGCACCTCAGGCTTTTCTTACAAAATTAAATTTAATGTTACACCCTCCAGCGGAACGATGCATAAATCAAGTGTTTGATTTGCATGGACTCTAGTGAACAGCCCCATTCTGTGCAAATATAAACCCAGCCTTGAATATTATGTCAGGGACAGGAACAAAGCAATCTAGGGTTTCCAATGAGAGTCTGGTACCAAGTGTAATTCAGGCTGGTATTATGTTGCTCTCATGTCAAGGCTGTTATTAAAATTCTTAGGGTTTGCCTTCTTTTTTTCATTTCAAAATAAAATGTTTTTTCTGACCTTCTTGTATTTTGGCAAACCAGTATACACCAGTGCTATTTATACACTGTTGTCTGTGAGGAGCCGAGACAGAATTGTTGGAGGCTTTTTATTCTTATTTTTCCCCTAGATAAGTAGTAAGACTAGCAGGATATAGGGATAATAAAACAAGTCAAAGCAAAGATGATCACGGAATAAAAATTCAAATAGAAGGAAAAAGATTAGGTGGCTTTGTGCCCTGTTTGAGAAGAGACTGCCTTCCACGTGAATGTTCGGGGCCTGGACCAGGTCAGAAGAGTTTCAAGTGACTTGAAGGCAAAACATATATTCTGCTTCAACATGTAAATGCTTGCATGTTCAACAGAATACAAATCCATCTGCAGGACTTTCTCGTGCCGCCAGGCTGTTAGGTACTGCCCTACCATACATTTCTTACAGATGTATGTTCTTCATAGTGCTGATGATTATTTTACTCTAGTGAATTGTAAATACTGTTCCTCACAAGCTCTGCTGAAATCTGGATTGCTTTGCGAGGCTGATGTTTGCCTATGAGATGTTCAGTGATAGTTTGTATCTGTCTAGTAAGGCTTTTCCACAGTACTTTTACATTCACTGTTTTGGGATAGGGCTACTTTTATGTGTGTGTAAACAAGTCCGAGGCTCATGCATTCACTTCCCCCCTCTGCTTGAGTAAGGCTAGGAGCTCATCCCTTTTTCTCAGCAGATGCATCCTGATACCCAACATGACTTTAGTGTGTCTTTACCAATTTGTACTTGGCAAGGACTTACCTCCTAGATCTGCAGTACTCTAGGTTACAATAAATAGAGTGTAACCAGTAACTCTTAAGCTAAAGAATGCAAGTCTACAACTCTATTTCAGATCTATTACCGATCTCAATTCCAGCTGAATGATGTCCTCACCTTCAAACTGGATTTTATAGCAAGTGGCGGCATGTTAAGTTTTAACTAATCAACTATTAAAACTGCTTTCATTTAGCTTCAGAAATGAGCTTCTTGCATTTGTTTAGAGTTGTGTAATAATTTTACTTTGGGGGAAAAAAAACTAGTTATATTAGAAATTCAGTATTACCTTTTTGTATTAATAGTAGGCATATAATTCTTAGCAACTTAGGTTTTTTTTAATTTTGCTTTCTTGTTTCCAAATAAGCAGAGTGCGGTTCTTCGACTACTCACAAATTCTAAACAAACAAGCAAACAAAAGAAACAAAAACCCCAGGTTTTTTTCCAGACTCCCAAGCTTGGGAGGTTGCACATCTTAGCTTAAAACACTTGGGTGTTTTTTTTTCTACTGTTTATCTTTAGACCTCCCCCTTTTTACCTTTGTGTGTATCTATCTCTACTGTCATAGTGTTTCTAGCAGTGTCTCTTGCTGTCTTATGGCCAGCACTGTTACACTAAGGCACTATGAGACGGCTGTCGTGATAACATGTAGATCTGTTGCACAATATTGGTGCAAGTTTTTAGGCAGAGGAAATACAGCTGATCTTGTAAGAAAAAGATTGCATTCCTGACCTTAACAGGGAAGATAAAGCAGTCCAGATGCTAAACTCTGTGGTGGCTCCAGTCAATATTAACTTTGCAAACCTTGGTCACTCACTCCTCCCAGCTGTAGTATTCCACGTACCTAGAATGCACTTTTCTTGCTTCATTATGGCCCTACACAGTATCTTTTGCACAGCATTCCAGCTTTCTGTGGCTGGTATTTGCTTTTCCTCATACGGCACTTCACAACAACAAAAAAGCTAGTTAGCTCATGGCATGTAGATCTTGCCTTTTGATCTGAAAATTGAGCATGAATTAATGCACACTGTGTATTGTGTGTATGTGTAAGGGACTACTGTCTGCTTGAAAGCCTTGGTTAGGCAGAACACAAGTGCCACATTAAAAAGTGTTCAGGTAAAGCATAACAGTGGATTTTACCAGGAGGCCCAAACTCTATTATCACTTATCACTGGTGAGATTTCTTTAGAAGACAAAAAGGTCTGTTGGAGAATGGGACTTAAATGGGTAATGTGTCTTTTCAGCAGCAAAACTGTATTTACGGCTGGGCGGGTGTGTTAACTGATGCTTGGGTCTGAAGTGCATTTAGAGTGCCATTGAGAATTATTGGATCAAATGCTGAGCATTCTTGAACAAACCCACTTTCTATGTTTAAACAATATTTACTTTTATTGTAAAATGCCCAGGATACTTCTGGAGCTATTCCCTGTACCTACACAGATCACGGTCCATTTCCTTTGAAATAAGGATCATCAAATCAAGTTATTGGTAAATAAAATGTGTTATTATTATTCCCAGAAGCATAAAAAGAATTTAACTGCTAATATCTTATGCTAGTAAAATAAGAATAAACTAATACCCATGCTGAAGTAGAGTATGGCACATACCCAGCATTATAAAATGAGAACAGTTTGTTCTGCATCAGACTTTTCCAACATTATAATGCACTGAAGAGTGGATTTACAAATCATTCACAAGGCTTTGCCATATTTTTCCCCAGTTTGTACAATGGACAGTACATGATATTTTCCTGCTGCCACAGGGCTGTCAGGGATTTTAACTCACTGTTGTTTCCAAAGCCCTTTGGCATCATCTTCATTGGGAACTTACTATGCAGGTGTAAAGTACATTACTATTAACTACCTACATTTTCCTTCTGTTAGCATTTTCACTGTGAAATGTACTAAAAATACTATTCTAAAAGGTCCGAGCTTCCATAGTTAGAGCTTGATACAGCAACCCACTTTGATTTAATTATCCTATACTGATGTTTATTGAAGTCAATAGGACTTGACCACTTTCCTCTATTAAGTATGTTAAGTGTTTTGATGGATTGGGATGGATTTAAATGTGTGCCTAAAGTCATACACCTGCCTAAGTGCTTCGCTAGCTTGAAGACTAGACATCTTACTCTGTTTTGACTGTCATACTCCATGGTAGAACTTGCAAAGCTAACTAGATATTCTCAAGCTTGCTTGGAGCATCACTGGGTCATCTTTAGAGAGCAGGTGGGTTATACCAGGTGCTTACCCTCTTCCTCTTTAAAAATGCATTAAAAGACAAATCTAAAATCTAAAATTGTTACTTTATTGAAGTGTTTGCTATAGTTGACAGATTGCATCTAAACAAGGGGGAGAAATGTGATCTGAGCAAAGAGGAATAAGAGGGGACATAGGGTAATCCTTGTACTAATAGATGATTTGTGATAGGAAGAGTTTTGAGATCTCCAGTGCCAGGGTTCATGGGAAATTAGGGGAACTCTGCAAGAGCACAAAAATGTCTGTCCTTTCACATCAGTGGGAAGGTTACGTAGCAATGGGGTCTGGTTTCGATTAGGGAGATGTTTTCCTTGCTACAGCTGTACAATCAGTGCTAAGCAAAGTAAAAACTCAATGACTGTCTGTCATCTTGTTCTGTTATATATTGGAAAATGTCATTGGTGTGCTAATGGTATGTGGGGAACAGCCTTAAAGTCTTTTGCTGAGCAGAAAGGTATCTGCTATACAGGCTTCCCTGGAACTTTCACAAGTTGATAGTCTGTTTAGACTGATTAAGAAATGAGCTTTTTTTGACCTACACGTCATCACTGTAAGGTAAGGGTGGGGGATCTTTTAGGTAATGTACCAGATTGCTTGAACATGAAAGATGACTGGTTTGTTTGGGTTTTTTTTAGCTCTGCCACTGACTCTTTGCATAAACTTTGGCAACTTTTTCTGCTGTTATGTCCCTAGAGTCCTAATCTGTGAAACTGAGATAACACTGTCCAAATATGGCAAAACAGTTATCTACTTAGACTTCAATATCTTTGGATGATGACTTTCCTATGGTATGTTGCACTTAAAACATTCTGGATTGAGATCCCAAAGTGCTTTTCTTGTATATCAAAAGTTTAGGCTGTTATCTGTATGAAAATCAGTATTTGAATTTTTATACCTGTCTGCGAGTGCCTGTCACCTCTATGTAGACATAAAAGCATGCTGGAAATTACCTGCCAAATTCTTTGAGGGCTCTCGCAGAAGACTGGATATAGCAGGGTTGGTTCTAAGCACAGATCTTGGTTCTGGTTATAGAACTTAATAGCTCTAGTACTGAGAAGAATATATAATTTGGAAAGTGACTGGGTTTATAGTCCGTTGTATAGTCCTTGTACAAAATATGTTCATCCTGTTTTGAATCTTTTACCCTAAGTATTACTGCTGGCTACTGCTAGAGGCAGGTTTAGATGAACATCTGGACTAATCAAGTTCTGCCATGCTTTGATTAAAAATCCTTACAGAATTCATTTAGCTCCTTATTAAGACTCTGCAGTTATTTTTTTAAAGACTTTCTAAGGCTATCCTGAGAAGTGTGGTTATCCCTGTTCTGCAGAAAATATTATTGGTAAGCATACAAAATTGGGGGTGGGGGGAGGAAGGAGACAGTCACTTAGGAATAAATAAAACTTTAGTTGCTTTAAGGTTGTTTAAATGCATGGTCTAGTTCACAATTGGAATACCTGAACTTATCTAGTTCTTTAGTGTGCTTTCAGAGATTGTGACACTGTCTATCCATTTTGTACCCTTGTATTTAATTATGGCTGTTGCACAAATTTTGACTTGTGCAAATGACATGACCATTTCTATTACTGCAAGTGTATAGCAACCACAGTGGTCATATTTGAAAATCAACATTATAAAATGCTTTGACTGTGCTACAGAAACATGTTGTGCATTTGCACTTCCAGGATCCTATTCTTAGCTCACCTCTGTCCCGTCTGCTAGGTTTTTTTTACTATTTTAAAGGGAAGAGTTGTGCACCTGAGCTCTGACACCCAGAGATCTGTGGCATCCTTCTGTCAGACCACGAGGCAACCCATCCTCAGCAGAGATTAAAAGTTTCAGTTCTGAGGAAATCAAAGCTTGATCTTGGGTTCTGTAATGTAGCTGATCAGCACCATATCAGGTTTCTATTGTCATCGTCGTAATTAAGGTAGGATGTGAAGGGTGACCCTTGTCTTGATTGAATATGTAATAAATAATAAGGACGGTGGGAATCTATTTTAATCAAAGTGGGGGAAAATTGCAGCTTGAAAAGGTAACATGTTTAAAAAAAGCCAGTTTTTTCCTCCACCACCTACTAATGTAATATCATAAAGTAGCAAAGGATCCTCATTCTTAATACAAATGGGAAGAAATCAATTTACTTCAAAGAACAACCTTAATAACATCCTTGGAAGGCCTGACTTGATTTCAAATTTTCTGATATGAAAGACTATGTAGTTTAGGGATGTCATCTCTAATAAAGGTTTTCTGTAAGCTGGGAACCTTGAACCAAACCAAAAACCTCACATCCCGAACTAGATGAGCTTCTTCATGCACGGTCCATGCAAATGCACGTGTTGGTGCAGCTGATTGAATTGGGTCCCCTGTAACCAAATTTCTTGTTGCAGACACAAATAAAGCATTGTCTTCCTAGCCTTTTCTTAAGCTGTCTTCAGCTTGTTGAATTGAAGATACCAGTTCTGATTTTATAGCTTGGAAAGAACTTGGCTTAGGTTAAGTAATGATTTTTGCCTCGGTAGTTTTCTTATTAAATTCTTGCAACAGACATAACTGCAAAGCTATTCAGTGAAACAAGTACAAAATATACCTACCCAGCTGGCTCCATGCTTCTATTTTCAGTCATGAAGACTAATGAATCGGAGAAGATTGCAGTGGTAAAATCCAAACGCAGATATTTGCTGTCTTTGCTAATGGGAGAAAAATATAGTATAACATTGGCCTAAAGGCTCCAGCTGTGATTCCTTTGTAACTTAGAGTGCATTAAAAAAGCTTCAGTCAGCAAGATAAGTTAATTTTTTATGACCTTTATAAACTATTTTAGCCTGGAACCCAGGAGCATCTCTTTAAGATTAAATGTTTAAATCCTTTTAGCTCAAGATTGCTAAGCATCTTGGTCTCCTTTGTTTCAGAAAAAACCCTCCAAAATCTATAAAGAAATTCTGTTTCTGACAATTGTTGCCAAAGTAATGATTAGCTAACATGGCACTCAAGTTTTTAATGGTTCTTGTCTCTACAGTCCTAATCTAATAGGAGAGCTGCTTTCTCCTAATGTAAAAGTTCTTAAGGTGTGCATCATCACCAGCTGCTATTGCCTACATTGGCAAACTTTTGGAGGAGCAAATTGAATTGTCACCAATGTCATCTTTTTTTCCTGCCACAGGTGTTCACTTAGCCAAAGAAATTTAAGCAGAGGACATCATTCTCTGTGTAGAAGTGTGAAATGTGGGGCTGCTTTCAGAAATTACACATGAACATAAGTCATTATGGTGATCAAATAAATGAAATAAATTATGTGAGAAAGTGTGGATAAAGCTTCAGCTGGACTACTTGGCTTTCAACAGCTCAGCTTCTTTATAGTGCCTTATGTTAAAATGTGGCTTCCAGCATTTCTTTAGTTGTATTACAGGATAGTGTCTCTCATCCCAATATCATTTGCATGACTATTGCATTTCAGTGGACCTTGTGTCTCCCATGCATGTCAAACTCCCTACTTTTTAACATACACAGTGAACTTAGAGGGTAGGTTGGTTAATTTTCCTTTAAATTAATCTATTTTCACTTCGTTTCAATGCTCAAGAATTTATGAGAGAAATACTGGTGAATTAGGTGCTAAGTGTTTTGTGTTTACCTATTTAGGGGACAGTTTTAGCTAGAGATTCATCTGTCCAGAGTTTGATGCCTACATTGTAATCCCCTGAGCACTTCTCCAGATCCAACAGGATGATTTTTGTAACTTGAAATAGTATCTTTCATCAGTCAACAGGTATAAGTGGGAAAAATAAGTGATGGGGAAAATGTGCCATTTTCCTTGTTTGATCAGAGCCTCAGTAAGGGATGAGTACATTAAAGTCTAATGTCTTTTTTTTTTCCCCCCCCAACTATATCAGTTAGTCTAATGAAAGATACTGCTCCACCTACATACCTTGTGTTGCTGGATCCTCTCCACTGATTATTAAAACTGGCTGGGTGACTGCCTTAAACAGAGGGGTTTTTTTGTTGATTTTAGATGAGATGAATGATTTTTAGATTAGATGAATTCCACCCTTTGTGGTGGTCAGAATGATGAGCATGAATCCTACATTTTATTTCTGACTGCATGGTTTAGCATTAGCAAATATTTAGTAGATAGTTATTGTTAGCAATAGCTTAGCATTTTTCTTTCCTTATTTGCCTGTATTGCCTTGTTAGTATGTGAGGTTGATCTGTTGTTAGTCAATTGCTATACAGTAAAGAAATTAAGATGTATATTAACAATCGCACCTTCCAGATGATTATAACACTGACTTGTAATTTAATTTTTTCTTATTGGTATTCTGAGATTCTTCCTTTCTGTTTTGAGAGATAAACAGCAACCACGGGTTACTATTTTTAATTCACTCATTTGCAGTTTAGAACTTTATTTTCTCATTTGGTTATGCACCAAATTGAGAACCTTCTTCAGAGTCTGAATACAGCAAATTACACTAATGCTTTGCACAGCACTAGCAAAAAACAATCTTGAATGATTTTGTAGAAATCACGTTGGCTAGGGAAGTTTCTTCAGTTTTTAATTTACATACAAGAAGCACCCCTAAATATAATTTATTTAACCAGACAGGACTGCTGCTTATAGTTTCTAGGGATGGCTTTAGAAAGTGAAAGACTGAGTAGAAATGTATGGCTGCATCATTTTCTGCAGAAAACCATATTTTCTGCATGCTGCTGAACAAAACAAAATGTGTTATTGATCATATACATGATTGGATGGAGGTTACTGCAGGGGATACCCTCTGTAAATTTCCTTTGATCCTGCTAAACGTTGTTACCAGTGTGCTACAGGAAATAAGTGAGTGTAACGATTTTAGAGTGACAATATTGTTGGCTATATCAAAGATGAAACACTGCCTGTGTTCCCTTAGCAGACTTTACTGTAGTGCCACCATCAAAGATCTGGAGATCATTATTTACTGGAAATAAAAGAACAAGGCAGAAATCGATTACTACGACACTAGATTTATGTCTCCATTGCACTCTATATACATCTCCTATTTGTTCTAACTTCATGGATGGATATTTAATACATAATGGAAAGAGGCTTTTGATTTATTTTTTGTTTATTATTTTTGGCATTCCTTGGAGAAATTCTGGAAATCAATACTTGGATGTAGGTACTAGGAAACAGTGGCAAATGATGTATCTGTGTGTTTTTGCACTGATATGAGGTTCTGGCATATACAGAACTCAGTTGTCACAGTAAAATGTGCTCAACCTAAGAGAGGAGAAAGTTGTATTTCTTCAGTTGTTTGTTTAGATAAAATTAACCACGAAGCATAGATAAATTTGGGTAGATAACCTAAAGCCTGAACACAGTGCTACTGATTTCAGTGAGGTACTCAAGTATTTAGCTGCAAGTGTAAATATTTGTTGCATCAGGATGAAAGATGAAGGAAAATATTCCCAATGATGACAGCTAGCACATATCTGTAGTTCATCTTATAAGGGGGGGAGGGGGGAAAGGGGAGAAAAAAACCTTAAGTGCTCAAAAATTTCAAGTTCTAAAAGTGCTTTAAAATATGTATGTCTTGTAATTTCTCTTCTGACATTTGACCTGTTAAATTGTGCTTAGTTCAGTTTTGTCCTTGCCCCAATGTAAGCTGATGGTCTTACACAACATGACTCCGGAAGCTGTAACTTCTAAGGAAAACACAAAGCATTGCATGTCTTGCAATAAAATCAAGATATGATTTTAAAACCCTAAAGTTGTGTCTTGAGGTCACACACTGGACTGGAAGTTCCCATTACATTAGACTCTGTCCTGACTTTCAAACCTCTATAGTCTGTTGTCCAAAAATACCTTCTGGTAAGATGCATCAGGCAAACAGAAAAACTGTGGAAAAAAGAACATAGAGCAGACCCTCAGATCCCCTCCCAGCAACTCTGTAGTGTCAGTATGGGATGCAAAATGCCAGGTCCTCCAAGTGTGAAAAACCAAATGCCCTTCCCCAAACACAAGCCTGTGCTTTTAGAAGAAAAGAGGAATAACATGCTTCAATGTCTCTTATGCAGAAGTGCTGTAATGTAGTGGCTGTTAAACCTTTATTTGCCTATGTACAGTCTGTATAAGCCATAATCTTTAATGCAGTTAAAGTCTCTGGTGGGGGGTATCCAACTGTAGGCCACGCATCCCTTCCCTCCCACAGAGAAGACTTCATTGTGGTGTTGCATATAAAACCAGCAATTGGATGTCACTGAGGGGTGACAAGACTGAATGGAAAGTCTGCTAATAATCCAACACCTGCCCACTGTGATTAGAAAAAGTGGGAGAAAAGGAAAGCTTTCCTTGACTTCTCCCTGTCTCCCCCAAATTTGAAATAAGAAATTTTGATATTGTTGGTTCAGACTGTGGTAGCAAGTCAAGAAGCTCTGTTTGTGCATGTTTTGTGACCCGTCAAGTAGTCAAGGATTGCTGGTTAAATGAAATGGCACTAGACATCATAAAACAGAAAAATACCTATTTTTCCAATTCATAGGCTACTCCACAACTCTGTACTTGCATGGCAATGTAAAGCATTAAAATGTTGCCCTTCCTTCACAGACTAGTTTACAAAGAGCAAAAAAATCTTGCATGCCACTTCCCAGGCTGATGTTTATTCCCTCTGCTCTTTGCTATTTTCTAGTCATGAATATGAGCAGCAGATAGCCAACAGCAGTAGTTAGTTTTTTTTTCTGTTCAACATTGACCAACCATAGCTCAGATTCTGGGTATCCTCTCTAGTTGTGCTGCTTTGAAAACACCATTACCTTGCTAAAACGTCTATCAATAACAATTTCTGGCTGATATATATCTTTATGAAAAAGAGTCAGCATCAGCTGAAGTCTAACAATGCATCTCCACCAGGGCATCCTGAAGCAGTGCAATCAATATCCTCAGTTAAGTTTATGAGGATGCCGTGAAACCCTCTAAATGCAGTGGCATTCTCTCCAACCTTTCTTGTAGCCCATCAATTACAGACTAAAAGGTCAATCTTGCTGTAGGAAAAGTCTGTCTTTAGTAAAGATTTTCTTCTACTTTTCCTGCTCTGTGGTAGAGGAGGGTGTTTATTTTGGCAAGAACTGTTTCTTTATAGCAATGCTTGTCAAAAGAGCCTGAGCAGAAGAATCACTGATGTTGTTCTGGACTACCTTCCATTTCTGAAGCCTCTCTGGTAAGTCAGGGTATTTTGCAGCTCATGATTGTTTTCTGTAAATAGTGAAACAGTCAGTGGTGATGCACAATCTGTACTGAGCTGAGTGAGCTCAAAAAGTAGATGCTGTGTCATCCTGTTAACAGTTTTCTACTTTGCTGTTATTCCTTCTAAAATGACCTCCAGCAGCACAACCACTTGATCCACCCAGGGATACCATATTATGGTACATCCTACTAGCATTGTAAGAAGAGGCTCTAATCCTGCAGCAGGAGCTGCATGCGTGGGATGCGTGTATCCTTCTGGAAGTGGCAGAGCTCCCCAGGAGCTGACTGGCCTGGCTCAGATCACAGCACTGTGACCATCACTTGTTCCTGCCACTTGCAGAGCGAGTCAGTGGAAGTGGTGGGACTAGGTTGCCCACCACCTATCTCCAGCTGAGTGTTCTGGCTGCCCTTCAGGTGAATAAATGTACTAGAGAAACAGCTGTGCCTTTGGTTGTCTTTCAGCCTGAAGAAATTCTCAGATTGGAGAATCCTTTCCCCTCACCCCTTAGAGCTCCTCTGAAAGAGAATGTGCTCTCTTTTTAGTAAATAGAATGTAGTATTTAAGGAAAAATATTTTTATTTCCCCTCAAAGAACTTCAAGCTTACCAAATGCACGGAGAAGGAAACGCCAGTCTTATATTTGCTTTTATGTGCTCTCTATTCTCCTTGAGCAGGCAAAACTTCTCACACATGTTTGTTTGTGTCTGAAGATGATCAAAAAAATGAACTTGCTACATATGGGTTCATGCTTCTTTAGTCCAGCCTTCTCAACTAGGCAAGAGGCTTCAGCAGTACTGTGCGTTTTCACCACTCTGGAGTAGAGCTGGGTGGAAACGGTTCTTATTCACTAATAGCAGGCTTAACCCTTGTACTTTGACTTGAAGTAGGAAAAGAGTTTGGCCAGGACTGAGCAATTTTGAATTCAACTCCCTAATGTTTTATTGAAAAACTGTCACTAAATGCATATACATTCATGTATATTCATAAATTATTTGCAAAGTTCAGCAAATGATAAGGGAGTTGGAGGGAGAGAAGGAAATACTGAATAAGAATCTTGAAAAATATAGTGGGAGTAAATGCAATCTTAAAAACGTGAATAATCCAGAGGCAACAACTTCAATGTTTGCTTAAAAAAACAGGCTACTTATGGCTCTGAAATCTAAATTAAAGCCTTCTGGCCAGAGTCAAACCTCACCCTAGGGAAATTCTGCAGAAACTCTCCATATAATGCTGGAAGTCAGCGCAGCAATGGTATTTCTGCTTTTTCCCTGAGAAGGGAATGTTTTTATGTCCTGTCTCACAGCTTTTGGCACTATGGCAATTTTCCTCCTACACCTGGCAGGGTTTCAGCCACTGTCTTCCACCCCATGCTCAGGTCAGTTGTCAAATAAAGTGACATAACCTAAGAGAGGGTCAAGATGCATCAAGCGCATATCTTCATGTCTCTTTTGAGGCTGTACTGTGACAGTCAACAGCTGGCAATGGGTCACCGGCACTGGGCCGTGCACCAGTACCTACTGATGGGCTTGAGGAGGCTTTGTGCATGGGTCTCAACAGCAGGAGGAACCCTGGCATGCTGGCAATATATGGCTGGCCATGAAGCTTGGTTTCAGTCTTATCATATTGTATATATATATATATATATATATATATATATATATCATATAATCCTATCAGGATTGAAGAAGGGGAGGCTTGATTTGTAAAAGGGAACAGGAAAGGACTGCAGCCCAGAGGATAAAGATGGCCTAGATCTGGTTAAGGCTGATTTGGGAGATTTCATGACCGTGTCTTGAACTGCCTTGTTTTAGAGACAAAAATCCTGTATTTTCAATAACTGTATGCTGCCTCTGTAGCTGAAGGTAGAATTATGTCCAAGAATTTTATAGAGAGAAGAAAGATGCACCAAAGAATGGATTTATCTAAGCAGCATGTATGTTGATGATAATTTCATATGAGATCTTGTTATGTGTTAGGTCAAGGGGAAGCCAGTGTTTGTAAACAGTTTGCCATCCTGGTGGTTCCACAAATGGACTTTTTAAGGCTTAAGACTGAAGACACCTGCCCCATTAGTATTGCTTCACCATTCCTGTGTTCAGGGAAACCTGGCATCAAACACAATGCCAAAAGCAATCGGAACTGTTCTCAAGGTAGGCAAATAACTATGCAGTCTCTTCTCTCTGCTTCATAGGAAACCTGCAGCAGCACATTACCTATGCCCTTTGCACTTGTGCTGTTTCAGCAGTCTTCCTGTCTCATGTCATTTGCTTTTTTTGCAGAAATAAGTCCTAGGCAATTAAATTCAAAACAAACCCTATGTTGAGGCAGCTTTAAGGACCAGATTTTAGCAGCTAATTATCACCCAGTTAGGGGATGTTGTTAGGCTTTACTGGCCCAACAGGATGCTAAGAGCAAGGACTGTGACGTAGGGGTTGCAGGGCTACAGAGAACCCCTGATTTTTCAGAGGGATCTGTGGTGCTCCTCCAGCTCTGTTATTCCTCCTGTAACTCTGGTCAGCTCACTGCCTTACTAGCCCTGGGTGATTATGCTTCAGAGAATAAGCACGTTTGTATTGCAACTGTACTGCCCTCTGTGACACCAAATAAGGGTACTTTTGTACTCAGGCCAGAACCAAGAGTCCCTGAGTTAAGTGATGTTGTGTAATAGAGAGATAGACCTTATTTTAGCTGAGACACATGTCATATGGCTGTGCCAGGAGAAAAAGGGCTGTCTCTTACTGTGTGCCATCACTGAGTTATGTGGCCCACACTCAACATCTCAAGGTGCAAAAGTCCCTCTTAGAAAGCTGTTTTTCTTGATTTCCTACAGCTAAAGGCAGTCTTGAGTTCTGAAGAAGCCTCAAATGATTTCCCTTTGGTTTGGCAGCTCAAGGACAAACTGTAAAATGCTTCAGCTCTACCAGGTTAAAGAGGTGACTGTAAGCAAGTGAAAACGTAGGATTAAAATAGAAAATTAATTGCAACCATAAAGTTCACCACAAAGGACCACAGTATGTTTTGCTACTAGATCTCTTCAGTAGTATATGCACATATTCCATCTACAGTATCTTCCTCTTTGCACCCAGAGCAGCAAATTAGGTTCAGTTCCAGAAGGCATATATATGGTCTCTTGATCTTTGTCTGTGTAGAGGGCTGGCTCAGTTCCAGCCCTGGATTACTCTTATCTATGTTTCCTTTTCTGGTGGGAGGAGTAGGAACAAATTCTTCTCTCAGACACAGTGTTCATATAAGTGTAAGTGGTAATACAGGCCTTGTGCAGAAGCCCTGCAGGAGGTGGATTTTGTTACATGCAGTAATTGGATGACTGCCAGGCATCTCCACAGAGTTTATTGAATTTTAGTATGAATGTTTGTGTCTGAAAAATCACTGTGTTCGTACATTGCTTGGCCGAAAATCCTTTAATCATCCAATCAGAAGGTAGAAATCACACTGTGACTCAGAACTGATCACACAACATAACGGTTGTATTTGTAAGTGAATGATTTGTGAATTACTCTTAGACTAAATGTAGTTGTTTGTAAGTACTTGAAACTATTAGTCTGAATAATTGATACATTCTATTTTTCAGAAGTCAGGGTTGATTTGCTAATCCAATGTGACAGTAATTGAAAATGAACCCTGTATTTCTTTGTCATAATGATTTACACTTGGGAGTTGTGGCCATAAGTATTTGCTGCTGTCAAGACTAAATTGTCCCCACACTGTTGATTGTATCAGTGTATAACTCTGCCTTCAAATAGTAGAAGTGCTCCTACCCACACAGGAGTCTTGAAGTTTGCCTACTTCTGTAATGCACCTCTGTGAGAAAGATCGTCAGTTTATTTCCACAAGTTAAAGCAACATGTTTTTGTAGTGAAAGTCCAGCCCTTAGTTTGCATTCTTGTGATAACCTGGGACTCCATCAGTATGTGTTAAGAAAGTGCCATCCCTCAGGTGAGTTGCTTTGACTGGCTGAACATCCTCCTTATTCAGTTCTGTGAAAATGCGATGGAGCGTTAAGCTAACCTACTCTGCAGAGCTAAACATGAGCACGTACAGGTACACCTCAGCACAGTCTCTCAGCCAGGATGGCAGCATGTGCTAGCTAAGGGGAATTTACTGTCTTGAAATATATCTCATTGTGTTCATGTAGGCCATATCTCCAAAATGAGATGTAGGAGGACTTTTTGTTAGTGACTAAGTCACTAACAAAGTCACTTCAGGTTGAAATTCCTTTTATCTGTAATGAATTACTTGACTGTGGGAAATAAGCATTGCTAAACCCTGAGTTTTTGTGCAAGAACCAGTGGACTGTGCCAGCATGGAGCCCCACTAACTTCAGTAGTTCCTTCAGTAGGTATCACTGGTTTTGTGCACTGGCTTCAATGCAGAAGACCTAGGATTTCTGCTGGTTAGCATGCTCTTGCCCTTGCCTGGCTGTGTATGCTATTTAGTATTGCTAACCTTTAAACATATTTTTGAAAAGGAAGTGCTGATGTAGCTTTAAAATGTAATAGGAATACAGGACAGTAAGCACCACAGTTTGGGGTAGATAAGTGGTATACAATTTTCAGTGTGCAAATACAGTTGTTATGAGAGGAACTAAAAGCAACTACAAAAATGTTTTCTAGCAACCAGCTTCCTGCAGTATGGTCCAAAATGGGACAAAGACATCTCCTGCCCTGAAAAGCATACAAACTAAGGTACTGTTTTTCCCTCAATAGCTCAGGAAGGCAAGAAAAAAATGCAGCATCTAAGCCACAATAGCAACTGCTCAAACAATCCTGACACTGCCTAAAGATGGTAGGATTTAGTCCAGGACAATTCCTTGAGAGGAAGGAGTTCTGATCAGGAAGCATTGTATAAATGAAGGTAACTCTTTCCTGTGGTCCCAAACATCCAATTCAGTACAGGCGTTTTGTGACATTGTAGTCATACTTCACTTTTCTTTTTTTTAAAAAGAGAAATCAAATCTAGTAAAGAGCTAAATGCTGCATACACTATATTTCAGTGATGAATCCTCTGATTAATATAATTACAAGCCTGGTTTAATTGCATTACCTCCCATTAGCTCCCCTCTTCTTGTTTTTTATAATTGTTTTTAAGGCTCTCCATACCTAATCCCTGCTGGGGCTTTCATCCCACATTTATTCAAGTGAGATTTTTGCTTTCAAACCTGCACCTTTCATCAATCTCCTATTAATTAGCTAAATGCCGCATCATATTATACATTCATGCATTCTGTCGAGCCAGTGCCATAATAAGAGGAGAGCCTGTGATCTGCCCAGGCTCCTCTTAGAAGTTGGTCATTGGTATTCCAGAATAAGTCAGCTTACTGTAATTTGAAATTGGTCTGCCGTCCCATTAGGAATCTGCCCGATCAATACCAAGTGAATTAGAGTTTCAGTGATCTGATTAACTCCCCATTATTTTCTACCCTGGCTGATTTAGAATGCATGATGAGACAATATTCCAGTTTCTTTGCTTTATCCCAGTTTAAATGAAATATAGACATCTGAGGAAGCAGTGGCTGTGCATTTGATTTGGCTCTGCTGTAATAAAGTCAAACACTGTCTGCCGCCTCATGACAGCTGGGAGTGAGGGCTGCCATGCTGCACCAAGGGGCAGAGGTGGCAGGCAGAGAGAGGACGCTGCTTTCTCTGGTGACTAACTGCACTGCTGCTACATTTTAGTTTGTCCATTCTGTGTCTTTTTTGATTGGTGTTGGCTAGATAGTTCTTAGCTAGTCAAATGTTGGGTTTATAGATTGCCATACTGTTTGTGCTCTTATGCAAGTGATGAGCTGTATATGAGCATGTGCTTTCTTGTGTACCTACTCAAGGTTCAGAGGTGGCAAGATCTGTGTACAGAGCCAAACCTGGTACAAGTCTGAGACCGTGCAAAGACCTAGAAGATGTGACAATTAAATGGGAGAAATATTCTGAATTTGTCTACATTCATGGGGTCTCTGCCATCTTGAAAAGGGGAAACTTATGAGATCTCATCAAATATACCCTCTCTAGTTAGACTGCAAGTCTATCTTCAGGGCAGGGGTGATTGTTTTATGTGTTGGCAGCTTAGTGATGCAATCCCTAAATGGAGCTTCCATTTGCTATTTAGTTGTAAGTGTATTACAGCAGGAAATAGGACCAGAACATAGGCCTCATTTATTTGGAAGTCTGGAACATCCCAAGGTCTGGACTGTAATTCTTAAGGAGAAAGGTTTCTGGCTTTGGTTCAGCTGCTAATTTATAAATGATGGATATGTTGGTAGGTTCTACTCCTTGTCCCTAATTTTCTTTTTAAAGTCACATTTCCAGGATAAAAATCCTTTGCATTTGTATAGCTCATTCCATTGGCTGTGGTGCATGAACATTAGCACCTTCATTTTGGCCTGGGGAAACCATGACAAAGAGTAATCCTAGTTTGCTTGATTCCACTGCAGAACAAAGAGCAATACAATCTGATAACCCTAATCCCATCTTGTTTGCTGCTTATTGACCATGTAAGAGAAGTAAGATTGCCAGACACAATTGCACCTGTGATAGCCAGGGATGTTTCAGCAAGGTATTTCTACCTAAAAAACTTGCCTTTAAAGTATCAGACCTTGCCAGCTGCTACGTATGTTAAAGGTAAGAGAGGTAAGGTTTCTAATCATGCCTAGGTATTCAGAGGATTTGCACCCAAAGTGGAGTGGCTCTATTTTAAAAATTACGTGTTCTTACTCTACTAATAGATGAGATTTATAGAACATGTTAAAAATCAGAAAACTGGAGAAAGCAACAGATTCATGTTATGCAACAGATTCATTCATGTTATGAAACAAACCCCTGTTTGTATTCCCCTTCAAGCTCTCTTAGTCCTAGCCCCTTCTTAATATACGTGAGGGCATAAAATAATGTGCAGTGCTGCACATTTTGTGTACTAATAGGCAAAAAATGGGTCATAATCTGCTTAATGTGTGCAATAGGTTTATTAATATTAATTTATATCTTTTGCAAATTAATATAGATTTGCTGACTTGTACATGTGTAATACATAAATACATACATAAAAGTTTAATGTGGGCATATTCTTGCACCTCCCACCAGTATGTGTTGACATAGTTTTAGTGTTTCTTTATTGCTGCTTCATAGGCCTTTTAAAAATCTTATTTAAATGAGGAGAAAGTAGAAAAGAGCAACTGTGAAAGTGCTGAGAGTTGGGATCATCTGTGGGAAGTGAACCTGGAAACTTTGACACTCAAACTTAAGCCTCTATTACTGGTCTTCAAAGGTCCTGTTGCAGGACACCACTAATGGGATCATAAAGCTTTTTATACAGCCCACTAGAGGGTGACAAAGCCTAACGCTAGGAAACGGAGGCTACGTGCTCCCCTGAGCATCAGGGGTCCAGAGTGCTTTGCAATCTTCTGCCTGCCTGGGTCACATCCTCTGGTCAACCTGCGAGGCTTAAAACCTCTTGGTCTAAAAGCGTAAACCATTCCTGCCCGAGAAAGATGAGCTGGACCTTTAGCTCAGGGGCAATAACTGCTTCATGAATCTCTTCATAGTGTCACGAGACAGAGGAAACGAATCATGCTCCATTTGTGTCTTAAAAGTTATGGAAAGAAATCAGAGCAAATGCAGGGAAGCTGAGCTGAGCCACAGCACAGTGTGTGGGAGGCTGAGAACGCTGTGCATTACAAGGTCAATTTTGCCAGCAGATGAGGCACAGAGGTGTGGAGAAACTACAGCTCAATGAGCCAACAGTACTGGGCCTATTCCAAACCCACCAAACTCAGTGGAAAGGTGAGCTGTTAACTTCACCAAGCTTTAGACTGTGACTGCAGAGGAAAGGTGTATTGTAAAGTGTCCCAGAGAACCAAGCTGTCCCTCAGGCTTGAAAAAGACCCTGCCATCTGGCAGCAGCTCTCACAAGCACATGGTTCCTGCAGAGAAAAGCCATTTAACAGTGTGATGTGTCACAGCCCTGTGGGAGACATCTTGCCTTGCAAAATATCTCTTAAGAGATAGAATTAGAAAGATTAGATTAGATAGATTAGAAAACTATCCATCTTTGTAGTCACTACCACCTTTGTGCAAGCAGTAGGTTGTAAACCCTGGGGTTAGTCCTATGTCTGACACAGAGGTGGAAACAACTGGTAACTCCAAAATCTGCAGTTCCGCGGTACTGAACTGGCCTGTTCCAGGGCTCTACATGGGTTTCCATGTGTAAATGGATACCAGATTTCTGACTGAAAGCAGAAATGCAAGATCTCTGCTAGGTTGGAGGCAGAAGGAAATGCCATTGAAAGCTGGTAACTACAAAGGAACCATGGGCTGAAGTGAGGCCTTACCTGACTTGTATTTGGAAGCACCAACAGGTTAGGTGAAATCCTTGATGTCCTTTGCCAGCTTTCTACACATCCCGCTTGCAGAAAATAGCTATGCTCAGCCTGTAGGTTTTCATGAAACAAATGCTTAGATGAATCTTTTGTATCTTGTTATTGTGCTGAGGTTTCTATAGCATTTGCAATGTCTTTTATTGGGGATCATGATTCAGTCTATGAAGATGAAAAAATGTCCAGGAGAAACATTAAGAGCTCTGGGCTTTGTTTAGTTTAATGCTGAAGTGCCATGGACTGATTCAGTATATCTCTGGGACTGAAGAGAGAAAACTCATTGGGAATAATAATATTGGTGATGATTCATATAAAATGCTCTGATAACTAAAAATAGAGTAACTTGATAATCTAAAAGGAAAGTGTTGCAGTAGCATGAAACTACGTCTTTTAAAGGGATAGTCATCTTTGGAACTGTGCAAAATATGGAATCCCAAATAAAAATGTTGTAGGATTTGAAATAAGCTTGTGACGGATTTCTTCTCTGGGAATGATTTACTACTTACTTGTTTTATTATTGTTTCTGAGAAACCCATATAGAACTCTATTAATTAAAACTCAGCCCGACACTTTGGCTCCATAAGATTTAGGAATTAGTGAGATTTTATCTCATTAGTGTATTTATTGCAGTGTTCGTCCTTTTAATTAAGCATTAAGTCCCTCCAAGGTGAGTTTTATCATCCCATAATGCATCTGGGCTTTCACTACTTGTCTAAATACACATTAGGGGATGACAGCCACTTTGGAGAAGCCTTAATTGTGTTATCAGTGAAGTTTGATTCTTTCCTTTCTTCACCTCTTTTTGGCTGATAAGTTTTAATTTCTTTCCTCTTTGGCTTGCTGAAAGTGTTCAGGAAATGTACTGATGAAAGCTGTGTTTCATGTCAGTGTTATTCAGCTGAACTAAGAAGGCTATATTCAAAGGACTTTTCTTTCCTAGACTCATGAAGGGCTTGAGCCAAAGTCTATAGAGTTCTTCCCACTGATCGCAGTAGGCTTTGGAAATGATCCAAAATATGTTGCTGAGCTGAGACCTTCTGATACTGCTTATTTATCTGTGGTGGGGTGAGGGTACAAACAGCAAAAGCTTCTCACACTTCACATTACACTTCTGCTTTCCAGGTAGGCAAGCGAGGCTTGTTATTGGCACAGTAACAACACCTTGTTGCTAAACTTGAAACCAGCTACCATCCTTACACTTTACATGTGTGTTGAGGAGACCATAAAGCTCAGATCTGCTGAGATATCTAGGTCTCTATTTCCCTTTTAAAATGTTGAGGGATAGAATCCAGTCTTTCGTTGTTCCAGTCAATCATTTTGATATAAGCTGGGGGGTGGGGGCTGTTTTCTATATACCTTTTTATATATGTCTATATATAATAGATAATTCTTGCTCCAAAGCCTTAGGGTGTTAGTGTGTGATGAAGGACACCAGGTGAGCACACAAAGTGATGAGTAGTGAGAGAAGTGTACTATAATCAAGTTATCTGAAGATATATACTCAGCTGTAAATGCAATCCAGTTTCAATAGTAGTTTTTGCAGTATGGACATATATATAGCAGAAGCTGAGGTGATATCATCAACCTATTTCAACAAGCCATTTTGCTGTCACCAGGTGGCAATATAACAATATTTTGTCATCATTTTGGCTTGATGTGCCGTTGCCAAGTCATGATACATTGTGTTTTTCTGTATGCCCTAGCTCTGGGGGTCCCATTATTTTACAAAAAATCCTGTTGGTTTTGCTTTCATTTTATTTTGATGTTGTTGCTAACTTAGTTAAATAGCTTTCAGGGATGCAGGAAGAACAAAGAATTTTGCATAGATGTCAGCCTTGCAGGTCCAAATCCCACAAGTCAAAAAACCATACAGTTTCTTATTCTTATAATTGTTATTGCTATTATCATTAATACCTGAATTACTTGTTTAGTGTGTGTGTGTGTGTGTGATGATTTTAAAATGCAGGAAGTAGTCAGCAATACAAATTTTTCTCAGTAAGACGAAAAGCCTGAAAAATCCCAATGTATTGATACAGGTCAGATGAAGCCCCTCAGAAATGAGGCAAAAAATTATTGCCCTTTGCCTAAGCTGTATTACTTTTCTCTTGATTCAATGAGAATTTTCTCTGATTTAAGATGATAAGATTTGAGGAGCTTGGGAAATAATTAGAAAATCTGAGCAAACAGGGCTTGCAGCTCCTTGACTTGAAACCTGGATATTTCTGCTTATTTTCCAATTACAGAAATTATTCGTTTGTATTTTTCTTAACCCTAGCAAAAAACATATCCGTAAAAATAATGGACATTTGTGGAAAATGAAAAATAGACATATACAAATAGCAGTCTCTCAGAATTATTTTACATGTGTAGAGATAAATTACACATATACAGTTCTAACACAAAGCCCCCTTCCCTTCCTTTTCTGACCATCTTACCCTTAAGAACTCAGTACCCTTCTTTCTATTGCATCTGCCTTTCATCCATTTTTATGGCCTTTTTTTTCCCCACTATCATTTTGAAGGGATTTTTATCTGTTACTTCTAGAAATATCACTTTTAAAAAATCTGAGCTTGTAAAGACAGAATCTAAACAACCAGAAAACCAAAAACAGTGATGTACAATATAGAGAAGCTCCTTAGAGAAAAATATCAGTTCACAGTCAGATAAATGAAGCCAAAAAAGGATTGTGCCTTCGTAACTGATATGTCCAAACAGACATAGAGTTCAGAAAGCTTTCTCAGGCTGGTGCCACTTTTGCTGCTGACAGGCAACAGTGACCAATTCAAGAGTTAAAACTACCGTGTGTGTCTCCTTTTCCCCAAGGACTCTCATTAGGAGTTTGTGTCACCCTTTTGCCAGGGAGGCAATGGGCTAAGGAGCAGGCTTATGAGCAAATGTTCTTGGCTAGAAGCAGATATGCTCACGCTAAACAAATCTTAAATTCAGCTGCAATAGCAAGGCCAGATGTTGAGGAGAAACATGGCTGGCCCGAAGAATGGAATCCTTCTCCCACCTCCAAGACTGCAAAAACACAAAAACTAAGCTGTGGGGAACATCTGAGGGGAGAGCGCGCTGTGCAGCCTTTCTGTGTCACCCGGGATAGACAGCAGGAAGTCTGTGTAGCAATCTGCTCTTGGCTGTGTGCCACACCAATTGAAGTGAATAAAAATCACATTCGCTATCATGCACTGACTGTGCTGGTGAACCCTGTGATTTGTTATTGTCCAAAAAACTGAATTAAATTGCTAGTCTGATTCCGATACACAATTGTTTTGCATTCTTCCAAAGTAATAAAATCTGCTTCACGTAGCCTTCCAGGGGCTCACACGTGGGATTCTGGAGGCAAGAGTCTGGGAGTTGTGGCAGAGAGTAGCTCAAGGATCATGAGTTTTAGGGATATGCAAGGTGTTAGTGGCTCAGTTATGGAATTCAGTGGCAT
This sequence comes from Apteryx mantelli, assembly GCF_036417845.1. Taxonomy (NCBI): domain Eukaryota; kingdom Metazoa; phylum Chordata; class Aves; order Apterygiformes; family Apterygidae; genus Apteryx; species Apteryx mantelli. The sequence goes on from NC_089982.1 coordinate 6,239,738, forward strand.
TTGGGTGCTTGGTGGTGTAAACTGTTTAAACAGACAGCCTGAAGTGTTTGTTTTTATCTTAAATTATCACTCTTGGTTTTCATGTCATCTGAGCTTTGGGTTCCATTTTTACTTTTTTTGACTGGCTGCAGCACTGAATAGAAGGGTGCTGAACCCCATAGCCTTGTTCTTTGACTGCTCTTGGCACTGAGGCAAAACATACTCTTAAAATCTGTTGCTCTCCTTTTATGCTGGTGTAAATCAAAAGATATTCTCCTGAAATTGAATTATGATTGTATAAAAGTGCTCTGATGAGAGAATAAGACCCATGCAGCAAAGCAGATTAAGCACTGTGGGGCATCCCCGATTTAGGGCTACCAAATAAAATGTCCCAAACTTGAGTTTTCTCCTGCGCAGGCGATCTTAGCGCTGTCCTCTGTGAGAGTGATGGGATTACTCTGTGCAATTGCAGTGTAGCTGTGGTAGAGGTCCAGGTTTAGGGACTCGCCCCCTCTTATTTAAAGAGATTATCAACTCTGAATATAATCTGAGGAAAAGTTATCTTGCCCTGCTTCAGTAATGAAAAGTCACCTATTTTTCCAACAAATTAAAAGAAAAGGTTTTTTATTGTATGAGAAATACAGCCTACCACTCTGTGGCAGGGCACAGTATCACCTTTTGATCCCAAATACGGGTGCTCAAGTTTGTAAATTTAATAAAAAAAGATAAAAAATGTGGCAGTGTTTATATGAGAAGCAATAAACTCTGATTAGATCTCACTGGTTTTGTATTGAAGTCTCTTTGGGTTGCACAGAGGTGAAAGCTTTGGGTGAGATAATAGCTTCAGACAAATGCTAGGGAGTATGAAGTTTTAAGAACCTTTCAGATCTCACGTTGTTTAGGAAATTAAAATAAACAAGCATATTTATTGTCATTGTCCTGCATGCGCCTAACTGTCCATTCCCCTCCATCATTCATTCCCCCATCATGGGGAATAGATCTGTACTACTTTGAGCATGCAGACCAGGCATCTGTATGCTATGAGTGTCTCCATCAGCTCGTTTTTATTAACCTTTAAAATAGCAAAGAGCCAGAATCAAACAATCTGGTACCCTCAAAAACCAGAGGCATACTTTTCTAGTTTGTATCTTATTGTAGTTGCTTACAACTGAGTAAAATGAATGTTTAAAAAAAAAAAAGAGAGAAACAAAATTCTCCCCTCCTTTATGCTTGTTAGGTATTTGTTCTAGTGTAAGCACTTAAACAAGGGACAAGATTAGGGTGACCTGGGGGGACCTATTGTGTGCTACCTAACCAGTGTTACCTGTATTTCCCCAGATAGACTTCATGAGTTTTCATTGATGTTGAAATGGAAGTTATCACCATGCAAAGATGACTGGTGACTAATTGAACCTTGAAGCTAAGAATGGGGTCAGCAGCTTTCACCCAATCATTGCCTTTGGGTGAAAAAGTGTCTGAAGTGATTTAACACCACTTTCTCAGTAAGATGCTACTCAGTGTAAATAACGGTGAGGGAAATAGAACTTTAAAAGTCTTTGGCTTTTTTAAAGGGGAGGATTGTCCTCTATTTCATTTGAAATTCAAAGGAAGATGCCTAATAACTAGTAAAAGTATTCTTCAGTAAATTTTCTTGGGCCTCAATCCGGACTTGGACAAAAATGAATTTCACCTGCCTCTGTTCCTGTGGTGCCCATCACATGGAACCTGCAGAATATTGTTAGAGATTGTTTTTATTTCCTTGCTTTAAAAAATCAAGAAGTGTGTGAAATCCCATGAATCCTGGGTTAATATATTCCAAAGCTGCCACTTAGGTGAAAGATTTTCTTGTGTTCAGATAAGTGCTTGAAGCTTTCAAGCCTTCTATACAACACACTTGCAAGCCATTTGTTTCTACCACAATGAGGTAGGCAGTTGGTTATCACAGAACAGCAGTTTCTTTATTTTACCTGAGCAAAATCAAGATAAAATTTACACCAATATGCATTACATTTCTTCCAAAGTTCCCCTGGCTTTGTATAGCTGTTAAACATAACTCACTGTCTCCCCCTCTCCCTTAGTAGCAATAAACATTCCCCCTATTTAAATTACAGAACAAAGGTGAAAAATCATTTGAAATGTAGGGCTCTGACTTAAAAGTGGGGATGGATTACTGTGTGGTGATTCCCACTGACAGTTGTCCATTATGCTCAGCTGCTTTCACAGGAGTGGTGGAAACACAACCGTTTCCAGCCTGTTTGTGAAGGTAACTAAGTACCAATTTGTTTTCCTCATGCATTACACTGTGCTCCATGACAGTTTTGCAACTCAGCTGTCAGTGCGGTACGGAGCAGGCAGGTCTAAGGGGAGAGTGGAAACCACTAGCTACAGGGAAGTGATTTTGCTCATGCTTGTGAGCTAGGGCCCAAAAATGCTCAGGACCACATAAAACCTTGTGCAAAGCATGTGGGCTTGTAAGATGTTCACATAGCTGTATTGTATCTTCTTGCAAAGTTATCACACTGTGTGGGTGTAAATGTATACATTCCAAAGTATAGACCTAACCTCACGTATGTCATGTAATGTTAAGTGTGAGTGAGGGGCTGTGTTTGCAATTCCCTGAGCTTCAAAGGTGATGGTGTACTTCTAAGCAGAACAGTTATAAAGGCTATTTCATCTGACTCAAACCTACAACTCTTAACTGAAAGCAGAAATCTACCTCTGTTAAATTCTGGATTTTCATTTCTTTCCTGTAAAAGAAACTTTTACAACACAAAGCTTTTCGTTTAGCATAAAATAAATAGCAAATCTAACCTCCTGTGATGGCTTCTGTACCATACTTTGGCAAAGCACAGAAGGCACAGCTTCCCAACAGTTTTGAACAGTGTCCAACCGGCAGGAGCTATGTAGCATTAAATCCTTGAGCTTCAATCTGCATATCCCCTCACCTGCAGTGCTTGAATAAGCAGAAGTCTCAGGGATGTTACAGAGGACCAGTGTGTGAGGGCAGAACATCCTAATGCGGTGCATCCATTTTTCACCTTTGGAAAGATCTGTTTGTAGCTCTCAAGGAAGGTGCCTTAAACTGGAGCATTTGAATGGATGCAATCTTGAGTTTCCTAGACAGCATCAACTCAGTAAAAAGTGTATGACTGCTTAAGTGCACAAATAATCGCAAAACAAGAAATGCCTGCCAGGGAAGATAAGATAATATAAAGTGAACCTGAAAGTCATTCATAAAGGACAGGATATTAAAAGCAATGAGCCAGGGGCAGGCCATTAATCTATTCATCTGCTATTTGAAGACACATGCCAAATGGTTCTTCTGTGATTTGGATACCATCCAGTGCAGATGCTCATCAGTCAAAATGCAGATTTTGGCCTATGCTGCCCACAGTTCTCCAGTTTGTGTGGAAAGGAAGAGGTAAATATTTTAGAAAAGAGGGTGGAGTGGAGTAAATGGGAGTGAACTGGAGAAGTCCTGAAAACATTGGATCTGATGAAACCTGTTCATGAGAAAACTGTACTCTAAAAGACAGACTTATAAAAAAGCCTGTACCCAAATTACAACCGCATGAGATTCTACCAATAGATTTTTCTCCAAAATTTGTGCTTTCAGGTGCTAAAGGTTTGATATGTCCCTGAAATGGGCAGCTGGCTTATTTTGTTGAGAGAGATGGAGCTCTGTGTTTCCCTGTGGCTGTCAGGCTGGTATCTGAGGGCAGGTAGCCAGATGTGGTGGTAACTTCTGCTAGAACCAAGCTTAGAAGGAGAAATGAGGAGGGGAGCAGCCATTCTCTATCGATATCTTACTATTTTTTCCTTGTACAGATTCCTTGGCACCGTGAGGTGTATCACAACATGGTGTTTGACGGAAACTCTTGTAAGATTTTGTTCCCTCTTGATAACTTTCTCTAAGATTTTTGCTGATGTGGGTACAGCTCGGTATCTGCATTAGAGCAGTAAATAGGCTATAGCTGGGACTGTGGATTTTACTGTGCTAGTTGCTGAGGATGCACAAGGTAAAATGGATTCCTGCTTATAGTCCAAGTAGGCAGGCAGGGCTATGATAAAGGTAGGATCACTGCTCTCATTTTTAGGACATGGATTGCTGCACCTATGAATGACTTGTCCAAGGTCACCTTGCAAGTCTGTGCTGGAAAGGAGAGCTGGGTTTTTACCTCGCCTGACTCCTCATGTAACTCAAGTGCACTGTGCTCTGTTGCCTTTTTTCTTGTTCTTTTTGTTCTTGCGGCTTGTTAGTGTTCAGGCATTCTGTATTATTCTTAAACTTGATAGAGGCCAAAAAGAGAAATAAACATTTTGATGACAAATGCTTGTAATGGATAACATTGTTAGGGTTTTTTTTTTTCAAAAGTCAGCAAAGACACATCTCCCATTAGAAATGCTAAAAATATTTCTGAACATAAAAATAATCTTGGTCATGTTTAGTGTAAAGTGTTTTTTACCCAGGTAACGAAGTTAGTATATTCTTTATCTGTATCTTTCCAAAGCTGTGTAAAATTAACTCGTCCTGATTATCTTGGAGACTGTAGGCAGAATGCATGGCAAATATTGATTATTTTCTCATTAGTCTGAGGAAATCTGGCCAGATTCTTGGGTCATGTCAATCAACTCTGCTCTATTGAAGTCAATGAAGCAACAATACTTGGAGTCAGGTGGGAATCTGGGCTATCGGACAGGAATCTAAGCTGTACTGTGTATTTCCCTCTGGTTGAGATAACTAGGTTAGGATGAGGTGTTTCACTTCACCTCTGAAAAACAGCAGGAGATGCTTTTGTTATAGTCCAGGAGAAAGATGCCACTAAATTTACTTTAGAAAATTTCCAATGAAAACGTATCAGAGAGAGCGCGAGGGAGATCTCTGCACAAACTGGGCTTTTATTGAATTTTTGCCTGCTCAGACTCCTGTTAGATGGAAAAAGTACAGCCCACACGAACAAGCTGAAGCTAGCTGATGTGCCTGGAGACAACAGTAAGGTATCTGCAGCATCATACTGCTCAACATAGACCAGCCTGTTTCCGGTATCTGAACACGCTGAGGGGTATGTGTGTATGCTGCACACTGCACCTTCACAGCTGTGAATCGTGCTTCACTTCCCTTCCAATTAGGGACCATATAAAAAGATGACCCCTTGAAAATTACGTTTATAAATAATTTAATGGCAGATATTAAACGCGTTTTCTTTTTTTAAACAGGCACTTTTTTTTGTGAATCTGTCTGTATGAAAAATATTCCTAGCAAAGTTCACACATAGAGAAAGCTTAAAGTTATTATTAGGCATATAAATTGACTGCTTTCTCATTTATATTCAGGCAAATTTCTTTAATTTATTAATCTGATTTGCATATAAAATTGCAGCACTCGTCGCTGAGAATTCTCATTTAAGGAAGGTTTTAGAAATGTTATAATTAAACAGGCATTAAAGAGAAAGCACACAAAGGGTTTTTTCTTTCATTTTCTTCACTTTTAAAAAATACCTATTTCTCTAGTTCAGAAAAAAAAAAGTACATATTACAATCATTTGGAAATAGCTTCAAAATCATTTTACCAATATAGATTTTGTGCTTGCTTATATTTAAGTCATAATAGAGGAAAAAGAATATTAAACTTAAGTTTTCAAGTTCAGAAGGGGAAAAATAGTGTGGAGGAACTGTTCTGTGGTAATGTAGGAAGACACTTAATTAACTTAAGCTTCATTTAAAACTGTAGTGTAAATCTTTTCAAAATGAATCAACGTCTCTGTTGAATTATGTCTTAGCCAAGTTTTACAGTCAAAAAGGTCTTAAATCAGTAAGGCCTGTTTCTATCTGAGAGCTGTGTTAGTGTTTTTACATTCTCTGCAAGCTCATCCACTCTTGGACTTGAAAGTCTTTTCCCTGGGTCCATTTGCTCTAGCAACAGCTGGCTTTTTGAGGCAGCACATTAGCAACTCACAATTAAACAGTATTCCAGCTAATTCGAGCTCAGGCAGATGAGGAACATCAATGACAGTGAGTTTCCTCCCTCCCTCCCTCCTATCCTGTGTTTGCTCAGTTAAAAAAAATATATATTTTTTATTTTAATCGCTCTTCAGAGATGTTGTTGCTGGAATTGTGTCTTCATCATGGTGTCCAGCTGAGAAATTGTTCTCAGATCCTGCAGAGGCAAAAGGCAAGAACATCAGCCCACACATGCCACAGATGTGCAAGGGGGTAAACTTGGGGAAGCAATGACAATTAAAGAGCATATGGTCAATAATAAATCTGTACAGTAGTGCCAGTCCATATTAATCACAAGATTAAGAATAATAGCATATCTGTAAAAGTAGCATGTTAAATCTCCTATTGCATTTACTAGCCTTCATATATCTGTATCTGTATGTTTATCAGGGTGTCTTATATGATATAGTATATGAAGTGAGGGAGGATTTATAGTACATTTTGTGTAAATGGACCTGATAAAAACTGCAAAATAGGCCATGATAAAAGATTAACATCTGGAAAGACGTATGTCACTGGAACAGCAAATGCGCATGTGAATGTGTGAAAGGGAGCAGTAGAGTAAGATTCTTATTTTAGCAGAACAGCAATATGTTAATTTCTTTACAAAACTGGGTAAGATTGTAATCCATAACTTTTCATCTCGTGTCTGGTATTTAGGATGCTCTGTGCCATAATACAGTTAACGCATTTTGTGAGATCTTCAGTGTTTGTCATATAATTTATTTTAGAAATATACTTCTTGTTACCTTTTACCTGTTCTGCTCTGGCATATCTGTGTGCCTTGGAATGACTGAAAGACAGAGCTAAACTGGAAGAATTGCCCAGGCTGCACATACTTTTACAAAGCAAAACAATGCTTTTACCAGTTCACTTTGTTCTGCTAGGAATGGGGAGGGAGGGGACCAACTGTACAAACTGTAGCGTTACTGTTACAGCTGTGTTGGTATGAGGAGTGCTTGGTCTGGATAGTGAACTGGTACTCCCAGTGCAGATGTAGTCTTAAATTTTGGAAAGCTCTGGGGCCATCAGTACTTGTGCTTTGGAAAAGCCTCTCCAAAATGGCTATTCTCTCATTATCTGGGACCACGCAGATCTCCAAAAAGTCATGTGTCTGTTAAAAATGGACTCTGTGTGGCTCTCTGTTGTCAAAATAAAGCACTTAAATGTCTCCTATCATAAATGAATATGAGGGATTTATCTTATCAGTGCTTCCATGAAGTTGAGAAGCTGCTGCCAGCCCCATTTTACAGAGGGGGACTGGATAAGGATGGGAAGCTGTGGGGGTGGGCTGGAGGGATACTAGATTGGAAGTAGCAGCCGCACCTGGCAGAGCTCTGCATGTTACAGATGTCAAAGGCTGTTGGACATTACTCTGCCTTGAGCCTGAACAAAAGGAAAATCCTGCTTTAGAGGATGACCTTTGCCATGCTACCAGGTTGTCTCTGAAATTCTAGGGATATTTTTTAAAGGATGCAGATATTCCCATGATCCCATCAGCAGTGGCTTTGAAGAAAGGACCACCGCAAGTCTTGGGAGAAATCATAAAAGTAGACAGTTCTGCAATAACTCCATTGAGACCCACTGATTTATCCCTGATTAAGTCAGATACATGCACTAATATCTTGCTGAACTATGCGTGTATATTTTAACCTGCTTTTGTCCAACAAAGCGCTGAAGAACCTACTTAAATGCCCTGCTATAATGGAGCTATTGCAGAAAAAAAGCATTGTTGAAAGTACTTAATCACTGTCCAGTTAATCATGATATTTCTGTCTTGTGCAATGTTTAATATCAATTAATTTTCCAGAAGTATATGAATGTGTGTTTAGGAATGAGTGTCAGAGAAAGAGACTGTACTATGCGTTGATGTTAGGGGCTCCTGATATTTTGTCTTCCAGGGTGGGCATAAGAAGGCCTTCGTCATGACTGGGATTATTATCACGGTTCTTCTGAAGTGTGAATGTACACCACAAACAATCAGCCTGCTTTTCTTCATCTGGGTCTTGTTTTTAGCTTCATTTTCCTCTGCACAGAGTTCCCAAGCACACTTCTGTCTGAATTTCTCATTTGCAGAAATAATGTTATCTGGAAAGAAATATAATGCATATGCAAAATATTATCAGAAGTACAAGGTGTCCTTGAGCCTGTCACAGGCAATAGTTGTACCCCATTTATAAGCTTGTCTCAGTGTAGCTGTACATGCCAGGGCTGCTTTGCACAGAATAGGAATGTGGCTGCTTCAGAAAGCACTGAGAATGCTAGTAAGGCACCTATTGGAAACACACTTCATCTGACAAGAAAGATAATATGATTGCTTTTTTAAAATCAGCTCCTAAAGTAGAGAACTTTTTGACTTGATATTTCAATATATATGGAATTATTTATTGGCCCTACAATTCAGACGATCTCAAGGATCCATCATGCAACAAATGCCGTAACTGTACCTCTGCCTGTGTCTGCCCCTGCTCCATGACTGAGTGGCTTGTTTTTCTCTACCCTATTACATGACTATAGCAAGAGAGGCTAAACCATGCAAATTCCCCTGGCACAAAGCCTGTGCAACTTGGCATCTCAGTTTTGAGGGCCAAGGCAGACCATGGTCTTGTGACAAATTTGGGGGTATAAAGGGATGCAACTTTCCCTGAATGAGAACATTCTTTAAACATTTTCAGGTGAAAGCATGTGCAGGAAACATGTTGAAAAAGTTTGACATCCACTTATCTTTTCTTCTTTTTGTGCCAGTGTAGCAATTCTTTAAACCTCTTAACTGAGAATGAATGTGTTGCACAGTGAGGGCTGGCCTCATCACTGACAGGTTTGAATACAAACTGAACAGCTAACGCTGGCTGAGTCACTCAAGGAGTACCTAATTCCTTAAATTGGAAAGCAGTCATTATACTGCTGAAACTTTTCTAGGTGGACAGTAACTTGCTGCTGGTCAGCAGCTCATTTTTCATCCAGAGTCTTCTGTTCTTTCCAGCTTCCTCTCAAATACACTGTATGGGTACAGGAGCCTTCCTAGATTTACTATCTCACATCTGAACGATGAAGCAGCTGCTGATGCTGTGATGATGCATGTAGTCTAAGGTTGCCAGGTTTTTATTCCTGTCTATCGGGTGTTCTTTTGCTTCTACTGGGAAGCTTATTGGGCACAGTCAGAGTTTTAGGGCAGGTTGGAGACACAGTTAAAATCCAGTTAATAGGATGTCTCTACACTTGGAGACTTAGCTGTGCCTTAACTGTGTTCTACCCAAGTCCCCTGATGTGGTTAGGAAGGATTTCTTTTTCCTGGGTGAGGAATTGAATTGTTTTTTGGTATGGGTTTGTTTGTTTTTTAATTTGTGATAGTGAACAAGTTTTCTTTCAAGATTAAAGTATCAGACTTCTTGAGGTTCAACAGTACAGGGGCTACAGCTGGAAAAGATTGCTTTGGCGGATTCCTCAAGATTTTGTGGCAGACTAGACAGAATCTGTTCCTGTTGAAGAAAATATTGTTTCCTTAATGTCTGGACTTAGTATTCTCTCTCTCCCAGTTTGTATGTCTCAACTCCTTGAGGCAAGCCTTGCTTTTGAGTCAGTGTGACTCTGAGCCTAGCTCTCCTCCCTGTGCCCATGCTTGGCAGCGCTCCCCCCACGCTTCTTTTTGCAGTTACTGTGCCCAGGCTCAAGTCCACTTTGGGATGGATGAGACTGCCAGGAGTGTCCCTTCTTCAGTATTTATAAACGGGGTGAAATTCCTGCATGGGAGAGCAGCTGATCATGGCAGTGAAAATGGGTTTGGAGCAGCTTCTATAGGGGTTTGTAAAATGGAGTTTCTTGGAGTGATGGTCTTTTAATGAAGCTGGAAAAGAACTCTAACTTGAAAAAGGTAAAAAGAACAGTAAAAAAGGAAGATGCAAAACTTCTGTGATCGTTTTCACTTAAATTACAAATATTTTTCCTTTTACAAAAACAATCGGAATATAAATGCTAATAGAAGCAGATGTTTAAATATCCAGAAAGGTCACTTGTAGCCAGAGCATTGATCTGTCTCTCTGTTATTCTAGACATAGGTGAAATAACATTCAAGTTATTGTATTTAGCTGGTGTTCTGTGTCCTTGTCTACAACCCTGAGCAATATCGAAACCCATTTGACTGCCTAGTGCTGTCTCCTTTTTGGTAACTCTTTATTCACATCAAATGATAGTCAGAGGAAAGACATAAGACTTGTGCATCACTTTAATCTTGGTCTGAGTTTTCAAGTTGTGCATCCACTTAAATTTTAGGACTGTGTGAAGTTGGATTTCGCATGTATATACAGTGACAATTACTTTTAGATGAGGTGCAGGTGTGTTTACAGCTAATTCTGGGTCAGATCTGCACTTCTAACTGAGGCAGAATTAATGTTGTGGGTTTATTCAGGAAAACATCGAAGCTTTCATTTAATAAATATGACCCTTAACAAAAGATTTAGTTTTGCACAAGTCAGTCAGAGCACTTAAGCATGTGGGGACCCTGTATGTACCAGGAAAGTTCCAGTTTAAAATTAAGTACATGCTTATATGCTTTGTGGTAGGCAACATACATCCTTATTCTGCATGTGTCTTAACAGCTCTTTAGTTAAATAAATGAAAGGGAGTGTTCCATTATTAAAATTCACATCCATGGCTAGAACCACTAATCAACCCTGCACTTCTCGTTTCTAGCCATGCTTGTATTTCAGATACATCATGTAGTTGGAATTGTCTTTATGCAATTCTGCAAAAACTTATAGTATGTTATGAGGGAGGAGCCTGGCTTTGATCTAGAGCAAAAAAGAAAGGGAGAACTGAACTTGTAACACTGGTGTGGAAAGCTGACCTGGAAAGGATAAACTGGGTCAATGTGTCCTGAAGTCACAGCACATAGATAAAAAGGCTTTGGGGTTGACAGCAGAGGCTGGGGCATTTGGGGCAGAGGGAAAAGAGAAGTAACAGAAAGTAACTGCCATACCAACTATCAAACCCAGTGCCTGTTGGTACAGGTACTTCAGAAGACAAGATGGCACAAGATGCAGTGGTCTGACGTACCCAGAGATATTTTTCGAGGGTTCCCATCAGTGAACAGATAGGTTATGAGCCAGTAGGGGTGGGAGTATACCACTGTCAAGAGGGCTGTAAGCTTTTATCCTAGCTAATGTAATGGTAGGGATTGTCACTACCCATATAAAAGCCTACTTCTTTTTGTACCCTGTCAAGCTTTCAGCTTCAAGGAAGTTGCACAAACTTATTCTGCAGTGTGGTAGCAAATATTTCTTAAAACAAGCAGCTCCCCCAGTCTGCATTTCTCTTTCTTTTTTCTTTTCATATTGAATATGTCTTCTCAGTTCTCCAAGATGATGTTTAGGAAGAGCATCCAGCTGCCCTCTTAAAGTTTTCACGTTTTACAGACAGAACAACAACTGTTAATCAGTTAGTATTTCACACCAGTGTATTGTGGAAACATGAAGTGTTGCAAGCTTCCACATTCAATCTTCCAATAAGAAAACATTTGCTTAATATAATAACTTGAAGCAAGTTCAGTAGAAGTTCTGTAGAATATTAGAATATTTTTGTAGACAATTTTGTTTTCAGATACTGAATATTTCACAGCTGCCTTAGGGTGAAGACATTTGCTGTGTGTTTAAGTTCCTGTTCCAGATTTGGATTTTCTTTTATTACTTAAATTCTGCATAGTAGTAGCAGTACCCAGATGTAAACACTGCCTCCTAAGCTGAACAGTCTTAGAGGCATATACCACTTGGTAAGGTGAAGACAGTTAGATGTATGAAGAGGATGCAGTGGTTTTCTGAGAACTTTGTAATCCAGTGGTTATTTGTTTCCTGATTCAGCAATGGCCTAATAGATATGTGTGTAACTGGGTTAACTTCAGTAGGAGACTACCTGTATGCTTAATAATAGTCACTGTGTTGAGCTGTGACACTGTTGATTTGTAGTTGTGATTATGGCTTGACGCTGATGCATTTCAAACAGGAGTTGCAGGTCACTGCCAAGGTCAGCTTCAACCAAAATCACTCTCAAAAGTTTAAGAATGATACAGGCTAGGGGAACCTTTCTGTGCTCTCCAGCTTCTTTCTTCTTTGTTTATTCTTTGTCAGGCTACTATGTTTCAGTGGTTATGATTATTTATTGCTCTCTGTATTTAATCATTGCTGCTGGGAAGAAGTTGGACAGAATTTAATACAGAATTCAGTGGAACAGGCTTCCACAGGGGTGCATAGAATTCCACAGAACTCTAAAATAATCTGCCAACTTTTTATGCATTTTTCAACTACCATTAAAACAATATTGAAAGAATCTAAAAGTTCTTATTTCTAATCAAGTGTATCATTTGCTACAGATTTTCATCCTCAACACAGGCACTCAGCTCCTTTCTGCATCTCCCTTTCCAGAGTTTGTTCACCTTTTCAGATTAGGCAAGGGTCATTTGTTGTTCTGGTTAGATAAGGAGCATTGTATACTTTCTGTGCTGTGCCACCCCAGAGCTTCTTGAAGCCTACACCACTGACTTTGAAGCTGTTTTGTGTCACGCAGTTTTCTTAGTCAAACCCGGATGTGCTCTAGAGGAAGGCTAGGGCATTTTTGTCCTGAAGCACCTCACCACACCACATACGACCAACCTTCCAGAAATACTAACTAAATACCCCCATCCTTTCATGTCCAAGCTATGCTGGAGTTTTAGGCCTGATCCTGAGCTGAGGCTCATCAGTGAGAGCTTTCTCTTTGATTTCAGTGGCTCAGGATATGCTCTAACTCAGCTTCTACTTGAAGGGCGTGCAGAACAGCGTGGCTGGGTACGGCTATAGGCCTCAGTAGGATTTCTCAGAGCCTGGAACCTGCAAGGGGTCTGGAGGGAGCAGCTAACCTCAGCACCTTCCAAGGGCGTCACTCACCTTGGGGGAGGGCAGGAGACCTGCTGCTGCAGTGCAGCCATTGCAGCTTGTGTAATTCTTTGTCTAAGGGAAAGTAATACATATGGTGGAAGACTGAGTTGAATTTGTAACTGTCACTGACTTTCAGGCTTCTGTGCAGAAGCAGGATCAGGCTGGGTGCGCATTCTCTGTGCATCTTCAGCGTTAGCTGTCAGGATTCACGTGGGACTGAAGAGAAGCTCAGTCCGTTTGCTGATCTTGCACACCATAGTGACGAATGACACTGGGATGGGTTCTCAGCTGCTGTAAATTTGAATAGGTTTGCTGGAGTCAATAAAGACATAGCAATGAACACAGACGGGGGATGTAGCTCTTAATCTGTCCTATCCACAGTGGTTAATTTGCAGTCAGTCCATTGCAGACAGACAGTCATGCTGAATGTCACCATGGAGAAAGAGAGAGGGAGAGAAGATTTAGACTGCAAACAGTGAATTAAAAAGAAAAAAATATGTTGACCCCATGCTTGTGGATTGACTTTCTTACATTGGACACTAGCAAACATAGATGCTGGTTGCTTTTCAGTGTGTGTATTTATGTATGTACCCTGCTGTATCCTTGGGCACGGGCAAGAACGCTCATTATGAATTCTGGACCACTCCAGAATGTTAACACATCATTAATATGCAAAGGTGCAGATATCTGTCTGTTGTTTTTATAATGCTATTCCATTTATATAGTGCTAGTACTTGAAGGATATAAGAGACTCCATTCCCAGCTAGAGAGATTCCTAAATAAAACCAACAAGTTATTGCAGAAGTAATCAGACAGCTTGCAGGAGTTCAGGATCAGATGTCTCTCTATATATTAGCCCAGCACTTGAGGTCTATCTCAGATGTCTCTCCGTGTGCTCCTGCAGCTCATGTACTCCCTCTCCCTAGCTGACAGTTCACTGTTAAAGTCTTCTACCCCTGTCATTACACTGGCATCCCTTAAGGCCCTGCAGCAAGGGTTTAGATGGCAAACAGGCTTCCTCTTCTCTCCCCAGTCTTTTGTCCAGAAGTGTCATTTGCCACCTGTGTGAGATTTTTTTTCCATGTCTTTGCAAGAGTAAAGGGACCTTTAAGCTTCATGTAGCAGCAGTAGTGACAGAGAAAAATTTTGCTTTGCCACATGGGCTGATTGAGATGACATGCTTTTGAAATCCGTGTGTCTGCATACTTCTAATTTTTGTACTGCTGCTCAAAGGTGAACCCACAGAAAAGGTGAAAACATGGGCCAGAGTCAGAGTAAGGTTCACCAAAAATCCCATCTCCTCCCCTGCAGCCCAGATCCCCCTGAAATCAATGGAAAGGTACCTGCTGCTTTGAATATGCTAGCCTTAACCTGAAAGAATTGCCTCTAAAGGTGAATGGCTTGTCCACTTATCCTGTATGAATTCTGTGCTTCTGCCTTAGACTGCCCAGAAATGCAGGCACTACTGGTGATGAGTTATGTGATGTTTTTCCCACTAAATTGGCTAAATATTAACATCCCCTCTTAGTAAAAAAAAAAAAGACAGTTTAAAAAAGACTCTTTAGAAATATTTATTGTTGATAGGAAATGGCATGAACTCAAGAAATAGGATCATGGCTCAGGAGCTGTTCCTGTTGTTTCAAGAACATAGAACAGTTTTTCACAAGCATTGTTCCAGCAGCAGCGTTCAGGCCACCCATGCTTTCCTCCTTTGTCTGCATCTTCTATAAAGGGTTGGAAACAATAAGGCAGTCCCTGCAATTCAGTGAACACTTGCGCGGAAGGGTCTACAGGATACAGACTTCACAAACCCCCACCTACTGTTAATCATAAAGCACTAGCCAGCACCAGTTAACAAACTTCAGATCTATAATAAAAGGTTGTATAGTAAAGTAGTGATGTAGTAAAAGGCTGAGTCTACAACCTTAAAGCATCACAGGACAACTGCAGGAAAGATTGCCTTCCTTGGTCCCTTGCAGTAAGGGAGTTATTAGATTAGAAATATCCAGCTGATCTAAAGAAGTACTTCAGACCTGTGCTAATAGAGGAAATCAAGTCCCCTGCTCCCTCTCTTTTACCCCCAGTGGTGTCTGCCAGCAAGGTTGTTGGAGATTCCTTTTTCATCCAATGGTTGTGATGGGTAGAGGCCTCAACTGATAAGACATACCAACCCTGTATGTGAAACAGGATGCGTTGGTGATCTACGCTACTAATATATATATATTTTTTAAAGATAGCTTAATTGAATCATTGGTTTTATACTGTAAATTGCCAAGAGGTAGTACCTGTAGGTTGGAGTTTGTCCATGCAGTGTAAGAACGTGTAGTGCATCCACTTCCCCATTCATCCAGTTGTTATGCTCTTCCTCTCCATAGGGCTGGGTAACTGCAGTAGTATGTATTCAGGGAGAAGGCCTAGCAGGAATTGTTTGAACCAAATTATGATGAAAATACGTCAAAGAGAATATTTCTGCCCTGTCAGCTACATCACCTCAGTGATGCAAGGAGTTTCTCTCTGTGTTTGGATTCTTTGATACCACTGATTAAATGATCATTTTAGTTTTATGCTTGGATATCTGAGCACTATTTTTGCAGGTTAGCATGGAAATCTAGAATACTGAAGATGGTCTATATAAAAAAAAAAAAAGAGAGAGAGAGGGATACAATAGCTGATTGTGATCAATGTTATGGGAGATCACTTTACCGCTTCAAATAGTCCTCTGTTGTGTTGTACTGTTTCCAAGAGGGACGCAGTTAAAGGAAAGAGGTCTTGAAGTATGCCAGGTTGGTCATCAGGCAGATTTGCTGCAGAGAAAAGCTACTGCTCTAGAGAAGTATAAGAAACGTGTAAGAGAACTTGTATTTATATTTGGACCCAAGCACATCCCAAGGTAGGGGAGAAGACAAAAACAAAGCAGGAATAATAAGCTGAATTACTTTGTTCTATATGAGGCATGTTGTGCTTTGAACAGGCTCCATCAGCTTATTTGATTATTGGTGCATCTTCTAGTCCGTCTGTCCTACTTCTGTTGTTGAAGGGGGTGGTTTTGCAGATGTAAGCTTCTTTTAAAGATGGCAGGTATAAAGTTTTATTTTCTAATCCCCACAAGTGATTCAGACTCTTCTGAGATCTATAAAAAAGATGGTTGCTTGTTCTGAAGCAGTTAGCCTTCACATTAAACAATCCATCCCTCTACGTAGCAAAAAACATAGGCATCAGCCTCACTTGGGGCATGTGTTAGATCCTGTTCACTCCGTTGGAATGTAAGTCCATGCTCTAAGTTAATCCTTACCTAAGTAAATGCATTGCTGTAAAGCCTGCTGAAATCAGTGATGCCTGAATAAGACCAACAAAGAACTGTCAATACAAATGAAAAATGAAGTGATTGTTGTTGTCATAGTATTTGAGGCATTGTACTGGTTCCAGTGATAATATTTGTCAAAAAGCCTCACAGGTTTTGTAATGGGTTATTTAAAAAAAAAATCATTGCGTGTGTGTGGCAAGGGGGAGGGGAAATAGGTGCCCATTTTGCAGATGGACTAATTGGGACATAGGAAAGGTAAGCAATTTACCATAGGACATCTGGTGAATCAGAACAACTTGAAGTGCAACCCAGAAGTCTGCCTGTCAGTTCTTTACTCAAGGAGTAAGACAGCTTTCTCTGAAGAAAGATGTCTGGTCTCCTGGTTAGGATGAAATTAAATTAGCATGGCTGTATGTGCTTTGTACATCTGCTGTGTAATATGCTTTGTAAAATGCAGACACCCAGGGCAAGGATGCAGATGCTCCACTACTTGCAGAAGTTAATGACAATTATCTCAGTCTTTGATGGCAAACGAAGTCGCGAGGCTCTCATTTCCACAATCCATCATGCCACCGAAGACTTGCTGAGTGATACTTCATGACGGGCTGGTGAGAAAAATATACAAACTCATATGCCAGTGTTGCAAATCAATTCTGCAGCAAAGTGGAAATAACTCTTGTACCAATAAGCAGCAAGGCCTATGAAAAAATACCCTTTTTCTGAATTTTCAACTTGCAGATAGAAGGAGAAGCCATCAATCATGTTAGAGAGCTTCCATTCCAGCGATTTTGTTCTTAAAGACACACCAGATGAAATCAGACAAGACCAGAATATGCAAAGACTTTTTTTTCTTTCCTCGTTTTTGGAGGTTTGGGTATGCAGGGAAGGAACCTTTCCCCTCCTTTTTTTTTTTCTTTTTTTAAAGCGGACTTGTAGCCTGGCAAAAGCATGTATATTGGTTAAGTTTACTGTCAAAATGACTAATTAATCACTTCACAAATGGCTATTAATCGTACATTAATGAGATACTCTCTTTGCTTTGGCAAATAGAGATGCTGTGGCAATTCTTTCTCCTTGGTACCCCAAGCAGGCTAAAAGCATGCAGAACTCAATTAATCTTAGTGCACCATGGGGTGTTCGAAACTGCTCACAAGCTGAAAAGAAGCAAATAGCTGGGACATTTAAACTGTCCATATTTCACTGTGTAAATTCAGAGGCACTTAATCATTCCTTCAAGCATTCTTTTGTTCCTTTTCTTTTTCTGCCTTGTTATATCTGTGTTTCAAGCCTTCCCTGGACCATAAAAAGAAGGTTCTAATAAATCCAATTCCAAAACATGTATAAAGATATATAGATGAACATGTCTTACAAAAAACAAGATCACCTTGCATATAACAAATGCAAAATAAAACTCACTAGTCATGCTCAGAACATCTCTTAATCTACCTGTGTTTTTAGGGCACCCAGTGAACGAAAGAAAAAGGGCTTCATGCGCCATGATATTGTTTCATTTTGACTTCAGCAGGGATGAAAATACTACAAGATAGGAAGATAGTGTGGGCCAGATTCACGTCTGGAGTAGATGGATAATATTCCTGCTTAATATAAATTAAGTCAGTTTACACCACCAGAAAGCTTAATGTATTTTGCAGCACTTGAAAGAAAGAAAGAAAGAGAGAGAGAGAGAAAGAAGAGCAGTACAGTCTTTCTCAAGATACCATGGTGCCCAAGCCTGAGTGTTAATTAATCCATGTGAAATGAATTTGGTGGGCTTGGTCCCACATCCTCACTCTGAAAGCCATTACTCTCACTGATGTTAATGGAGTCCTTGTTAGATACCTCTTTGGAGAGGTCAGTTGAAATTGTGGGACATTACAGCTATGGAAATGGTCAGGTCCGAGCTGGTCTAGAGGAGGTTTGAGAACATCATCAAGGCAGTATAGGGAAACTTGTGTTGCTACTTTGTGCAGCATGCAAAGGAATGTCAGAAATACAGAACTCTCTATTGACCTTTCCAGGATGCTTTGGATTTCAGAGCAATGTTTTTACATGGAGTGCTATGAGCAAGACTCAAGATACTAAGAGGTGTGAGGGTATAACTTTGCGACTTCTCAGTATTGCTTTTGTGTCTCCTTTGTCCTTTCATTCATTGCCAGTGGCCTTTTCTTCTGTCAGTTATCTCCAGTGGTTTTTTTCATTAATTGAGGTTCAATGTAGGCAGGATAGGAAGGGATCAAATCCAATCTTTTAGGTGTCTTTGTTTGGTATGATAATGAATAATATGTGCTAGTTAGTTTAACTAGAGTAGCAACTAATGCATAGCTTCTTCTTAAACTGATCCTTCTTAGAGATGTAAAGGGTTGGACAACTGAAAACAAGCATTTTTGTGTGCCTGTGCTTCTAGGCTTTCATAGTGTTTCAAAGCTGTCTGAAACTTGTTTGCAAAATTATCCAAATTATCAAAAAATAACTATGAAAGTATTTTTCAGAAGTCACTGTCAATTGATGGACAATCTAAAAGCCAAAAGAAGGGTTCTGTATTTCCAGTGATTTTTACCTCCAGCACATCATATGTCCTTCTCTGTTAGTTGAAAAGGCAAGTTCAAATACATCAGGAAACAGCCTAATGTCAGATACAGCTGTCAGATGAAACTCACCATCCAATTGATGAAATTTTAATTTACTTTCTTCTTGTCCTTTCCAAATGGTTACATTTTAGTTTTCTCCGCACCAGGATTCTGTAGATGTTCATTTTCTGAGAAAAATGTATTTGTTCTCTAAAGGGTACCGTAGTGTGTTTTCCTTTGGCAACAGGCTGATGAAAACAATAAATTATTCAACCTAAGAATATCTAAAATGCTGACTCACTGCTGGTTCCTATTTTTTAGGCCTTGTTTTCATTAACTTCTACATTAATAGTCCAAATCTACAGTTGGATTGAAATGTCCTGTGAAATTGCCCTGCTCTCTTCAAATCTGGAAGCCCTCAACCTCTAGTAACTGTTCTAAGATATTGTTTCTGATTCTGTGAAATAAAATATCGTCTAGATTTGACAAGAAAAGATTAAGCTGTAACAATTTGTTGCCACCCCTCCCTCTAAAACAAAAAGCACTTCAGCTACAGCTGCAGCAAGAGTAGGAGTTATTATTAAAGAAAGCATCAAAATGACCTTTTCTTAACTGTTGAGCTTTCTCTAGTTCACCTTTTTCATAATGAAAACAAAGAAATAAGTTCAGAGGACATGTGCACAAAGTACACTCCTAAGTAATTTTTGCTTTTTCATTCATAAATGAAAAGTAACACTACAGGTCATCACCATCAAAAAATTTGTTTTCACCTTGCATAAACTAGACAATGGAAGACGATTGCTCCTACATATATTGAAATAAAATACTGTGATAAAACAAAACCAGATATTCTTTTTACTGATGAGAATCTTTTGAGCTGTGCATGGGCGTCAAATCCTCCAGCCACTGTTTGAAGGCATAACCTTTACTTGTGTGAGCAATTCCTTTTATTTCAAGGTTATTTGTATTAGTAAAGACTAGATCTTTGGAGAAAAAATGGTAAATACTCCACTGATATGCAAATTTTAGATTTATAACTGTATGGTCTGTGTCTGATCAATACATTAATGGTATGTGATCAGCAGGATTCCAATTCTACAAGCTTTATTTAAAAGATATCACTGTATCTACCGCATGATAGATCTCAGAAACCATAGGGGTGCTGTGCCTGTAGAAGTGTGTAGCTGTGCTGCCCCCCTGCAGGCAGGCAGTGGGGTTGGAAGCAACCACTGCTGCTCCAGTTGGGCTACGCACCTGAGCCAAGGGATGGTGCCAGCTCCTTTCCCCAGGAACAGGAGGGAGGGAGGGATAGGGCCTCCACATGTTCCTCACACTCTCCCATCTCTCATCTGCACAGTGTATTAAGGCCTTAGTAGGAGAGGACTCTTCCCTCTGCCTGATGCTCCTGGTACCTTATGACCCCACACTCCTCTGCTGTCACGTGGCCTTGCTTCTTGGCATATACTTTCGTTTGTAGGTGGTAAAATTGAATTTTTTTCCTAAATGAAACCCGACTCAACTGGTAGGTTGTCGTGGCTTGTGCAAAGGACTATTATTTTAAGCCTATTTTTTTACAGTGACCTGTAAAGACTTCTAAACTAGACTTATGCAGTTTGTTTTCCTGAATTAAAAGAGAGTTGAAAGGGCTTTTGTCATGGGATGGGGGGATTATTAACTCTGGGTTTATTGCAGCAAATTTATTGAAGATGGTAATACAGTGTAAGTCATAACAAGCGAATCTTGCACATTTGTTATTGCCCAAGTCTCAGTTTCTTACCTCTCCAATGGTTTCTTGTCAGCGGTTCTCTTAACTCCTGGAGAGTAACCTTGAGAGGCATCTCAACTCAAGGGGAGGTTCACCACTGTGCAGCCCGCTGCCATGCAGCAGAGCTCAGGGGGCTCTAGGCTGCAGTGCTATTTATGGGCACGGGAGTTTGATTCATGGTCACACGATATTTGGTGTGGAGATGTACCTTTTTGCCAACCTCATGCCCTGTTGGGGAAAATATACCCATTTTGCTGATCTCATGCCCATTTCTGGCCTCACCAGACGCAACCAGTGTTGCCTAGTTCCTCCTGGTCAGCACTGGGCGCTGTCAGTTATTTGTGGTCAGTGGGGCCCGAGATGGGGTGGGGGGTAGTTGCGCTCTGCCACAGCTTTTGGGAATGCTGTTCTGTTTCTTAAAAGCTTTCTAATTGTTTGTTTTTCACATAAGAAATATCAGGGTTGTTGAGGCCAGTTTATGGGTTCACAGGAGAATTTGTGGGCAGTGGAAGATATCTACTGCAGAGTAAATGTGCTGGATCTTTAACAAAGACTTCCTTTAATCAAACAGTTAATTAGTCATTGAAATTAAATAGGTATTAGCAAGAAAAACAGACAGGGGAATTTAAGCAGAGTAACTGAAAATACTGTCTCAATTATCTATCTTTTGATGTAGTGACCTTTATAATTTCACTCTTTCACTTCTATTGCTATTATCTTTGATATTTTTTCTAAAGAAGGAACTGACTAACATAAAAAATGAAAACACAAAAAAGTTTTTAAAAAGGTTGCAGTTTTTATTCTACTTTTAAAGGTCTAGGTAAAAAACTTAAAATACTGATCTTCACTTTCCTTTCCGTGCCTACCTTTGCCTTTCCTCCTTTAAGATAACCTTTAAGGACTGAGTGCTACTTGACTATGAGGAAGTTCAAGGGCCAGTCCTTCACACAGGGGGAGAAAAAGGGGAATGCTTCTTCTCCGGCGAAGGGATATAACAGGACGTTCTTGCGTGGCCTGGGGGAGTCGCAGGTGAGCTCTGTAGCCTGCTCTGAGGAGGATGATGTGATGCCTGCGGGACACCCTCCACCAGACGGAGCTGGCTGTGCTCTCCTTGCCAGGGGCAGGGCTGCTGCAGTCTCACCTTGCATCGTTTCCCCTGTGTTATGAGCTCGTGGGCTTGTATTCTTATAATCTGTAACTTATTGGAATTTTGTGCATTAAAGTGCTTTTCAAGCCCCAAATCAAGATCATGTTTGTGCAGCAGCTACTGTGATAAATAACTGATAGATTCAAACATGCATCAGCTGTTGCCTTGTTTTCTTCTACTCTCCCCTCTCTGTTTTTTCACCTGTTTCATAAAATCATAGAAAAATAGGACTGGAACAAACCTCTGGAGATTATTCAAATTGCCTTCCCCCAGGCAGATCCTTTACAGATGTTTGTCTAGCCTCTTCTGCAGGACTGCCAGTGATGACAATCTGTTCTCATTTCCCATTAGAGAGTTTTGTGTTATATCTGACTTGAAGCTTTCTTGCTGCAGTCCAGTTCTGTTGGGTTTGGTCCTATTAACTGTCACTGTCAGAACAGATTATTCCTCTTCCCTTTGCAAAATCTTCTTCCCTCTCCTTCAGCTTCATTTTTTTAGTTTAAAACAACCCAGTTACTTCAATCTTAATGGTTATATTTACTCGATTTTGCATGATCTTAGTTGCTCTCTGCTGAATGCTTTCTGGTTGGTTCATGTCCATTGTGTTCTTGAAATGGGACACTATATGCTAATGGAAGCGTTACCTGAGTGATGTAGATTACAAGGAACATTTCATGCGATCTTGTAACCTAAGTTAAGACAAGCCTGTATGACATTTGATCTTTTTGCAGCAGCATGATACTCACAATTAGTGATTCTTCCTTATCCCAGATCTTTTTTATGAAGGCCCAATGCCTGACTAGCTGTTCCCCATTCTGTATTTGTGCATCCCACCTCTCTAATACCCTATTTGAATGTCATCCTACTTTTCCAGACCACTTCTCTAATTTGTCACGATTATTTTGAATTCTAATGCTGACCCTTCAACATACAGTCGATCTTACCTTTATAGAATCTGCAAATTTAATTACAAATGGAATTTCAGCATCCAAGTTGTTGGATTATTAGAGAGCATCAGATAACGTCAGACCCCTGCAAAACTGCACAAAATAGCTCCCTTTGTATCTGTATAGTGAACTACAGATAATTACACCATAGCTATAGCTAACCAGCTAGCTTTGCCCCACCTTATGGCAGTTTCATCAAGACACCATTTCTCTAACTTGCCGATATGATTGTCACATGAAAGAAATGTCAAAAGTCTTATTAAAGTCATGAGGTATGACATCATATTGAGTCTCTCTTATCTACCCAGGCCATTGCTTGTCGCAGATGGACATAAGATTGGATCGACATATGCTTTATTCTGGACAAATCCAGACTGGCTGTACAGTGGGGCCATGGCTCTATTTCAAAGTCTCCTTAATGTTGCTGCAATGGCAATTGTAAAGTGAAGTCCACTGTGCTAGGTACAATATGAAGAAAGATGAAGGTAGGCCCTGTCTAAGAGAAACTCATCATGTTTGCTTATGTCAAGATGCAGTGGAGTGAAGGCTATGATAGGTTTGAGATTGGGAGTAAGAGCAGACTGAACAGTTTTCTTTAAAAACCCTTCAGGCTGATATTCATTTAAAAGGCTAGAATTTGACAATATAAAAATTTTGGAACTGATGAGTGTTTTTACTTTTATAATAAGTGTTTTAAAAAAGATGTATATTCTTTTTTGCTGAAGAATTAAAAAAAATCATTTGAAAAGGTAATTAGGTTTTTATAGAACTTGGACAGAATCAAACTTGTCTGTAGATCAATCAGCTTTCAGTATTTTCCTATAATTTCCAGTCTGTTCCTCGAACTCTATTTCTCTTTCATAAACAAAGAGTATTTCAGCACTGGACCTGATTGTGCCATACAATGTTCTCCATTAAAAAAAACTTTTATAAAACTTGTGTTTTTTATTCAATTAACTTTGGTATTGACTTGTCACTTTGAAAATGTGTTTTATTCAGCCTCCTGTGTTGTAGCAGGTGTAACAGTGGTAAGCCCTGTATTTTTCTGAACAGTGTCCCGTTTAAATACTGTTTTTGTTTCAATTGCTATCCACTATTAATTACTTTTAATGAATGTTTTAAAATTTTGCTATTTTCATATTATGCCTTACTAATTATTATATTCCAGATTATACTAAGCAGGTTTTGGATTAGTCTTTTTGTTTGCCTTTAACAGATTTGGGTTACTCTGTGCTAAACCCCACTGAAGATTTGTACTGGCTAAGAGTATGCTGCGAGCTAGTACAGGAGCCCCTTTGTGTGTTACTTCCAGGAGGGTACTTCCAGCAGTTAGGCACTTTTTCATGGACAGGGGTAAAGAGAAGGCAAAGCATCCTTGAGCTTTCTAGGGTTTTTATTTCTGTGCTTGTAAACACAAAATGTGTAGAAGGCGTTCTTCAAACTCATCCTTAGCAACTCCTTTAGTAGGGGAGGTAACACAAAGAAGATGGATTCTCCCCCATGTTTAATCCTCTTTGTGCTGCAGATGCTTTCTAGGAGCCTTGTCATACACTCTTATCTAGGCTGTGTGTTTCTCATTTCCCCTCTGCAATGATTGTGTTCTTTTCTAACTTTTCTAAACATGAAAACATTTCCATATATTTAGTGGGTCCTGGGAATTTTCCTTTCATATTTGTGAAAACAACAAGCTGACAAGCTTCTTCTTGGCATGACACAGCATGTGTTAATCTATGTCGTTTCCAGGCTACTTTGTTCATAGTTAATTTGTTAAATTCTTTGTGAGAACAGACATGTTCCCCACTGAGCAATCGGCACAGCTGCAAGGAGAGGCTGTGGCCAAACAGAGCCCACTGTGCGCTGTGTGTTCAGAGCGGGGCTGTGCAGGCAGACTGGGGGACAGGATAGTCACAGCAACACACAACTGCTTCGGGGTTCCCTCTGTAACCCGGCTGCTGGTCATGCCAGACTTGGGCACCGTCTCAACAGGTAGCCTACAAAAAGGAAAGAGAAAAGGAATGATATTTTTAGTCACTTTATTCTCCTTTCCTCTCTCTCTTTTTTTTTTTTTCCTCTCAAGATCTGTAATATTATAGTTGCATGCTTTTTATCAGAATTTCAGCTCATGCTGTCTGTTGCACTGTGTAGTCTTTCCAGCACACTGGGTGTGCTGCCTACTCCTCAAGAGAATAAAAAAAATGAACATTGTTGGTGAAGGGAGACCACACGATATTATTCCCCTTTCTCCCCTCTCTCCCTCCCCCCCCAAATGAGAAAAGGAATTGAGCAAATGCTCTGACTTCCCCTTTGCATTTTCAGAGGATGCATTCGTATAGAGCTTCCTTCAAGGTAGCATCGTAAAATCCTGAAAATATTATTATTGAATGTCTCACAATGCAGTTGATACAATTACTGGTATTTCTTGTTTGTTCCCTTCTCAAGATGACATTAACCAGCTGCAGTTCATCTTTTGTTTCACCACTTTACAACCACTTTTCAAATGTTAGGTGGCCAGTATAAAGTAATTTAGTGCTATAGTCATTCAATGCTGTGAAAAAACAACATATCCAACTTAAAGTTCATTTGGGCACTGTTGTGTATGACTCCTCATTAGAAATCTGCAGATCCTAACTGTTGATCCTAGAAACCTCAGCTGTTTGCTCTCAGTTTTGAAAGACTCTGAATTTTGACTCTTCTGTCACTGAAAATCAGGCCTCTTTGAGATATTCAGGATCCACATCAAGTCATCAACTGCTTTTGAAAACGCTGGGGGAAGGAAGAGAGATTAAGCCCCTTGTGTCTATCGCTGTTTTTATGGAAGACCTTTTAAAGGCCATTGATGTGAAAATGCCACTTCACAAAGAGCCTGTGGAATTCTTCAGGGACTCTTCACAATTTATGCATCCCCACACATTGTGGAAGATTAGGAACATGGCACTGCAAATTCCCATACAAATTGGACATGTTTTCCAACTTATTTTACTCCTGTGACTCTCATTAACGTAGTGTTGTACTCAGATGTCTCTTTATGAATTCAAAATTCCTTGTGTTTGCAAGAATTTGAAGAGTCTTTGAATCTTTTCTCTTTAGTTGTGGAAGCTCCTCGAGTGTGCACAAGGTAAGGGGCGCCCTCTTATTTGATTGCTGGATTCACTGTCTAATACAGTGCTGAAGTTAGGGGGAAGCACTTTTCCCTTTTCACCTGTTCGTTGTGTGTCAGTGGCAGTCACTGATTCTGAGAGTTACCATGCTGTTTCAGTGTCACTCTCAGTAGGATTCATAGCTAGCAGAGTCTGGAGAAACAGGCTCTCTGGACAGGTATTAGCATTTAAACAGATATTTAGATTTCCCACAGTGGATGATTTAATTCTGACTTGTCAGCTGCTCTCCTGCACCTCTATAATGCTACCCACCTTCATGAGATGAATGGAGTTCTGAAAGCTCTCGGCTCCCTGCAGTTTACATGGAGAACAAGGAGAGATTTTGGAAGTCAAGCTTTCTTGAAAAGCTGGCCACTCTGGTTAGCGACAGGGGAAATTGTGGATGACGTTATTACTAGCTTGTGTCACTTGGGGTAGATTCTGAGGAAATGAGTGCTAAACACACGTGTGTGTTCTCATTTCTTCTACCCCTTTGTGATTCACTGAAATGCTATGTGAGCAGCTGGCTTTTTCATAGCATGGCTCTCAGGACTCAGTAATTCACCACTGCCCTTCCTGGAGTTATTTTACACAGGCAGTCCTCCTTGTTAACCAGCAGTCACTTAAGGAGCCACACAATAAGCAGGGGTGAGAGTGTGAACAGACCTCTTGGTGTGCCCACTCCCAATATCCCATTTTGCAGTCGTGCTTCATTTTGGCGAACGCTTGCAAGGTTGCCCTTCACAGCTGTGTGCCTGTCCATGTTGGGGTCTCATTCCTGCTTGGAGGCTGTCAAAAGCCATGAGATGCTTTTTGAAAAGACATTGACGTACCAGGCTAAAACACTACTGTTAAGGAATATTTTCGGAGTTTCTCACATGAGGCACTGCCTTCTCTTCAAGTAAAAATGGGCTACCAAGTACATGCTAAGCACTGCTCTTAACTGCAGCCTGCTGATTACCTGCAAACTAGACTGGAATTATGTATTTGAGGTACTTGCACTAGGGCTACAGCTTAGAATATGCTCACAAATCTCAACAGTGATCATTTTAACTTGGATACTCCACTTGCCACCTTAATTTTTAGGGCCGGGTCCTCTGTCTGGAGGAAAGCAAGCAAGCTCTTGTGCTATATTATGTCCAGCTTGGCCCTAGTGGGCCTCCAGGTCTTGCTTTCAAATGGTACTGGCTCTCTGGAAGATTGCATTCAGGTACTTGCTTACACCTTTTGGTGTAAGGAGGAGGATAATGCAGCCACTTTCATACTCTGTGTCCATTGACAACCTCCCATATTTATACGGAAAACTTGGTGAATGTCAGCGTGGTGACTGGGGGAAAAGGGTGCAGTTTGGCTTCTGTACAGAGAATGGACAAGCTCGCTTGGCATGAAGTCACTCAATCGTACTGCAGAATTTCAATCCCTAGAGCCCACTCAGTGATGCTAGTTATTTTCAAGCACGTGTGTTGCTTGGCCCAAGCATTTCTGGCACACTATCTGCATCTTCTGTGAGCTAAAAATTGGAAGCCAGTCTCCACTATTGGAGACTGCATTGAGTAAACAGCTGTGAGGTACTCTGGCCACATCTGCATTCCTGCGAGAGCCAGAGACAGAGAGAAGTAAGTGTATACTCATTTGATAATAGCCACAATAATGCACTGAGATTACCTGGGCTTCCTTTTTGTTCTTTCTTTTCTCTTTTTTTTCTCTTTCTGGCTGGGGGGAGAAGGGGGAGTTTGTTATAAAAAGGTCAAACACATAACTTTGCAGCTTTCAGCCGTCTCTATTCTTTTCTTTTGCAATTCTTCTCTCTGATTAAACTTCCAGATAAGTCTAGGCACTGTTGCCCAGCCCTTCACATTTAATGATTTTATGCATCACTTGCTCTTGGCACTGCTCACAGGCCTGCCATCTCCACTGCAGCCTGTGATCTTCTCCTCTAAATGTTTGACATCCACCAGCATTTCTCTTGCACTCTGAGATTCCCCTTTTCTTTTTTTTTCTCGGGAAGGCTGAAGAGGGAAAATGATGGCGGACAACCCTGAGACGAATTGTCTAATACCGCAGGATTTTCCATTTTTCGGCTCTTTTAATTGTTACTTGTCTTCTTCTTCTCCTATTTATTTTCTTACCACAATAAAAAATCCCTATGCCTCCTCCTCAATCCAGCTTCCCCTCCTCACCCCAAATCTGTTTAAATGATCAGAAAGATAAATATGCAAACTTCCTCAGTGGATACTGCACAGGGAGCAAACTGGTTAGGCTGAAAGCAACTTTTCCTCTCCCCTTAAGTCAGAATATGCAATATCAATTATCTTATTCAATGGGGGTTGTCAGAGAGTTTTGTAGACTCAAGAATGGAATGAGGAAGGTGAAGAGAGAACAACTTTTTGCCTTTTTTCATGTTACAGGATATGGAGGGACCCAAGCAAATGATTGGATAGCTTGATTTTGTTTTTAAGTCTTTTTTTTTTTTAAAAGATTGTGCATAGTTACCTTATTGAACTCATCTCAGTTGGGTTCTGTGGAGGTAAATAAATAAATAAATAAATGGATTGAAGGAAGTGACAGGTTGTGAGATGGTGGCTGGGTGTGTGGGGGGGAAGATCGTTCAATATGTTCTGTTCTCCATACTCTTCGCTTAATCATTTGTTAGTGGCCACTGTGGAATGGATGAGACCTGGGGTCTGATGCAGTATATCCATTCTTATGAACTAATTAGAAGAGACAGAATTTCATGTATGTCCAGAGACAGAGAAACAAAAGTTTACACTTCTAATATCAGTGCAGCGGAAATGATACAATATTTGCTAACTGAGTTTGACCTGTAAGAGATTCAAATGGCAATTACAAACAAGACAGCCTATAAGAATGAAGAGCAGTAAGTCTAAGAGATGTCCTCTTAGATCTTTGGATATCTCTAAGATTGACCATAGTTTTGCTTGGATGCACTTAAGTGCTAGATGCAATAGAGGAGTCAGCAGATTAAAGCAGAACTGAATTGATTTATGCAAAATTATGGTTCCTTCCCTGGTACCGGAGGTGAAAGCAGCTTTCTTTTGGGCACCTGTAATAGGCTTGAGGACTTTACCTTCCAGTTCAGATGCTTGCAAGACATTTTTATTACATCTAATCCATAGTAGTTAGATTTTGGCCTTCCAGTTAATTTATTCCCTATGCTCTTGTGTCAGCAATGAGGCTGGCAAATCTGATGGCTTGCACCAAAGGGCAATTAGCACAAATGCCAGGATGGCAACAAATTGCATGCTGGAAAAGGAGTCCACAATGCCTGTAAGATGCTTACTTTCAAATTTCTCCAGTCTCTTGTTCCCACTTAATATATATATGAGTAGCATAGATATGTATGAATAGTCTAGAAGGAAACTGGAGACAGGTATTAATAAACCGTGAGAAGAAGTCTTTTACAATACTGAGGGCCAGGATTTATTCTATTATCCATCAATTTTGTGTTTACTTCTCTTCCTGATGGTCATGTCAAACACCTCGTACTGCCTGGTGATTCTCATGTGTGTACGCTAAAAAAAATCCACTGCAGCAATATATTATGCTTGGACAGGGCTCTGTAGTCCGGATTACAAGCTATTGGCCAAATCCTGTACTGCCCTAAACCTTGTGCAACTCTCTGAAGTCTGTAGAGGCACAGCAGAAGCAAGTCAAAACAGAAGCTGCTCAACTGGATATAAATTATTGCCGGTAATTAGCATGGAAGTTAACTGCGCATTCTTAATTTTACCAAAGAAACCATTTTTAAATGACACTTAAGGTATAGAGCATGATACTGTGTACTTCATGCAGGTTTTGTTTTCCTGTTTGATTTGAAAACAGTGACTAGACCCGGTTCTTTGGCTGCAGAGACTGCCCATTGTTTTAGCGTTTCTTAAATACTTGTCACAACTGACTGTTCAGCAGGATTTTCCAGTATGCCCCAAGGCTTGCCATAGGGGAAAAAAGAATAGTTCTAATTCAGTGCTCAGTAACTCAAGTTTTAGCCCCTGTTTAACATGGCTGTCAGTTTATCCCTGCTATATATATAGAAATGTGGGTTGCACCCACAAGATAGCAAGTGGTCCGAGACCAACACACTCATACGTGAGTTTGACTGAAATTTTTCAGTTGCCATCTTTGATGATATATGTGAGTTTGCTCAGAAAAGTGTTTGGAGTAATTTTTGAGTATTTGTATATTTTTAAGTAGCAAATTTCAAAATGAAGTGAAATTGTTGCTGTTTCTTTGCCCCCATACCTTCTAATTGCCTTTATTACATTTTTTGGTTATCACTGGTTGTTATGAAAGGGCTAATGGGAAGATGGGTTTGACCTATTTTTTCTGGGAGAAGCTGGTTATTCTTCATTTTTCCTATTCTTCAGCTTTTTAAGATTTCTCATGGCTCAGAAATGTTAGAGAAAAGGAAAGGGCAAATAAAGAAAACAATGGTTTGGGGAGAGAAAAACGATGGGAGAAAAAGGCAAGAGGCAGGAAAGCAAACTAAAATTAAAAATTTTATTAGAAGAAAATGCAGTTTGATTTAAAGGGCTATTCTTTTCCCGTTGCAAAAAATCAAGATATCGAAAAAGCCATTTGTATTTGAAACTATTTGTTTTAGTTAAGATCAGAATATTTAGGCCCAAACATATCTGCTTTATATCAGCAGTGAACATGATGAGATGAGGTAAAGATTATCTACTAATATTATGCCAGACCAGATTGCACACCTATCATTTTTGTTGCTCGTCTTCTGAGACGATTCACTCCCTGTAACATTTTTTAAAGGCATATGTTTGATCCCTAGTAAAGACTTTTCATCATCTGGCCCAAGCCATATCTTAATGGTAAAAGTGTCATTCAGTTGTGTAAAGAAATAAAAATACAGATCCTTCTTAGGCAGTTCACTTTAGTTTGTAGTAGGACAGTAGGTAGTGTCACAATATATAAAATGTACAGCACTAAGCTGTGCCTGTTAGATTCAGATCTCTGTGCAAAACTAAATGGAGTTTCACAGACCACAAAAAAACCCTGTTCAGCATAGTAGCTTCTTTGTGGAGGTTGCATGTAAACTGTTTATGTATGCAGTGGTAAGTTCTGAACTATCTATTACCCGGAAAGTGACCCTGGAGTTATAGCAGTTCTGTCAGTCATTAGCTTAATACTTGGTAGTGGTCAAAAAGCAAATAAAATTTTAGGAATTACTAGCAAAGGAATAGAAGAGAAATGCAAATCATTATGAATAAATCTACGCTTACAACCATGTGCATGTGCCTTGAACACTCTGTGTGATACTGGCTCCTCATCTCAGAAAGGATATATTAGAATAGGTAAGGAAGAGAGAAGACTATAAAGGATGATATGGAACCACTTCTGTATGAAGAGTGATTAAATAGACTAGGACTCTGGTTCTGAAAAGCAACATTTGAGTGTTCATCCTGCTCTTATCCTTCCATTGGCATCTGCTGTTGGCTACTGCAGGAGACAGAACATGGGTTATTCTTAAATAAACGCTGAGCTATCTTTGGAGAACGTGCCATTAAGGAAGAAAGGCAAACAAATTGTATCATGCATGAATAATGAAATGTTTCCATTTCTCCATTAAGCAAATTGTGTTTGAAAACCAGAATCACCTTCCTTACCTACCTACTAGGACTTGCCTTCAGGTTCCCACTTTTGTCTCCTAAGAGGCAATGACATCAGGAACAACTAAATCTATAGTCCTCACTGTTTTGGGTGGTTGTGATGTCCTTTACTGCAGCAGCAGCAGATTATGAAATCTTCTGCTTGGGCTATGGCAAGTAAAGAAAGAGAAAACTGATCTTCAAATATATTTTCCAAAAAAAAAAAGTGTATAAAATGCATGAAATTTGTTTTATGGAGCAGAGGCTAGAGACTACACAGTTAAGGTCTTCTTCGGTAGTTGCTGAGACAAAATGATTTCCATTGAAAAGGAGATTTCTACCATTTGGAAACAATTAACATTTCCTAAATAATATTGGAATTAAGAGTATGACATTCTGAGGGCACCAGTTCATCAACATTATGCACTCTGGCTTCTCTGTGGAGTCTGAAACAGCAGTTACTACAGTAGTTCATTGCCCTTTGTAATACAATCTCTGTTTCTCTGTGGGGATTAGAGCAGTTATGAGCGCAGAAGTATCCCTTGCACAAATGCTGTAAACTCTGCTGTTTCCTTTGTGGATTTTACAATAGCGAAGAGTTTAGAAAAAGCTTCTTCATGACCACTTCAAAATCATTTTGTCCATGCCTCTTCTGTTTGTTCTGATTTCTGAAACGTCACATTCTAAGGGCCGGCGGTCTGGCTCTCTCTTGCAGTAGTGTTATAGAATAGGACTGTTTATATACCCAAGGGCTGAGTAAAGTCTTCAGAATTAAGCTGAGATCATATGAAAAGGATGAGTGTTAAAATCTTCCCTGGGATTGTCACGAGGTTTCGATCTATCGTTTGTCAGATCCTAAATCCCTTTTTTTCACTAGTAACCGTTTATTCAGTTTGCATAGTCAGCAGAGTTACGCATACACACCATTGCTTAGCAGCACAACAAAGTCAGCCCAGTCACTTTAAATATACTACGTGGCGTCACTTACTCTCTCTAAACTGTAACACAGCATCATCCCATTGCTTGTCATTCAAGGTAGGTAAGTTCAAGATCTAAACTTGACTAATGTTTCAAATACTGTTTGACAAACTTTCCATAATCTGATGCTGAAGTTGTTTTTGATTTTTTTGGTTTAGAATGGAGATTTTTCCTAAGGATTTGGTTAACAAAGTCCTATCTGCTTTATTTATTGTACAAAGAATACTGAGAAGGTCACAGATGCTATTTAAAATGGTTTCAAAGAGTTTTCAAACCTTGCTGTGGCACCTTTCAGAAATAAATGTGTAACTACTGCCAAGGCTTGGAGATTCCTTTCTCTTTTTCTTTTTTTTCCTCCAAGAGAGGGTCACTTTTTCTTGGAATAGATCCCATCTCCCAGACGTGTATTGAAGGCATATTTAAACATTTAGCTTTGCTGGGCTGTGGATCAGCCTTTTGTTATTCCCTGTTGTGCTAGGATAATCGTCCATGTAGTTAGATTTGTGGAAACCTTATATGGGGGTTTTGGCCTTGTTATTATAGATCGGATTATCGAGTTCCAAAGGACTGAAGTTATTTTCTTTGGTATTTTGCCAAGTAAGTTAATTTGCTGATTTTCTTGAGATCATGACCTATCACAGAACTATACTGCCCAGTTGTTAAATTTCCAGTCTGGTAAATTAATCCTTCCATTTTCATTTCCCATTGCATTTTCATGAATAATATGATTTCTGAGCTTTTTTTCATGATAGAAAAAAAAAACAAGTTGGAATTTTATCTTTCTTTTTTTTTTTCCTTTGGTCACTGGGATCTATATAGCTGTAAAATTTGAAATAAATTTGGTGAAAACATGGATTCTACTTAGAATAGTCTAGATCTTCTGATGAAAAAGAAACAAATTGCAACTTTTTTTGCAAAAATGTACCCATTTGTGATGTGAGCCATTGCTATTAAACAGCTAGCCTTAAACATTGGATCATGCTCATGGTGAGTGTATCTCACTCCTTAAAGAGCTTTGCTATAATAACTGGTAAGGCCAATCCTGTGATGATTCATTCAAAAGTGGGTAAAAAATGGATTTGGCATATATGAGAAGTAGGTAAAAACTTTATTGTTTAATTTAATGTTGGAACCTAGACTCTTTTACTGGGACCCTTGGGCATGGCTCTACTAGTTGCAGGTAATGCTGGCAGTATTCACCTGTCATCACCAAAATTGGTGTAGTGTTTTCTACTATGGACCCTGCAATGTTTGTAGGTGTGGTAAAAAAATGGTCTAAGATCAGCTTATCTGTATTTTGAAGACATTTTCATCCCCAGGTAACAATATCATAAACAAAACCATATGTAGAATGTTATCAGTGTTCATTCACTGGCCTTTCTTTTGATTTATTCGCATTGATATGAAAGACTAAAACAGTATCATGTTAAACTGGAAGAGTTCTATGTGATTTAAGTAGGTCACTGCTTAAAAGAAATACAACATGGCTTGTTACAGAGCTGTCTGTTGTTTTCCTTCAACTGGTATTAATGCCAGTTATACCAAATGGCTTGCAGATAGCAATTGGTAGTGCTTCCACTGCAGTAGCAAACAACCAGGGCGCTTTTGTTACAGTCTACATTGCAGGAAAGAAGTCTCCATTGATTTTCCTTTGAAGGTTATGGAAACTTTAAGTAATGTGTGAAATGCTTATACTGCAGAAGTGAAAAATTTGACCAAAACTGAGAGTAAAATATTGTCTGGCTTTAGCAGAGGTGAAATGCAAAATAATATCTTATACTTAAAATCTATGCAATCTGACCTTCCTTTTACTGATACTGTCCCTCTTTTGTAAATAGAGGAACTTAAGCCTTAAAATTCAGTTTCACACTCAGATTCTCAGTGAAAATACATTTTAAGTTAATCTTTCATTTATGAGAGAAGGTGTAAAACCAACTCTGAATGGCTTTTTGTTGAAATAAACTGAAAAGAATATGAGTATGGCTGCAATATCTTTTTTTAATTTAAGCTCATATGAATAATTGTTGGAAATATTTTAAATTATTTACCTGGCTGTGGTTCAGAGCTGAGTTTCCAAATTTCTCCCCTTGAGCATATAAAGTATATGAAGATTATTCATTCTTTCCTTTTCAGCTGAATAATTCTTCTTGTTCCAGCAGATAAAGAGCTTTGTGAGACTGAAAACCTTTACTGCACATAGGTTTGAATAATCTGTACCCCTTTTTAATAAATGCCATATCTAATCAGGGCCATGCTAATTTTAGGGAAAGCCAAACCTCTCTTCAGAACATTAATGAGTCTTTCAGGCTTTGTAGGTTTGCTTCACCATCTGAAAGGAGTAAGACGGCTCCAGACCAGTTCTGCAGTTGTCTGACTCACTGGCTTCACCGTAGGCTCTTGGCTGACACTGGTGTAAACAGAGAACCGAATCTGCTCTTTGCGTTGCAGTTATGTGTCTGGGGGCTGTTTTGTTCTTAATGGAGCAAAGTCCATGCAATATTTCATTTATATTAAACTGCCTATTGACAATGTTCTTCTACTGGCTCTTCCCAGTTTCTTGAAGCAAAACTAGTGCTGTCAGATCAAGAACGTTTCCCAAATAATCAGGTGAAGAAAGGATTGCCACATAAAGATCTGAAGGCTCAGTGATCAGGGCTATAAAAAGGGATTAGAAAGCTTCTGGGGTTCCTCACAAGCAGAAGCTGTCACTTGAGAAGAACAAATTAGTCTTAAGTGATTGCTTTTTGATTTGACAGTTTAGACAGCTTCTCTTTCCTGGGATGGATGTTTTTACAGATATTATATTGCATTTACATGAGTAACCTGTGTCTTTTCCAAATTTACATTTATGGGTGAGGTGTTTCAAATCAGAGTTTTCTTCTTCAGTCAAATCCTGAAATGAAAACCACCAGCAGCTTATGCATGGGAAGAAAAAATGGGTGTCATACATGGGAAAGAAAATATGTCCTTGGACATTTTTTTAGCTTCTACATAGCCAATATAGCTTAAGAGTAAATCCTTACACTTTAGCGTTAGCATTTCATAAGAAGCCCGAGCGGAAGACTTTTCCTCCAATGAAAATAAGTCTTTCCAAAGAATATCTGAGCTGCTTGTTTTACCTGCTTAGTGTGATGGTGCACAGTTGTCTGGCATTTACTGTTTTAGTTATTTTGCATCCTGACTGACACAAAGATGGGCCCAGCACGAAACTATAGAGAAGCTCTTTTCTTTCTCTTTCTTTTTGTTCCCCACTGAATAAAGCTCTCTAACAAGAATTGAAGCTCTTCCTCAGAGGTTGTAACAAAGGTGATTTTTCAACATGCTCTGCAATATAGAAGAAATTATACAGCAAAACAGAGGCTTTTGTCTCCAGTAGATCGTGTGAAAATATTTACTAGAGATTACAATGTTACCCAGGGGAAGCTGACAACAACCTGAACGTGAAATGCAAGGGGGAGATTCCAGACTGTCACATTGTACTGGCAACATGAAAGCTTCAGCCATGCTGTTTGAGAGAACTAGACTTTGAATTTGAACTTGGTCACCAGAAGGCTCCCCCGACTTTGACGGTTTCTAACCATCCAGAGCTGCTTGCTGACATTTGTAATTTGATTGCCAGTGGCAAATAAGCATGACTCTTCAAACAGCCCTCAGTGCATGTGCAGCTCTCTCTCCAAGCAAGGCTTGCAGAGTGAGAGTATCAGTTATTAGCCCCAGCAATGCACTTTATTATGTATTCTTGGATCCTTGCGGCCACAGCAACTGGATCAGTGAGACTACAGAAAGATGCTACTTCTCTGCAGAAGCTCTGCCTCCTTGGGTTCTTCCACCACCTGGGTTGGCTGGTGCTACCTGCTCCTCCATCCTGAGGGTTGGGTGCAGCAGCAGTGGCTCATGTGGCAGCCTTGCAGGGGAGTGAAGCCAGGGCTCGAAGCACAGGCAGTAGCACACCTCAGGTCTGGAGAGCACACATACTGATCCAGTGCATTACATCTTGTCTGATTTAGAAATTAGTCATCCTGAATGTGGGGTTGTGCTTGTGAGTGTAATCCCTTTCACACCCTACTGAGGGACACGTTATTTCCCCTTCATATGTTTTGCTCAGGAGAGCTAAAGTCTTCTGGACCTTGGTTTCAGATTAGGAAACTTTTGACCATATGTCTTCACATCTAAATCTTGGATTATTGTATTAACCTGTTTTTCTAGTGATAACCTCAAGATCACTGGGTGATATAAAACTTTGGTTAGGCAGTTATGAGTAATCCAATTACTCTTGTTTTTTTCCATGATACAAGAACTTTTTCTTCTTCTAGCACTAATGAACATTAAAATACTCCAAGGATTTAATTTTGTAATTTGCTTAGCGTTATTTCCATGGCTTTGTAGACTATGAGAGATGTGGCTTGAACTAATAAAAAAGCAGAAGCTTAATTTGATTCCTTCTCTCCTAAAAAAGACTTTTTGGAGCCAAATTCAGATTTCAAGCACTCCAAATCTTACAACATATATGTCAGATCATACCTAGAAGCCACTTAGCAATTCAAACCTTGGCATGGATTTGGACCTTGAGCTTCCAAAAATTTGAGATTAGCTAAATTTGAGAGTTGGATTAGGACCTTCTCTGCTTTTTCACACATGCATACACATGCACATTGTAAAGACTAATTTATGGTGTAACTTTAAACAAATGGGTATTGGACCCAACACTTCAGTGAGGAAAAAGACTTCACCGCCCAACTCTTTGTATAAATACATTTTGATAGATATCCCTTTGCATCCATCAACTTCCATCCCACCACTGTTATTGCTGTCTATCTACTGCTGTGGCAGCCTGGAGAGAAACTCTGCTATCTCCACTGCCCTTCCCTGTACACACAGCAAAACCCACAAATGGAAATCAGCATCACAAAAACATGCTCCCCTTTTCTGTTAGCTAAAATCACGTGTACAGCATTGAGTGATGTTTTTAACTCAAAAATTTTGACAAAAATGGGAGGTGGGGGGGACTTTTCATGGTCCCTTTGTCATTGAAAAGGGAAAATAATTACCGGAAAAATAATATTTTCACTGACAGTACAGGGTAATTAGTTTCCCAGGGAGAAGACGTTGGTAGCAAGGGGCTTAACACAGGGAGCCTTTTGTCGTTTTATGGATGCTCATCTATCAACTGTCAGGTTGTTTCAAAGGAATTCTGGCCATAATGTTTTCCCTCTGCACCTTTCCCATCGTGGTGGCCCAAATTGGCGTGAATAACCATCCGTCTTCCTGTTTGCCTAGTCTGGGCATTTACAATGACCCAGGAGGTAGCAGTGCTGCTGTGGCTGTACAGCATGGGCATTTGTCAGGGACAGCATCTAACGTTATCTTGGTTTTGATACAAAGGTTGGCCTGGCTGGACATGCATCATTTTTTTCAGTCAAGATATGCTTAGCAAATTGAGAGGGACTTCCTTAGGTGAAAAAGTAAGGAGAGGCTTGAACTTGTTCTTGTATGGAATAGCTTTCTCCTCTGTTTGAATACAGTGGTGAAAGATACACCACGGTTTTATCAGCCTTTCCCACAGAAAAATCATCATATATTTGGGCCATGTTTCTTGAGAGACAGGTATTCTGCAACCATTGTACTGAAGTTACTGACAAGAAACATTAGATTTTCAGACCTGGATGCCTCAAAAGACGTAGGTGTCTTGACACTGACAGATATAATAAAATGTGTCCTTATTTTCATGGAGGTTGTCCCACTAGGTGCTGCAGACCAAACCGCATCGCATTCTACATCCAGTGTACAGGTATACGCTAAGCAAGAAGTTAATTTTGGCTAAAATTTGCAAAAGTTTGAACTTAAGGGAACTACAGCAGAAATGCTGCCATTCCTTCCCTGCTTTGCGTTCCACTGTGTGCTCAAGGAGAACATTCTTAGTCGACAAGTTGTGCCGTAGCTGTAAATAGTCCAGACCTCCAAGTTCTACAGCAGCTGCTGGGTTCAGAGAGCTGTCAGGAGCAGGGGCAGTGGGAATATTTCAGCCGAGTATTTCCCCAGTTTTAGAATTGTACCACGGTTGCTCACTGGAGTCCCCTTTTGGGGTGAGATTGTGGTGTTTTGTTTTTAGAACACAATGGTTTTACTGTCTCCCTGCTTTTTCATGTATAGGCTTATTTTAAAGACAGTGGCCAAGGGAAGAGACGCACTGGAGATGATTGGATTGTACTGAACACCAGACGCATTTCACTGTAAGGAGGAGCCTTTGGAACTGCATGCTTTCTGAAAAAGAGCAGGGGAGGTGATTGGAGAGGTTGTTCTTATTAAAAATGTCAGCAATGGAGCACACTGGGAAAAATATGCATCCCTGTGCAGAGAGCTTAAGTACAAGCATAATGCAAGTATTGCAGTGTCTCTGTGGAACGTTTACATATTTTTTCTCATCTAGTTTGGGGAATCTTTCTTTCCAACACTTCTCTTTTCTAGATAGATTTGAACTAGTGGATGGTCCCTGCTATCTCTGAAACTCCCTTAAACCCCCTTTGTTTCTCCTTTTTTTCCTGATTTCTGGTGCATCAAAAAACTTCTCTCTGCGGAGGGGTCAGGCTACTATCTTTAGGACTATAGGCAGTATCTTACAAAGAAACTTATCCCATGAAAGTCTTATGCACCTACCTAAAAGCTCTGTTAAGCTAAGTACACCCATTGATGGCAAAGGAAGCTTCCATGTATGCTTAAGGGCATGCTTAAGTGTATTGTCAAGGCTTATATTCCACACTCTCTCTCACACACACACACACACGCACTCTTACACCCTCTTACACCCTCTTTCTTCCTTTCTCTTGTTGGGACAACCCATCTGAGCTCATCCTATATCAAAAATGGTCCTGCAGTCTGAGTTTTGGGTATTATTTCTGTGCAAATTCACAGAGAATCACAATAAAAGAGTGAAAATATGGCTTGAAAAATGAAAAGAAAAAAAGAAACCTCAACCAAAACAGTTTGTTTTAAATAGTAAGAGTGTTATTGGCATTCTATAGCAAGGCAAGTAGCTTTATCTTTTGGATTGTTTGTGTGTATGGTCTCAATTTGTTTTTGGCTGAGGAAATAAATTGGCTATACAGAGACCCTGAAATGGCAAACATGAATTTCTATGACTTTTACTGGGTGTGACTAAATAAATGTAAAAAAAATAAAGGCCAGAAAACTCTAGCTCTTTTCAATTGCCACTTGTGTCACTCAGTGACACTTAAGAGTAGCTGCAAATGCTCCCTTGATGGAGTCAGATTGCTTCTTTATTAATTCCATTCATAAATACACACTGGGTGTCCAGTGGAGCACTTAAAACCCTGATAATCAAAAGCTTATTGTGTGTTTGAGAAGCTTGAAAAGGAGACTGAAGTAAATACCAAGGGAGAATAGAGTAAAGTTAAGAGTTTTTCTTTCTAAAGCAGCAGGAGGTCATCTAAAGTATAATGTTATGCACAAGTTTTACCATCAAGGTTGTGATGGGTGGTGTGAAAATGTGCATGATTACAGTAGTAAAATCAGCGTTCCATGCATAATGACTCTGGCACTCCACAGATGGCAGAGTCCCAGGGCAGTATTAACAGCTATTGGATGGGCCTCTGTGTCTGTGAGATTTAGAGAACTCGTGCCTTTATTTCAGCTCCATATTTAGCTCGGTCAAACTAAAATTGCACAAAGCAAAATTTCTGTGAACAAAATGAAAATAAAGACTATTTCTTTTTCTTCATCTGCACCTTTTTCTAAAGCAATGATGCTAACTTTGAAAAACATTTTTGTGGCGAATTTAGATGGTAGTATGAAGCATTAATAAGATTCTCTTATCAGTTAATGAGTATGTATGGGTATGAGAAAGGAAGGGTCCGTATTCCAGTGACATTTTGTTGACTGAATTAATTTAGATATGTCTATACAAGCTGTACTCATTCCTCTCACTATTAGAAGAGTTACCTGGAGAAAGAGATTGGAGGCCATTTCTTCCACAGCTGCTAGTTTACTATGTTCTCCATAACTTCTGGAGAGTATTTTCAGTACTAATCAGCTGAAGGTTTTTAAATATAAGCTTTTTGCCCACAGCTTTGAAATAGCAAATTTGCTTTTGGATTAGCATTACTTCTGCTTAGCTGCATACAGACTTTTACCTAGGCAAAAGATGAAAAAGGAGATACTGTGCCACGAGGCTGTCTCAGTACCTGCACAATGCTTTGCTGTTCTCTTTCCAGTCTTTCTCTTAAATCTTAGTCCTGCTAAGTATAAAATGCTAAGCTAAATGCTGAGATAGATTATGATATAGCTGGATTATGGTATGCAGCAGTTTATGCATCTGTGATAGATGGGAGCATCTTGTGAAGAAAATCATCTGACTATTCAGCACCTCCTGTTATTTTATACAATGATTTCCATGACGGCATGGCAGCAGAGGCTCTCACATGAGGAGCTATGAGAAGTACTGAGAACTGGAAATAAATACTCCACTGAGATAAACAATAACATTGATCTTGGCTGAGCATAACACAAAATCTCTCCCAAGACCCCCCTGTCAGGTTCTTTGAAACCTCAAGGCCTAAGCAGGTCCCATTCTGGGCAGAATTTCTTAGTCGCTTTTATTTGGAGAAATACAAAACTCTACTTGACTTGTTTTTTTTTCTCCTCTACTGATAACTGTGAATGATGGCAATGTGAGCACTC
Source organism: Apteryx mantelli (assembly GCF_036417845.1). Taxonomy (NCBI): domain Eukaryota; kingdom Metazoa; phylum Chordata; class Aves; order Apterygiformes; family Apterygidae; genus Apteryx; species Apteryx mantelli. The sequence goes on from NC_089982.1 coordinate 6,280,785, forward strand.
CTTCTATTCTGTGCTCCTTATTAAAGCCGCAAAGAAATGGGAAGAACTGAAACTCCCAAACCACTGGAATAGTAATAACAGATTTGACTTTTGGAGGCATTACATGTAAGAATAAAGCAAGAAGGATGCTATTGTTACCATATTTCTTGAAGACAGGTTGAGAACTTGCCTCTGTCATCTGAATTTATTTGGTAACAGGAAAAACAAAACGCACCATCACCACAACAGCAACAGTCAGCTGTTTATGAGGAAGGAGATGAAAGGGTAGCAATTTCAGTAGCTTAACCACAAAAACTTATTCTGGGTAACGTAGGACTGTGTTTATTTTAAAAGGCAGGCAGATTTTCTTTGTCTCTTCCGCAATTCACCTTTCCAACGGTGAAGGACTTTGGGGGTTTTGGACTGCATAGCTGTTCTTGAAAGAGATGTGATCAAACTCTGTTGTCTACTGCATACAAAGAAACGGCTCTCAAAAGCTGCTTGTGGTCAAGAGGAGAAAAAGTGGGCACAATGGCCATCTCCATCTGGTGCAAAACGGTACTTCCATTGCACAGTTTTCAAACCTGTCGCTGCAATGTGTTAGGATTATCTTTTTGAAAATTGTGTGGCCTGTTATTTCATGTCTTCTCCCAGGCAAATCTCCCAATGAAGCAGAACAGTAGGACTTCTAGACTGCTTGTGGCTGGCAGAAAGGACCTTCACAGAGGCAGCTAGTAGGATGGAGTGAACGCTTCTGTCTTTTGTGTTTGATGCTGAGCTAGGAGAAGTCAGCAATATACAAGGTAAATGAAAAGGATGGGGCCAGTATGCTGCACTCTCTTCATTCTGGTGTGGATTAACAAATCTAATAAAAGAGAGACCCACTCTCTCTAGGACTGCTTCTACCTGGCCTCTCTCCACCAAAGTAATTCTGAACTGTGGGAGCCCTGCATTCACTTGGGGCTCTGGTACAACTGCGAGTCCTGGACCTCAGCCCTGGCAAACCTGGAGCCACCATTCCTCACAGCACCGATGAGAATTGTTACCAGCCCGTGGCTGAGACACCATAGCAGAAAGACCCACTAGGATGTTCACTTACAAATAGACAAGTAGCCTTTACCACACATTTCCTTTTTGGCACTAATCTTTTGTGTACCAAGGGTTTTTTTGCTTGTTAGCTTTTAAACTATTTTCTATATTCTCCAGCCTTCAAAGACAAGTGCATAGAGCTGAACTGCTGTTTGTTAGGCTGGGATTCCTCTTCATATTGCACTGTGCAGAACTCTTTCATGGCATACGAGTTTTTTAAAATAAAAAGCAGGGAGAGGCAGCAAATCATTTGAGTTCAGACAACAGAAGAAAAAAAATCACACCTAGACAATAGATATTTAGGTAGAAAGTGTTCCAGCTCCTTCTGACAAAGAGCCTCCAGAGGATTACAATGCAGTCAATGTTGCTTTAATTAAATTTAATGCTGTGTGAAATGCACTCTGAGAAACTTTGATGAATGACTGGGGCAATTCATGCGGCTCACTAAAGGGCATCCAGCCCTTGCAGGGGTGTCAAGCCACGATGAATTGGTTAGTACAGGCATGTTTATAGACTGCCTAAGGAACCTTGTATCTGTGTGGTAATGTCAGAGATAATGTTATGATTCTCTGGACCTTGGGGGGCTTTGGTGACATGGTTAATGAGATAGCCCAGGGAGTGTCCCAGTAGGTTACTTACAGACCTCCCACATCAAAAGGAGCAGCTTTGCCCCTTCAGAGCCTGCCGTCCTCCAGTTCTCTCAGCTGGCCCTTGCTTTCCATAGGGCCACTTTTTTTCTTTCCCCCTCCCCCTTCTTTTTGGTTCTTAGTCAACATTAGCTTTGACCGCTGAAATTCAAGTTGTTAGTTTTTAATTTGGTTTCTCTTTGACCTGCCTACACAATGACTTTCGAGGATTTTATAGGAAGAACAACCACCACCATTACCCTCCTTCCAAAGCCTCAGCACAAAGCAAAACAGCAACAACAAAAAAAGCTGAAGCGAAGGAGGAAAATTTGAGGAAACAAACTTAACTCTCTCTCTCCTTCTCTCCCCTCTCTCCCCATCGCAAAAAAAAAAGAGAGGAATGTTTCTCTCATGCAGAGTTTGGTTACAAAGCAATGGGCTGTGATAGTACAGCCGGGTCTTTTATCTGCTGCACCCAAAGAAGTGAGAAAAAAAAAACAGTGGATCAATTGATAAATGAAAGTCTGTTATTCAAGTTTGATTTAAAGGGTTGATTATAGGCCTGTGGAAAAGGTTGTTTAACAATTTCTCTTTGTAGGGGGAAAAACTCACTGTACGTTTGGTTTAAAGTGAGGTTAGATGGCAAGTAAACATTCTTATAATAATACAGCTATCTCTGCAAAATTCCCAGGGCAGGAAATGGACGTTCAGTATTACATCATTAAAGGGGGACATACATCAAAGTTAATACAAGACCATCTCAAATGAGCCTTCTGAAATACAAAAACCCTGGAGTTTTTTTAACTGTACTTTTGAAGTCTTGGAGCAAAGAAAAGGTGGAGGGCTGATAATGGATCACAGATTCGATAGATTTCAGATCTGACTGATCCGAGAACAGCTTCTCAATGGCTGCAAGTGCCCTCCTTTAGATGAGTGTATATAGCTAAGGCTGGTCTTGGATGGAGAAATGAATAATTAAGAGAAACCAAGACGAGGCAGGTTGAAATGACAGAGACAGCATGCTAATTGACCATGCACATGCATGTTCTGAACCCCCCACCCTGGGAAGGGCCTGAATTTTTTGTAGTTTGTGTTTCATGGACTTTGAGCATTTATCTCATTCTTTTCTTGCTAATTACAACAGCCATGCCACAATTCAGATGGTAAAAGGGCAATGCTAACTTTACCTTGCAATAGTAAAAAGAACAAAAAAAACCCCAAGAAGATACTTATGCCTGGGTCAGATACTCAGGTACTATTGCTATTTTCTTTCAAATTCCTTTGTAAAGCTAATCCCTCAAACTCCAAATAAAAACCCTAACTTGGGCTAGATGAACCTGGCCACCTCAGTGGCATTACCAGAAACAGTCATACATGCTGCAACATATGTTCAGTAGTTCTGTTGGGGGTAGCTTCCCCTAAAAAATACTGGCTTTATTTGCATAGTAAATGATCACTGGAGCAGGTACTGAGTCTCTGGTGTTCAGTGGACAAACCTCCTAGTCAACCATTTCCTTGTTCATTAAATCTTTAGCTATTTTATACATTACATCGGAACCATATCAAGAAGTGATATGGAAAACAGGCCATACTTGGATAGCCTGTAGTACCGTGGTATTGGTTAGCCTGGTTTGTTATAAGCACCTGAGGGTGGAACATTCAGAAGTTTTGCTTTGGTTTGTTCCCAAAACTGAAGCTTTCAGTGAATAAAAGAAATATCTATGTTCATGTCCAGAGGGCAGAACAGCGCACTGAAGCTTTGCCAAAGAACAGGTATGCAGGAAGGGCTTTTGACCCCAGGATGTGTCACCAAGTCAGCACAACCTCTGGGGTGACACTCTGTAAGTGTCCAGCTGTCCATGCTGAGCCGTGTACAGTCCTGCTCCTTCCATGGGCAGGTCGTCTCTGTGGATGCTGCTATGGACTTTGTGACAAAACCTCAAAGGTAACTTTGGGGGCCAGTGTTGTTTGTTTTTAGAAAGTAAGAGAAATCAAAAGAAGAAGGTCTTCGTCTCCAAATCACATATGCCCTTTGCAGGAGCATCAGCTCCATCTGTCAAAGTGCGCAGGACTGAAACTGTGTAATTAGAATGAATATCCTCTGTGATTTTGGTAAAGAGCTGGTAGTGGCCTTGAAAGGGCTACTTCAGCTCCCCTCCCATGTGAGCAGCGGGAGATGCTGCTCACCCTTGGCTGGCTGGCTGGGATGGCCGGGGCAGCCCTGCTAAGGCAAGAAGATGGCAGAGAGGGAGCAGAGTCATCCCAGCGCCTCCCCTTTCTCTATCTTGCTGTTATCTGAGCCAACCAGCCAGGTAGAAGCACTTAGATGGCATTTATTTAATAAGTTACTTGCTGCTGGCCAATATTGCTATAATGAAGTTGTAACTAGATCAGGGAGGAAGCAAATGCCAGATTTGGTTTGGTAACTTGTCTTGCAGGGAAGAGGGGAAAAAAGCAGAATAAGCTGAGTGTTTTCCAAGACCCTAATCTATTTTTAAATAGGTCTCTCAAACTGTAGCAGCAACAACAATCTTTGCTGTAGTTAATGGGCTGTCAGTGTATCCATTATTTGAATGACTGTTTTCTGAATCAGAAGTTACAGACATGGTGTCATTGTCACTGGGTCAATGGCAGTAAGTCTAACAAAGGACCTTGAAGCCGCTGGGGGCAGCAGCTTTTGAAGGCTTCAACACAGCAGCAAGGTCAGGGCGAAGTCAAATATGGTGAACAGTGTCACCATCGCACTAGTGCGGTCAGGCAGGGTGTTTAGAGCAACCAGGATCTGAGCATAAATCCCCTCCCCTCCCCCGCACTTCATGCTGGTCCCTAGAGCAGGTTTTTTGGTTGCTTATTTTCTTTGAAGGCTAGAAGGGCACAATGATTACAAAATCAGATTGTACAAAAGTATTGTTATAAAAGTGTGACTTGAGGAGCCAAAGCCATACATCATCTCGGAGTGGACTGGCGCAAAATCCTGTGAGTGCTGCCAGTGCATGATATGGTCAGCAGAGGGTTTGGACTGAAGCCCATGGTGCAGGAAGTGTCCCTCCTGGGGCTAGTGGGCCCCAGAGCTCCTACTGACTCCCAGGACTATTCCACGCTTTGATAGCCAGCAGCTGTTGGTGCTTGTCATCTTTACAGCATTCAGCAGCCATTTTTCTTTACAGTTTTTAGTTCTCAATTATTTCCCGATTGCTTTTTCATGTTGATTTTTTTTTTTTCTCACCAGCATCTCATCTCTAACACACTCTTAGAAGATCTGAGCATCTCAGCAGGGTTAGACAGCTTCGCTTGGTGCAGTAAATGGGGATTTTGCTACCTAAATTCTGACCTGAAGACAGCTGAATCGTTTGAACCAGATTAAAATGGGGAGGAGCCATGACACTGCAGCAAAGCTCCAAATCAGCCAAATAAGACTGATTTGGACCTTGGAATCCACTCACTCTCTCCATATATAATGTCTCTTTTCTGGGTTTCCCGTAAGGAGATGAAGGTCTCTTTTTCCAGGCTGTTGAGGTCTGGAGGGAGTTAGCTGGATGAGATGAGGTTTTACTAGGGGGATGCTCAGCTGGTAAATGTATGTACAACTGTGGAGAGAGGCAGCTAGAGTTAACAAAAATTAAAGAATGAGGAAGAAAAAAATTATGTAATAGAGCCATCAAATAGAACGCATTTAGCAAATGATACTACATAGGCTTTAAGCAGTATTAAAAGAACACAATGTCTATTTTTCTAGAAGCAATGTTACCTCAAACTTGGGAACCGAACTGTTCCTACTGAGCCTGCAGATCATCCCCTACCAAGAGATGATTTTACTTCACCATGTGGGTTGCAGTGGCTGGGCCCAACAAGGTGGGCCAGAGCAGAGGTTTCTTCTTTCACTTGGACTCTCCTTGCTTTGGCATGTTGTAATCAGACATTTAACATTATTTTAACATGGGTTTTTTGTATTCAGTCTTTTTGCATGGTTTAAAATTCATTTCCAGGCTGTGATATAATGGCAGTAATTACCTCAGAAGTGCGTGCAGTACAGGGTATGTTTATTTTTGTTTCAGCCAAGGCAAATGATTACAGGTCTTGGCTTCACTTCAGGGCTCAGCTCTGTTGGAAGAGCCAAAAACAACATCTACCTTTGCAATCTGGCAAGCAGGTCCTAAATACCTTACAAGAATGTTTGATTTAATGATATGAAGGTAGGGAGAGCAGCAGAGCAAAGCCCTTTGAGTCCTGATGCTGTAGTGGATGGCTGGAGTGCAAATTACTCACTCTGTTGTGGAGTGACCCAGCTTTGTCATGTAATGACTACCACTCCCTACTATCAAATGGTAATTTGCTCACTAATTCTTTGAGTTTTCACAGTGCCTTGTGGGCAATTCAGCTAATATTGGAACAGCATGAAAGGCAGGAGTAGCAAAGTATCTGTAAGACTTCTCTGCGTGTAGCTTTCAGTAACTGTAGGAATAATTTAATCTATTATTACACACAAAAATGTTGAGTTTGCATAATTGTATGCTGGCAGCTCAGATCACGTGTGCAAGTATAGTCGTTCCCCCTCAAGTATTTTTGGCAGCCACATCAGGTGAGAGAGTGGAGGATGAACGAGGAGAGGAATCTGCTTCATCCTTACTGAGCAGAGCATGGTGGTAGAGCCCACTGTCCATACGGGACAGTTTGGGAAGTTTATGTTTTGGAAAGACAGCATTCCTTTGGTGCTCTTGCCAAGGTGGAGGGGGCTCTAGTTAAAGAATTGCAACATACAATCAAGTCCTTAACCGTATCGCTAAAGAGAAGAGGATAAGTTTTCATCTTTCCCTCAGCTGGATTTCTTAGTGATGTGTACAGAAATGCAGCTGGATGTTTTGGGTCAGCAGCTGGCTGCACATGGACAAGACATGAGCAGTCTTCATGGGTGTAAGCTTGTTCCTAGAGAAAGGGAACCTGCCCTTTGAATATCCAACAGTTTGGGGGGGGGATTATTTTAAGTTCAGCTAATCTGATGTCTTAACTTCAGGTGTCCTTTTTCTTCTCTGTAACTGTTGAAAAGAATAAAAAGTTACAGAAGAAAGTGGGGAACATCCCTTCTGATAGGTACCTCCATATTGAACTGAAATGCTAATTACCTTGGAGCTGCCACAAGTTTCTGCAGGAACTACACACCCCAAGCTTGCTGAGAGGAACCCTTAGCCTACTTCAAATATCTTTTGCATGGTATTCATGACTAACTAAACTCTGACAATCCATCCAGGTTCAAAAGATCTTCAAATCCTCAAAACCACTGAAAAGAGAGCCACTTGTACTTGAAAATTTTGACTTCTGCTTTCTAGCAAGAAGAGGCACACTGTCCTAGCTGTTCCATTTTTGTACCACTGCAACTTCTCTGGGTTCAGTAGAGATGCTCGGAGTTTATACTGCAAAAGATAAAATCAAACTCTGGCCCCTTGAATAGGAAATGCTATTTTAATATTTTTGTATTTTCTGGCTTTTTCACTTGACTTCACAATCTAATTTCTCTACTGTTGCAGATCCTCTCAGTCATATCTACATTAAAAATTTAAAAGCAATATATATTTAAATGTAAAACAATATGGGTGAGTGTGCACTCGCATAAGTGTGTTTAAATGTGTGTTTATGTGTGTATATGTACAGTCTTACTAAATGAGGGAAGATGAGATTATACAGTAGAGATGAGTGAGATATGAGTTATATTTTCAAGAGCTGAACTGTTTTTTGAATGGTGAAGTTATAAGTATCTATCTTAGAACATACAAAACTACTGAAAATGATACAAATTTTGAAATGGAATCTGTATAGCCTTATGTCAGGGGTCTCCTAATATGCTTTTTCTTTACCGTTCATCATTTCAGATGAAGGCTACTGCTGTTAATAATGCCTGGATTTACTTTCACAGTTGACAATGTCGTAACTGTTTATTTTTACTGGTGTGCTGAGGGGTAGTGTCTATCCTATGTAAATAAAATCTAGTATCTTTACCAAAAGTGTGAAACTGAGCTTCTTAAAAATTGGGATTCTATTTTTCCTCAGAGTGAGCATTTGTAGGAGTAGGAACTGCAAAACCCAATTGGTTCTCATTCCAGATCTTGAGTGCATCTGTATTTCTGTGGAGCTATTCAGATTGCTTCCATCTCATTGAGTAATTGAGCATTTCCTAAGAACTTCAAAGTAGAAATAATCCTATCTGTCCTTCTTTTTCTTTTCTCTTAGCCCACTGGAGTAGTAGATCAACTTATTTTTATGTCTTTGTATACACATATAATTTATTGAAGGCTTTCAAAATTCAGGAAAGGAATTGTGCATTTATTACCAAAGGTGGTGCAGTTTGGCATTATTATGAAGAGGATAGGGAAAAGTGATGAATCATTTTACTTAGATCCTGTTTCTGCGAGACTTTCTCTGTTTCTATCCCAAGCGCTCACAAAGCTCACTTTATCTGTGAGCAAAATGATGACTCCAGTAGGCTGTGGCTGTCAACTACTGCTTAGTGAGACAGGAGCAAGTGCATAAGCACTTCAGAACAGGAGGACAGAGATTACACATTGGACTCTGTATTTGCTTGGGGAACCTGTGCAAAGAGCAGAGCTCTCAGCTGTAATATTCGTAACAAGTTGAGTTATTGCTGTAAATTGTGCAAGTCAAAGGCTTTCAGGGTGGTGGTGTTTGAGTCTTAGATACAGTTAATTTCAAATGGTGTTATTTATGGTTATATTTGTGCTGGACACTAGTGGGAAATGGTCAGAAGCAAATAACTAAAGGCATCTAAATGAAATCTGTACTAGATTTAGATTTTAATGGCAAAAGGGAGGGTTTTTTTCTAAAAAAAAGGCCTGTTTATGCTCTCATGAGATGACAAGTAATATCTTTAAATTTGTATTTTGGAAAGCTTGTTAAATCATGTGGACCGCACTTAAAGTCCTGAGCTATTTTACAGACTTGTAGGAAACCAAGGAGCAATGAAGAATCTAAGAGGTTCTGAAAGAGGGAGCCCTGTGTGACCAAGCTGGAGCTTCTTAGCTTCCATATACATATTTATCCTAAATATTTTGAAAGCTCAAAATATGGGAAGCTATTGCACTCTTCCAGAGAGAAATTACTGCATTTGCTTCATTTTTGTCCCTGCTGCAATAAGTAGCAGCTAGTATGAAAATAAAAGCAAAGTAAAATATTACTGTGTCTGTAAAGGTCTCTCAAAAGTGACTCTAACCCTGATAAAACAGATATTGGAAAGCCTGTACAAACATACATATGTAGCTATAGTTTGTCATTAATTTCAGATCCCAAAATATTAAGGATCCAAGTTACTCAACACTAAAGGAAAACATGACAAAAAAGGCCAGAAAAGCACTTAAAAGCACTCCTATTCCCATAAATGTTACAAAAATACAGAAAAACTCTGAATGACCTTCAGACTTTGAAGAAATTCAGGTTAAAGATCTGTGTCTTTGATATACCTAGTTATCCTATATGCAAAAAAAGAAAGACCTTTTCCTAAACACAAAATTTTCTCCAGCAAAATCATTAGGAATTGAAAAAATAATCTTTTTAAAAAGGCAACTCTTTTAGTGCATTGGAGATGGAAATTTATGTACTTCAAAATGTCAGAAAAATGGGAGGACATATTCAGGTAAAATCCCACTTGGGAGCTTTTTCTCAGCTCCCTATGAACCAGAGACCCTTACAGTGTTCATCAAGCCCTGATTTTTCTATCTGTCCTCCCAACTTTCCTCACCGAATATGTCCTAGCAGGAGAGACCAACAATCATCTCATTCCACTCTCTGTAGTTCACCTTCAAGGTATAGGCTGCAGCATTTCCTCACCTGTGCTTGTTTGTTGTGTGAGTCATGGATACACGCTTTCTTCCACCCGTCTTCTCTTCATCTGTTTTCACACCAAGGCAGGAGCCATTGCTTGTTTTGTTGAGTGCCCCGTGTGATAGAAGCCAGACTCCTGGCAGTGCCTCCACAGCCTTGCTCTAGCATAGCTTTAAGTAGTAGCAATAAAAAAAAAATAAAGTCCCATAATATGATACTGCAGGCCTACCCATTCAAAAATGACTTCTTTTAAGTCTCAAAACTATCTTTTATAATGAACACAGCTACTTTTTCTGGGAAATTCACTTTTAGTCAGAATTTTTTCAGGCATCCTGAGAATGTTGCTAGTTGGTCTTAAAAAGAACAGAGAGAAAAAGGAGATTGCTAGGTGTTTTTCCTTGGAAAAAAGTAGAACACCACAGATCAAGGGAAGCAAGGTTTGAAGGAGGAATGATAACTTTTCTTAAATATACATTTTTGTTGCTTTCATTAGAACTAGCGTGTTTGAAGGCAAGCTTTCAGGGGCTAACGTACTTCTTCATGTTTGAATAGAAGCAGTAAACTTCAAATGAGGGAAGGACCAGAAGAGTTGCTCCCAGTGTAACTTAATTATGTTGATCAATTAGATGATTTAGAGTGAAGGAGGGATGTGTGCAAGAAAGGTCAGAATCTGGGAAGAGCTCAAGGCCAATTTAATGTGCTCATATCCCCAGCTCTCACTTCCCAACAGCTTCCACTGAGATCATTAAAGTCAGTGAGTGCTGAGATCTTCAAAACATTATGGACATCTGTAAACTTCTTTATCTAGAAAAAAATTATATATTTTTTCTTAACATCCACCAGTAGCTGAGCCAAACTTGTTTCAAGTGAGGAAGACTTGCAATATCAAAGATTTACTTAATTTTCATTGCTGCACATAAAACATCTGACAGTATTTGCCGAGAAAACCAAATGCCTCTCTTTGTTTGTACAAGCCAAAGGAAAAGTACAGTGTATCCGTCTGCAAATGAACATCAAAGCACTTTTGCAAAATCAGGGATGGTGACATATATTTGGAGAAACAGTATGAGAGCTGCCTGCTACAGAGTCGTAGGGCTCTCTGCACTTACCAAGCATAATCCCAATTGGAGCCACATCTTTTCTTTTTTCTCTTTATTATCACTTCGTGGTTAACATTTGTTGATGAGTAGGATTAACAGCACATTTTCAGTGACATTTAGCTCTTTTAACAAACTCTCTCCAGTCAAAGGTGGCTGGCCTGAAGAAAAGAGAAAAGTCATTAAGCAAACAAATCTTTGCCAAGAGTTGATGCTAAACATGCCATCACCCTGTGTGAGTTATTCACTGTATATGAAATTTATTCCATGAGACTCTGACCTTGATGTTGATTAACCAGAAATCCCTTCTTCTCTTGTCATTATTAACAGCTTTAGGTGCCTGAAATGGCCCCTCTCTCTTTCTTTTTCTTTCTTTCTTTCTTTTTTTTTAAATCATTAAGAGAATTTTCTTAGTTTACCATTTATTTAGTAATGCCATTCATTAGCATAACCTCATAGAAATGAGGCTCATTTCCATGAAATACCAGGTCAGCAGCAGGCTAGTTGTGCTGCCCATCCGCCCCTCTCTGTTCGGCACATCCACTGCAGTGCAAGCAATTGCTGACGCGGAACGAGAGGGGACTGGGCCTCACGAGGAGGCAGGGGGCTCCTTTAAAATGGTGATGCATCTGAATAGTCTCATCGATGCCTCCGAGCCCTGGCGGTCTCAGGGGAGACTTTTGTTGTTTCAGGCAATTCAGGCCATTATCCAAAAACCACAGAAAGGGAAATGGGATTTCTCTCCTCACACTTTCTTATTTCCTCAGCCTGCCTGTCGGTGGGGGTAAGGCAGTGAGTGTCACTGGGCTACACAGGGCAGAGAAAACTCTCTGACTACAGGAGATACCTGGTCAGGGCAGAGCTTGGGGCAGAGTTTCCACGCTAGTTCTCTTGGTGGGGGGAATGAGTGTATTATGGCTATTCTGGGCTTGTTCAGGCCTATAAAGGGTCTCTTTTTAAAGACATAGGAGATGGAGTATCAGTAGATTGCCCTTAGGTCACTCAGCTTTGAGTAGACCCCAAATATGGAACATTGGTTAAATCCACCTCTATCTCAGTATAAACACAGGATCAGAGAGAGAACTGAACCTTTTGGGTGCCTGCTGCTAAGCTTGAAACAGTTTACGGAACAGAAACACTGCAAGTATTCACTTATGGTGGCGACTTCTGGAAGGGGGGGAAAAAGTAGGAGAGAGAACTACACAAAAAATGCTGGGTGTGTTTTTTCAGATTCTTTTTGGATGAAATCACACAGTGATAAATTGACTAGACCGGGGAACTGTAAACTGAACTTGTTATAAAGCCTGATTAGATGAGATTACATTGCAAAGTATAGCTGGCACCTCTTGCTATGAAGAGAGCCCCGCTGCCCTAGCCTTTGTAGCAATTTGCATAGATTCACTCATAACACTCTGCGATTTCACTTGTTAAGCTCTAACCTTTGGCAGCTTCTTGGAACTATCTATTATGGTGGAACATCAACTTTATCACTGCAGCTTTATGAGATGGTACCTGCTCAGAAAGCCTTGAGGATCAGTTATTGCCAGTCCGCAGCTGTCTTTATGTTTGCTACTGTCTCCAGAAGATGCATGCATCATTCGTGCTTTGCCATTTCCTCCAGACCTTATAAACAATCTACCTTCATCTTAAAAAGCCAGGCATGCATGAAAGGCATGGCATCATTAAGTTGGCTAATGTAACCTTAATTCTGTCCCCTCATGCAAATATGACATAGTGACGTCTTTAACATTGTCATTACATAGGAGATATCAACCTGGTTGACTGCTTCTGCACTCCCAAGCCCAGGCGTGTTCCCCAGCTGCATCTGCTCTCGTGCTGGGCTGACCCATACCACCCACCCCTGCCTTGTAACTCGGTTACTGAAGAGGAGGAAGCCTGGCCACATGGGCTGGGGAGGAGCTGTGCCATGCTCCCATGGACCCCAGCCCTGGTGCCTAGGGAGACCCTGACCATGGGCCATCAGCAGCAGCATCGTCCGCTTATCACAGAAATGTCGATTCGGTGCAGCTCATAGGCAAGACAGGGCTTGGGAACTGGGGAGTGGTTGTTATCTTGAGCCCTAACACACAGCTCCTTGCTAAATGTCACATAAAGACCAATATGGAGCTATTAATTCCTTATGGGCATTACCAGGATGCTGTTGACAGTGGTATCTCAGTGATACATGTAATATTGTTAAAGATGGGAAATGTATTAGTCCTGGCACACTGCTGCATTTCAAGAGTGTTAATGCTCTGACAGGGATGGGGGGAACTGAGTGGATACAGCTGAAAACCATTCAGCCCACTTTTTATTTACAAAACAAACATACCCACTTACATTTTGCGCAAGAGCAGGTAAAATAGCACAGCTAGCTGGCAATGCTGAAAGCATGTTAGAGTTACATCCGCAGAATAACTCAGTAAGTCAAATATAAAATTATGAAATCAAATTAAAAAATGTACTAACAAAAATTTAATGGCATTTGAGAATTAGAAAATGAATATTTTCATGGCATTTATTTTTGAAACAATAAGTATGTTTATAGAGTGCTTCACTTTTGACAAAGTTAGAATTTTTGCATGGAAATGCCTCAGTGAAAAATTTCTGACCAGCTTTGACCTTGGTATAATTAATGAATATTCAAATAAATCAGTGTATATTCTAATTATTTGCATGTTTTGAGATAGTACACTGACAGTATTTTTTTCAGTTTGGGCATTGGTTTTGGGGCTTTGTTTTCTATGCTTTGTTTTGTTTTCTAGGCTTATCACGAAGAAGCAAGTTCCCTGCATTATTACTTTTTTCTTTTTTTTTAGTTTTGAAAAGCTCCATTTATCGAATTCTCCTATAATTTCTTCTGTTACATGTGACGTCATTTTGTTATTATCTGTAGTGCCATACTATCCAATACTCATGCTGATGTGACAGGAATTTTTTAAAGGGAGAAAAGTTGTTGCAAGAAAATCTTAGAAATTATAAAATAATTCATCATAGGTCTTTCAAAAATTACTTTGTTTTAGCTCTTTTGGGCTTAAAGTAGCTAAGCAACAAGGCACCCCTTCCTTCACCTCTTAATATATCTGTGCAAGAAGTGGTCCATGCTATTTGATACCAGTTACTTTCCTGACACACCCTTTGTATATGATTCCTTGATGTAGCTCCAATTTCATTTTCCATCAATGAGTTCAGACCCCATTTTCACCCTGAAGCTCTTGAAATGACTGTGATAACCAGCTGTGGAGAAGATCAGTTTTGCTGCTGAAACATACATATATTTTTAAGCCAAGTAAATGAAAAGATCACTCAGTTTGCAAGCTGCGCAGGTCTGTATCCAGCCTGCTGCTGCACATACAGCCCATGTGCTCTGAAACCAAGGTGAGCCCTTTTTCTTTAGCATGGCTTTTCTGTCATGCCTAGAGAGCACCAACAGGTACGGTACAATCATCTCCATTGACTGGCTGAGAAGGATACATGACTGGAGCAAGGCAGCCCGCTTGAAGTCTTTACGGGGAGGCATGGACTAATGAGGATATTTCACTGCAAAACGTACTGCAGTGACTGCAGCAGATATCAGCCTGGTCACCTCTGCTCTCTTTTGTTTTCCGTTGACAAACAGGAGTGAGATATTCATATAGATGTTTTCCCCAGCATGTCCACAGGTCAGATTTAAAAGCAACTGTTGTTTTCTCTATAGTATTCTGGGTATCATAGGTCACAACCTGCTACTCTGTTAAGAAATCTGCAAAAAATGAATTGATTCCCTCCCTGCCTTGGAGTGTTTCTTTGATGGTTTTTAAGAATAGATTCAGCTGCTTTGTTTTATTTCATGTTTTCTCTAGCTCTTGAGAGATTCTAGACCAGTCTTGTCCTTCCTTATCCTGTAACACACATCAAGTTGCAGACTGAAATGCAAACCCTTAATTTTTCATTGCACATCTTGCCTGAGAATTTATCCTGGAGAAACTGGTCTCTAATGGCCCAGGCTGCAACATCACAGGATATCTGCATGGAAGCAGCATGCTCAGTTACAGGTCGTTTAGGGGGCTTCCCCCATGTCTCCTTTCTTGTCTATTCTCCCACATTTCATTTGACCTCTTTATGTTGAATATAGAGGTAAAATGGGTAGACAGGATGTCAAGCTGTTTTAAAAAGTCTTTCCATTTTTCATACACTATTTTCCCTGGATACCTGGAGGAGCTGGTTATCAATAACATGACATCATGGGCTGGTGATGTTGGCTGTGTCTTAGCCATCACCCCCAGACTTGTTCATTGTCAGCTCTTCCTAATGTCCCTGACGAGAGCACGGAGTTTTTTATGTCACTCATTGACTGTGGTAGCAACAGGACATCATAATTACCTGTTGAATGTTTAATTTGGTTTGGGTACTGTCCTTTCCTCAAGATATTCCCTCCCAACCTTTCTTTTACAATAGATTGATGGTGGTGGTGATGAAAGGATAGCAGGCCATTTCAGATACTTTGAAAATTCAGCTAAAATATTTTTCTAAATAGAATTGTTCATGGGGGAGGGAAATGAGACATCATCTATTTGTCTTGTTAAATATATATTTAAAATTTAAAACAACTATGCTACCTAGTTTCATGATATAATTTTAGCTTTTATTTAGCAGCATGTTAAACTGTCCTCCAGTACCTGCATTGTAAACAAAGATAGAATAAGAAAATCATTAACAAAATTATGTTAACATGATGTGAAGCTGAGAAAGTAAAGGTACATGAACTAGAACAAGCTGAGCCAATTTTGGAAGTCCTTGCAGCTTTCTGGTGGAGCGGTCTGCCCTGGTGTTTGTGGACAAGTTTTTATGGATATTACTGGATATTACTCATCAAAAAGTAGTGAAATATGTATGTCCCATGCATTTGAATTAATATTGTTCCAAATATTTTGGTTTAAGTTTGTAGACACAGAATACTGTTGATGGAGATCCTGTGCTTAACTTCGTTCCTCCATTGTTTATAAAAGAAAGAGGGAAGAAGTGGAGGTGAAAGATGGTGGGGAAAAAAGTACTGCTATTACATGAATGTTTTCATTACAGTGTGTTGTTGAGAATATACAATTTTAAACCAGTGATGACCATCATAGTTTCAACTGTGACAAGAAAATGAATCAGAGACCTCTGTACTCAGAGCTGCACACTGTGCTGCTGCGTTAACAGTGCAGTAGGCCTGTAATAAGTAATAGTTTCTGCATTAAAAAATATTAATCTAAGCCTTGCTTAGCCTTTAATGTGCATCAAACCGAGGAAACTCAGGTAGAGGTGGACCTGTGCTGCAAACTTCCGTGACAGCTGCAGAGGAAGTACTGTGCCATGGTTAAAGCATGGTGCCAGGGTCCCAGGCCAGGCCTATGAACGGCCTCAGGCTTCCAGTCTGACCATGGACAAATCACTTAGGCTGGGTCTATAGTTCCGGGCCCCAGGTATGTGGCATGTCCTATCCCTGGTCCTGGTTTCCATGGAAAGGACACTTAGGTATGTGGACCCAAAGGGACCTGGGGTATGGTCTAGCACATCCCTGATGTGGGCACACAGCAGAACAGGAGCTCTGATTCCTGCCATGCAGTCTAAAAAGGACTTGCTTCTCCATGCCTCAGCCCTGTGGACATCCATGGGGATGATCACATTTGCCGATCTCCCCAGGGACTTGCGAGATGAACTCACTGCAGCACCTGAATATTTCACTAGCATGGGTTTTTAGAGTATTAGAGATGTTTTTTTAAGAGAAGAACATTTCTATTAAAAAAAAATCCTGAAAATCTCAGTGGAGTATTTTGCTATTCATTCCTGGCTCAATTGCCAGCATTCAGATGTTTTGCTCTCTTTGAGCGAAGGGTAATGGTCATCCAAACTTCAGTCATAAATTCCTACTGGCAGTAATGGGATGGCATGCATGTATCTAAGGCAAGAATTTGGCCAGAATGTTGCTAGAAAAGACTTGATGATTTTTCAGGATTGTTTTCCATGAGGTAGGAAAGAATGAGCTGTGCTATATCTAATTCAGAATTACTAGCACAGTTGATACGCTTGACGTTTTTAACGCCCTGTTATGGCTTGGTATAATTGGCTTCTTTTTGGTGCGTGTGAGTGAGAAGGCTTGCAGCCTGCACAGAGCACAGCCTGTGTGGCATCGGCTCCCCTGTTGATTTAGTTTCATTTTCTGTTTTTCTGGCTTACTCAACTGCCTGTAACAGCATTAAAGTATTCTTCTGATCTTTGTTTCCATGTGTTCACAAAATGCAGTTTTAGAAAGCCTTTATGCCAAGGGGATATTCTGGCTGAGAGGCAACTCTCAGATTTGTTGCAAAAGCCATTGGCAAATTACATACTTGACTGAGCCTTGTTTATAATAACCTCTACTGACACAGACTTAGCAGTGGTATTAGATTAGATTAACCAGGGAAGGGCCAAATTAAAACTCCCAGAAATTATTTGCTTGTGGTATTGACATCCTGCCTTGAAGCAGGAGGTAATGAAAGTTTCATGAGAAAGTCTGCAGTCCTGAGAAGTGTGGCTAGATTTTCCTCTCTTCCACCATCTACCCTGCCTTAATTCAGTGGTTCAGAATATGACATATGATAAATCAGTAATTCATAGCAAAAATAAGATGTCCCATGAAAGCTGTTAGCACTCTCCAGCATCTTCACTGAACTGTAGGGCTCCTGGCTATCTTTCCCCTGCTTGTCCCCACTGCACCTAACTGCCTAACTGTGCTAGTAATATGCAGTGTGGTGAGTTTTGCCTGCTGCCACTGCTGAGTTGCCTGGTCAGACACCTTGGGAACTGTGAATTCATTTATGTGCTGCTTTTCAGCAAATTCATGGATACAAGCTGGGAACTTCATACAGAAACTCTGGTCAGCCAAATCTGTCCAGCAGAAGTATGTGCATGTCCTAACTTGGACTGCAAGTACAGATAAATACCAATTGTTACCATCCACACTGTGCTGTCTGAGTCCAAGCTCTTTTCCGATTGCTTCCTGCCCAAATTTCATTCAGGGGCACAGACAGTGAAAACTCTGTATGTACTGCAAAGGACTCATGGGAAATCACAGTCCGGAGCAACCAGCGAAAGAAGTACTGCCCTTGTGCTCCCCTTAGGCTTTGAGGAACTAGCTTGCAGGAAAAGGCATTAGGCTGAAATAGGCTGATATCACAACAAGAGCAGTCTCAAAAATTTAAGATTAATATATCCTCTGGCCTCCTATTCATTCACTGTTAAACCACATGTCCACACGAAGATCTTGCCTGCCAGATTAAAATAGTCTCTCTATGTCCAGTGCTTGTCATATTGTACCCTGCCGTTTGCCAAAGCATACTTACCAAAATAGACTTCCTTTCCCACTGCTCAGGATAATTGACACTTTTTTTTTTTTGTAATCCCTGTCTTGGCTTCATGTGCCTTACCAAAGCCATATTCCACTGCTTTATCATCGTTTTCCAAGTCAGAAATAGTCTTATACCTTCAAAAGCTTCCTCTCAATTCCTCTTCTCTAGATCCTTACTGTTTTTGCTTCTTGCTGTTTCCATTCTGTATGCATGTTTATGCAGCTCTATCTAAATGATTGACCAAATACTGCTGCCTATCATCATCATTTATAAGCACCTTCTGCTTTTTGAATAGATAGCAGGAAAACCTATACTGGAATCTGGCATAGAGTTTTCTTTGCATTGGTGTGCCTCTTAAAGACCCTCCACTAAAGCCACATCTTTTTGGAAGCAATCCTATCTTGCTGTTTTCTGTAATAGCTTTCTGCCCTGACTTCTGTTTTGATTCCTGTGCACTCCTTGCCTGGTTTTGTTTGTCCTGCATAATTAACATTATATGCCTTTAATTCAGGAGGTGTGTCATTTGCTTCTTATAAAGCACCTTGAACAGAGTTACTTTTAAATGTGTTTTCTGCAGAGCATTGATGGTGCAGTTTCTGTAAGTGAAGAAGACAGAGGAGTGCTACTATCTGATGGGTGTTTACAAACTCTTGAGAGGAGTTTGCCTTTATAGACCTGGAAATGAGTGGAGAAAGGGAAAGGATGTTCTGGAATAAGATGTCAAGTCCTAAAGACTTCAATTTTTCTAAAGACTTATAACTGAAGAAGAGTTGCAACTCACCCGAGTTAGAGGACAATACTTTGTCATTGAGAAAAATCAGTGCTAGTGACAAGCAGCAGAAGCACACTTGCTCCCTGGGAGAGCCAACAAATTGCATCAGTGAGGTCTTCTGAGAGCTGACTTTCAGAACGAGTGATTTTGGGGGAGAAGAAATCAATTGAATTACGTTTCATCAGGCTGGATTGGGCAGTGAGGACTGGTCACACATACTAACTGCTCTCCTCTGGATGTGCAGACTGTTACTTACCTGTTCAAATGAACTTGCAGATATTGCAAACATCCTGGTGTTTTGTGTTGAGTGCCACTTCCTGAATGACATTGTGTTTGGCACCCAAAAGTTTAGCCAGTAAGCAGGTTTTTAGAGGATCATTTGAGATGATAATTCAGCCCCCACAGAAAATGACCCATTCTCCAGCCGAGAAAATTTAGAATTTATGAGCATTTATGGCCGTAAATTGCCATGATTCATTCATTTATCTCCAGAAGGGAAGTTCTATATGCCAACCACCGATGACAAGGTAAGGTATAAAGCATTGACCTTTCCTGTATCAATAAAAGCAGCTTCAACTTTTGTATTCTTTTCAAAGTCATCAGAAGCATTTTAAACAAGAAATGCATGTGACGGTATTCTATGTTGAATATCCAAAACTGAAGATGACCTGCTTATAGGATAGACAGATGTTAATCATAGGATCAGCAAAGCATGAGGTGCAATCAGCAGTCAGTGGAATGGTGGGATTATTGCTTAATAAAGTGGCTTTCCACATTATGTCTTCCTCCGTTTCTTCCACTGTGTACGAGAAGCAGCTTTGTATGGTCCACTTCATATTCCAGCCTCTGTTTTGCAGAAATTGGAGGGACTTCATGAACTGTAGCTGTTCCATAGCTCTAGGCCAGAAAGCAGTTTGGTAATTTGAGTTCTCTGTGTTTTGTTTAATGCTTTGCTAGAAAGTTGCCATTTACCGTGCTGAGTGTAGCTTGTTGGTATTGGAAAGGAACTGCAAAACAGCAGCAAAGAGTTTCTCCTTTCCTCCCCCTTTCTCGTTGATTCCTTTCCCTGTATTATAGGTGTTTTTGAAGAAAAATACTGAGTAGTGTGCAACATCTTGTCTTTATAGAGCTGCGTGATCCCCTAAAGACTACAACCAACAGTGTCTATGTCCAATATTGCCACTTCTAAGCAACCTAAAAGGCAGAAAGAGCTTTGGATACGGGGGGGAAGGAGGAATGAGTGATTTAATTTATTTTATATTGTGAACCATGTCAGCCACTAATTTATTTCAGGATCAGGAGGCCAAAAAACATAGCTTGATATGATTTTTGGCCTTCATCTCTAGCCTTTGGTGAACCAGCTCAGAGATGGCAATCCCTCACCAGCCAATCCCTCTCCAGCCAATCCAGAGTGTATGAGAAGAGTAAGTTGGCTATCTATGGCGTTGTACACAAGCTGGAGGGCACTCTCTCTTTTTTTTTTTTTTTTTTTTTTACCTCCTTACAAATTGCCTCAGATTTCCTGAGGGAAGAGAACCAGGAAAGGCAAGTCGACATCTGTCATCACTCTTTTCATCACAGGTCCTCTGGCCTGACAGTGTCTCAGAAACAAATTGCCAGCACTTGCCATGCGATTTTCAAAATGTTTGTAAAATCGTCCTGCCTTGGTAATACAGCTGGGAGAAAATTTCCTGCATCCAGTGAATATTTGTTCACTTTACAAATACTTTTGCTTTTATTTGCTGTCCTCTCTGAAAAGGAATGTGTCTAATTTCTCACTTACTGACTCCGAGGGAGTTGCTACTGTCCTGAAACTTCAGTACCATGGTGAATTTGTGGACTTAGGTTTTTCCATCAACCCTGTAAAAGTTGTGTCTTTTCTAAGATCATTTGTGTATTGTTGCAGGATGGCACTGCACCTCTGAAGACACCTGAGCTGAAATTATACCTTGCAGAGCCAATAGTATTCCCTGCCTGTTTAGCAATTTTTGAAGTTCTTGGACCAAATTCTTTTAAATCAATCATGTTTTGCTGTGATGCAGGATTTCAGCCACTCTATTTAGCAGGCACACATAGTTATTTGATCTTAGCTCTTTCAGTGGCAATGAATCTCCCACTTTCTTCATAAATTGAATTCAATTATCACTTCTTTGCCCTGTCTTCACAAGCGTGTTTAGACATCTCACTTTACGTCTTGAATTTTAAATGGAAGAAGCAATAGTAGCAATCACTTCTGCACTTTTATGGCATAGGAGATGGCCTAATGAATTAAACAATATTTAGCTGCAGAGGAATTTTGGTTCAGTGGGTCTAGCACATTTCACAAACTACAGTTAAGGCCCATGGGATCCCCTGAATTCAGCGTGTTGGTATTTGTCTTGCAGACTGACAAATGAGGTACAGAAAGGCTATCAGATCTCTTGAAGGTTACACAAGTCAGCATCGGCATTAGGAAGAGAACTTCAATATACTTGACGCAGTTCCCCTCGTGCTGCTGCCAAAGTATACTTGCCCATGGGCTGTGTGTTTCACCTAACAGTGAATGGTTAAACAAGGCACTGTGCTAAATCAAGGGGTGATTCTGCAGCTAATCAAAAGCTGGTTAAACTTTTGCTCTTGGTACTCAGGATATAATAAGGACTTCTTCCCTTACATTGAGGAAATCTGAGCACTCTGAGCCCATACATTATTACACCCTGGTAGCAGCACACCTGTCTTAGAGATTGCACAAGCTTCCTTTAAACTGGCAGCATAAACTGCCACATTCACTTCATCAAGCCTGAGTGTTAACTACCTCCCGTTAACTCATTAACTCAAACATTCCCATGTTCAGGATCAACAGATCCTCTTTAAGTGGAGTCTGAGTTCCTTTCAAGTTAATGTTCCATACAGTATTCTGCTGAAAGGTGGGCAAGGGAAGCGGGGAAAACCTTGACAATTCCCTGTTTCTTCCACTGTTTGGGGGAAAGGAAATGCTTATTGCAGGCCTCTCCCTTCTACTCCTGTAAGTAAGGGTCTTCATAACGAACTCTGACATTTCAAAGGGCAGGAGAAAGATTTGTAGTCTAGTCACTGAATTAACAGCCAGGAATTTCTGAGCCTTAGATCCTTGGTCCCAACATCTACATCCACCAAGTACAGGGCAGAATTAGAAAGCGCACATGACTCTTGGCTGGAGGAACAATGCTAACTCAGTTTAAGTGACACAGCATTTGTGATTTGCATTTCGCAATACTTACAAGAGGAAAAAAAACAAAATCCAGATGACCACTCTGTCTGGAAAAAAGGACTAAGTGGAGCTAGATGAAAAGAGCCAAGTTTCAGTCAAAAATGGCATACTAAAATATGCACAATAAGCTCACATGGCAAGAGGGTGTTCAAATCATAGAGGAACACATTGTTTTGTGCAACCCTATTGCGTTCATCTCGTTAGGGCTGGCTTCTAATCTAGAAGTATGAATGATGTGTAGCTTTCCTTATATGGCTCTGCTATGGAGGGCAGCCTTGTTCCTCTCTTTCTGTGTGTATCTGAACATGTTCTATGCCAGAGGGGAGTTCAAGCTGAAAAGCCATAACTGTATGCCATAAAATCACCCAAGAAGAGGTTTTGGTTTTTTGTTTTTTTTTTAATGGCAAGCACATATGTGATATCTCCTCCTAATACTCCCTTGTCCTCCAACTATGTTCAGTTTAGGGCTTTCATGAACTTCCTACTGTTTGTCTATTGAACAGCTTCAAACAGATCTCTTTCCCAACAACCTATTTAGCATCCTCCTGAACTTATGCGAACTTCTTGCACCCATATTTCCTTTTTCCAGGAGTTCCTCAAATTTTCAACTTTCTACATAAAGAATTACCTCCTTCTATCTGATTTGAACCTGACTCCTACTAGCTTCACTTTGCTGTCCCTAGTTTTTGTATTGGAAAGGACAGTTGACTCCTATACACCTTTTCCAGCCTACTATCTCATGCTTTTGTCAAAGCATGTCATATGCGTCCAAGTGATCTGTTTTCTAGGCTGAAGTGATCCAGTCTACCTAGTCCTCCCTTGTCCAGTTGCTTCCTAGGCTCCACAGATATAATCCCTTGGACCAAATTAGTACCTTGAACACCAGCATGAAAATCACTAAGGCAAACCAATAAAAAGAAAAAAACATCTAGACTGACAGAGATTTCTCCTCCAGAGGCATGACATCAGGAGGATATGCATATGCAGCTTGTTTGAAAGCGTGAGCTAAGCAACTGCCAGTGCCAAAACCTGAAATGTAAGGACAAAACACATTCAGAAGTCATTGTTTCTTCAGGGATTTGTGGGAATCCTAAAGGATTTGTTCTTAAAACATGGCAAAGTTATCCCTAGTCATGGAAGGAAATCCAGGAACGAATAGTACCTAGAGCTACTTGCCACTGGACCAGGACTGGGTTCTTCTAACATACAGTGATCCAGGCACTATGTAGAGCTCCATCCTGGTTGAGCTCACCTGTTTCTGACAGACCCAAGCCATTTTCCTCATTTTTTTAAGAAAACCATTTGAGCAGCACTTGCATAGATTGTCATTGCCAATACAGTCTCATTGCACTGAAATGGATTTTGCAGTTTGTACCAGTTCCTCCAACACACTCTATTTGATAAGGGCACTGACCTAACCTTCAGTGTTTCCCTTGTATATGCTCCCTCTTAAATATCCATCATGCATTGAAAAGAAGAATAAACTCCAGTGTGATGGAGTTGCCCTTTCCTGGTCTCTCTGTGCTTTCCTAGTGCTGCAGTTCCTGTCTCGAGTCAGCTGGTGGCTGTGGAGACCTTCTTCAGCTCTGAACGCACACTGGCAGCTCAGCAGCAGTCCCTCCAGATGTGTGCTAAGGATGCTTTGGTCACAGTAACTTTTTTTCTTTCTAGTTACAGAATCTGACACTAAAATCTTTCTGCAAACAAAATGCCCAGTGCCTTTCATCTAAGAGAAGAAGAGACAGGCATAAATGTTTTAATTTTGAGTTCACTCCTGCTGTTTTCACCTAATTCCTCTTGATTGTCTGAAGTGAGAATCAGGCCATTAGTGTGGGAAAATAAACTTTTTTTCCCCCTTTACATCCCCTTCTTCAAAGTTGCATCCATAAGCAAATTAACTGAGTCCAGGATAAACAAGGTAACTACATTTAAGTGTTAATCCTGATTTCCATCCTAAACTAGGGAGAGTTTCAAGCAAAACACAGCCAAAACTGGGCAAAAAAAATGGACCAGTAATTGCATAGCTTCTTTTCAAGGTGCCTTGTAGGATCTGAATCCCGTAAGTATAACTGAGGGAACCTTTCTCTTCTTGTGTCAAGAAGGGGTTTTGTTTGCAAATGTGGGTCAAATTTGCTGGAAAAGTGAGAGTAGTCTTTAAATGTTGAAATGTTTCCTGTTGAGGTTTACTGAGGCAGACTTTTCACACTTTCATTCTTGAATGCCATTTTTTCATTTAAAAAATGGTCTATAATTGAGAAAAAAAGAGAAAAGGCTCAATAATCTTGGGGTGGTGAGGGGGGAAGGAAAAAGAACAGAACCCTCCAAAAAAGTGCAAGTCAAATCAAAATATTTGAGGAGACTGAAATAATATCTTGTTTTTCTGGGCTTTTGCAAAAAAAAAAAAAAAAACCTCTTAAATATATGCTTTAGTTTTTCAGACATAATTTTTTTTCGGTTTAGCCACTGAGCCAAAAAATACATTTCTTATCCCAGATCTTTAGTGTTTCCGTAATGAATTATTCTCTTTTATTTTCCTCCTGTAATCTTCTTTTTTTCCATCTTTCAGGGTTATAGTACCAGGCTTAAACTTTCTTAATATCACCAAAAGACTCCCATTAACATCAGCAAACTGTAGATCAGTCCCCATCCCCTTCAGTGGGCTCTCAGTATGACTCTGCCCCTCTGACAGAAAGCTGCACTTTTGTACACAACTTTGTGGTGCTTTCAGTTTCTAGCAGTCTCTAGTAAGGGAGTCGATGTTAGCTAGGGAGTGAAAAAAGACTTTGGGAATTTGGTCTTCTTTATCAGGTCTTCCATATTTGCTGAGAAATTTTAGGTAAATTACTTAAGCATTCCTTGCCTGCTTTTTGGCAGTCACTCCAATGACACGACTTGCGCTAAATTATACATGATTTCCACGGACTTAAGTGTTTTTAATTCATCTTGAAGATTGCGGGCATTTTTTTTTTTAATTCTAGTAAATACATCCGTAGGAACCTTTTGTCTTATTTAGCCAGGCCGGGCTGTTTGACTGGGGCCCTAGGGCGATGCAGCTTGTGGAATAAGAGCAGGTGGTTTTCGCCACTGTCTGTCGTCAGCCCCAGTTACTGCCCGGTTTATGACGAGAGGTGTGAAAAAGGCACGCTTTTCCCACAGGGCAAGCACACGTTTGGGTGGACGCTTGTGTTTACAGGGCAGATAATTAATTAGCTGTAAAAAGTCTGTTCCTCTAAACATAGAAAGCTGGTGGTTTTCACTTGAGCTAGTACTAACAGGGGAGACCTAAAAAAAAAAAAAATCTGCTAAGGAATTTAAGGCTGGGAGTCTTGTTCAAAGCCTGTAGGATTTGTCCTCTTACCTCTTTTAGGTACTTTTATCAATTTCTTTTTGTATACCTTTGGAGGGATGCCTGAGACTTTTTATCTGGGGGGAGGAGGACTGGGGCAGGATAAGACCATGGCTGTGGGCCCATACATCCCCCCCTTCCCCCCCCACCCCGGCCCCAATAAAAGCTGGTCAGCCTTGCAGCTGCTAGCTGTTCTTGCTGGGTTTTCCTGAGATGAAGGACACGGCGAAAACAGGAGCTGGGATCCAGGAGGTGGTGCCTGCCCAGGGACAGGCGAGTGCAGCCGACAAGGGTGAAGGCAGCAGCCACAGTGCCTAGTGCTTGGGATGCCCTGCGCCTCCAGGGGCAGGAGCCCCAGGGCAAGGGGATCTTGCACAGCTCTTGCTGGGGGCTGCCTCTGCCCTGGCCCAGTCCTTGGGCATTGCAACCCAGCACCGAGCTTTTTCTCCTTGCAAAACTTGGCTCTTTTCCAAAAAGCTCAGGGATGGGAACAGGAATAAAACTATAGGCACCTTCTAATAATCCTCCTTAAACTTTTTGCAAGCTGTATTTTCCCTGCACAGGGTGCGCTCTGAGTGCCAACTGAGAGCCCAGTTATTTCAGATAAACAGCCTGGCACTGTGTTCCCCTTGCTCACAAGAGAGAATCTCTCCTTTTTAGTTGCCCTTCAAGGTCCTGTTATATTTGAGGATTTGCTATCAGTCACCCTGCCTTTCCCAAAGTATTGAAAATGGGGGCAGCTCTCCTGTGTTTGCAGATGATGGTGCAGTGAGCTCTGGTGCAGGAGAGCACTTCTCTGTTGGCTCCGCTAAAGCAGAACAGAGGCCTGGGCTGAGATACGCTCTCCCTGCTAATTCTCCTTGGCCCTCATTCCTCTTCTGCAGTCAACATAGTTTCTATTTCAGCAGGTTTTCTCCATAGAACTTGGTAACAGAGCATAAGAGGTAGGCTGTGCCTGGCCTACAACCAGGAAAACATCCCCAGGGTTAGAAAGAGCAGGGAAGCCAGAGGCAAGGCTGGCAGGACTGGGTGCTGGGAGCAGACGCAGCCAGGCCACAGAGCAGGGCTGGTGCCTGTGGCTCCCATGTGAGAACATCAGACCACCTCTGATTTTAGATGTGTTTCCAGTTCGGCTCGAACCTCTCGCTCCCCTGCCTTTCTAGTTCTTCCTTTTCTCATGTAACTCCTGGCTCTCAGGCAGCTTTCGTAGCAATTAAAGCTGCCTCTGTGGTGATGAGGATGGTAGGCTTCTTCGTTCCATTTTTCTTTTACGTCTGTGCAGTTTTCCAAACAGCACATATACTGCCTTCCACCCCCATACCCTTCCTTCCTTCCCTAAATTACACTTTATTTTCTGTGCTGCTGGCAGCCGCAGAAATGGCCAACTGCTCTGCCCAAGGTTGTGCAATGGTGGGAACAGAGAAACACAAGGAGTGAGACCTGAGCCGAGACGTGTCCGTGGGAGGCAGGCGGCGAGGGGGCTGGAGAGGACTCCTGGAGCCAGCCCTGTGCAGAGGAGTAGCAGTCTGTGTGGTACTCAAATATTTTGAACTCGCAACAGGGGAACTCTCTGTGGATTGAACACTTCAAAGGGAGAGTCTGCCATCTACAAAAAACAAATCTTTAAATAGCATTGAGCAATGAGAAAAAGTCTGAGCTACTCACTGACAGGAAGAGAGCAGGCTTCACTCAGCCTGGGTGTAAAGCAGTGTAATCCCATTGGCTTCGGGAAGTTACAACTGCTTACGCCATGGAAGATTTAGTCTAGTGGGTCTAACAGTCTTATTTAGGCTGAATAATTCTTTTGTCCTCTCTCTGTATCTCGATTGTAGCAATTCATGTTGGTTTTGGTTCCAGCGAGGCAAGTTTCAGTGAACATTGCAGCAACGGACTTGTGTGAGGGACCCTTGTTAAAATTTTCCCTTCAGTTGAGTGGTGGAATTTCTTCAGCTTTCCAAAAAATTCTCTTTTTGGCAGACTTCAGGCTTGGAAAATGTCAGCCAGAGAAGTGAAACTTATGGAAAATTACAAGCAACAGAGGACAAGGAGTTATAATGAAAATCCTTCGCCTGGATTGAAAATAAGCATTAGGAGCCGGCCAGCTACATTACACAGTTTAAAGGAAACATTTTTTAAAAAAAATTATCAAATAACTTTGCATTTTATCTAGAGAGTTTACTGCTCCAGAGAATACTGGGGAAACCCCTGCATTGCGCAGTTTTGAAATAGGTCTGGATTGTGAAAAGTGTATTAGTTAAATATCTGATAGCACCTGCATTTGTGTGATTATGAATCTTTGCTGTTTCTAGAAGAGATTTTTAACATTCATGTAACACCACCATTTACTTGGTAAAGCCACAACTAAGTGAGAGGGAGCTTGGAATAATTCCCGTAGGAGGGGCAGCGGATGCTGGAGGGGGCCGTTAGCTGGGACAGATCCCACCCGGGCCTGCCTGAGAGCCTGCACTGCTCGGGGAGCTCAGCGGTGCCTCTCCAGCTGATCCTTGAAGTGATGTCCCTTGAGCCTCCGATATGAAACAGATAACGTGAAAAACACATGAGCAGTAGAAAGCCCAGAGTCTCTGCAGGGACCAAGGTTTGCCAGATCCCTGGGTTATTTTAGTTAGCGTTTATAATGCCTCCTTCCTGGAAGGCATTACTTGGTTTTGAATTTTTGCCTTTGGTGTGTGCATATAGTTTGAAATATCTTCCTCAGACTCTAATACCCAGTTCTGCAGAAACGTAATGGGCAGGTAGGCGTGGGAAGGAATTTGAATATACTTGAAAAGAAAGACAAAATAGATCTTAAGGGCAAAGCTGTCCAGCATGTTTTTGGTTTCTCTCTGTAGTTTAGGTGGAAAGGATTGTTCCTCTGCCAGTATAAATATATAAATTTTAAAAGAAATGTCAAGGACTGCTTTACATACAGACAAAAAAAAGTTTCACACGTCTGCCCTTATAATGGCTGTATGTGTTTGCATTCTACTTATTTATGCATTCGCATTCAGTTTATTTATGAGATCTCTGCCCAGAAATGTTCCCCTATTAGCTCTATGTGATTCTATATGGGATTAATATATTACTGTGATATTCCATCTGTTATTATTTCTCCAACGTGTGCACCTACGAACCCCATCTAAGATCAGAGTCCCATTTGGATCAGAGTTTCAAAGTCTCTTTTGTAGCAGGGACTCCACTTATGCATAGGGAGTATTGGAGGCTTTCAGTCTAAGCACAGAAATCAGGCAAAGTGCGAGCAAATGGAAGAGCCCTGGTCCTCGCATTGCACTGACGGACCGACCCACCAAACGTTATGGAGGGAAAACGCAGCAGAGCCAGCACTCGAACGCAGATCCCCCACTGCCCAGCGGTGGGGAAGGGGAGGCCTGCGCCACGTGGCCATCCTGCCTCTCCTCACTTATACAGCACCTCCACAGCATTTTCTTTCCAAATTAAAGGGTACAGGGTTACAGGTTAAACAGGGACATGCCTCCTGCCAGCAGACCATCCCTGCGGATCCCTGCAGGACTCTGCTAGTCGGCCCAACTGGAAGCGCAGGGCCCAAGATAGCAGTCATCCGTGGGCCTTCCCAGGGAACAGAGGGACAAATCAGAAATGCAGATGGTGAATCAGTCATTTACAAATATGAACCCAAAGCGAAATTAAAAATAAATAACCTGTAAAGTATGTGGGAATAGAAAGAGCATTTAATTCAGCATTGCAGATTGTAAGCAAGTGATTCTGGCAGGCCAAGGTAATGTTTTAACTATTATGATGATGGTGTTATTGCTGTGTACTCTGAAAGTACAGAGAAGACTACCTTTTATTGGAATGTTAATGTGTTAATAATTATAAATTATGTTGCTCTAAACTGCTATCCAATGAAAGTAGTCTTCATAAATGGTGTGGTGTTCACTCTGTCAGGCTCTCATTATTTCTGCTTAGTGGCAGGAAGGCACCAGCTTAACTGTAAATATAGAAGCAAGCTGAAAATTCTTCTGCTGGAGGACAAAAATGTAAACAGAAATGTTTGAGAACCCCCTTATAGTTTCCTGACTGTAGAAACTGGGGTAATTACATTTATGAAGTCCAGAAAATACTAAAGAAAACATGTAAAATGAAGTATACAGTTTTAATAACAATACTGGGAAGGAAATCATTCTACCTGAAGCAGTAGTAAAATATTTCCCCTCCCATCTTCCTCCATGGAGAAGGTGATTTTTGATGGGAGAAAAGAAACTACTATCTTCAATATTTCAGGTATGAAGAGCAAAATGTATTTATTACCCTGAAATACCACTGTGGCATCCCATGGCAACTGTAGTAGTGAGTACCTCATATTTCCACTCTCCTGCCAAGAGGGCTGCTCCATCTACTTCTTTCCACCTAAATCTGAGAGTGACCTTTCCGTGGGAGCAGGGAGAGCCCAGCTGATGGCAAACGACATGCTGTGCTCTACAATGTTGTTTGTTTGAGTGAGGCATTAATTGTGAAGAATGCTGTAAGCCAGGCCATGAGCAGGCGAGTTGAGATCAGCGAGGTCACGCGCACCGCTCTATGCAAGTGCTCGTGCAGAGCAATGCCAGCTCCCGCCGTGATGCCTGGGAATTACCAAGGCTCGACAGAAACCCAGGGGTAGTGCTAAGGGGAAGCCTCTGCTGAAGGCAGGCTTTTGGAAATGGAAGAGATAGCCTCTGGAAGTGAAAAATGATTTCATAAAAGTTTACTGGGGGTCACAGTATTGACCTGAAAAAAAGCAGTAACAAAATCCAGAATTGGCAGCAGTTACCACAGAGGTCATTAATTTGTCTCTTTTTACCCAAAGAGCCCCAAAGAGTCTTTATTTCCAAAGAAAATATCCAAAGGAATAAACTTTCACCTTATCTGCACTTACTTGTGCTGCTGGGAGTTTTCTGGCTCTCAACACCCTCAGTGCTGTGCAGAGGTCCAGCCCCAGGGCTGCACACTCTCACTTCTCTGGACACAGAAACAAGCTCACTTTGCCTACGTTGCAGCCTGGCAGGGCGAGAGCCAACACCGATTGCTCTCCCAGAGTGGCATTGATTTTGAGCAAATATATCCCACTGCTCATGTAATACAGTCACTCAGCTTTAATTGCCTTAAAGTGCAGGCCAAACCAGTGCGTATCTTCTCCAAGCATGGACATGGCGAATTTACATTTGGCTGTGATGTAGTGCCTAGACATCCTACATACATTCCAATTTAAGGGCCTAACACAGAAAAGTATCATGTCAGGTTTGGGAGTAGAATTTTGTTTTGAAGTTATCTTAACAGACATTTTCTGTTGGGCTCTTTGTTAATAGACTTTTGCATAAACAGCACTTTCAGAAATGATTGGAGATCATCTTGCTTTTCTAATTTAATAAAGGGTTTTAAAAAGATCTTTATCAAAATAGAAAAAGGCACTTTTATTGAACAGATACATCTTGTTTTATTTTTAAGTTTACTGGTATCTTTAAAACATTTGGAGTAATTCCTCATTTCCAGCTGTGGATTTTTTATGTTCATGTGTAAATAAACCACAAAGCCTCAAATAAGCTCTTGCCACTTTGAATGGTTTTTTTGAAAGCTAAGTGTAATAGCACAGTGAAACTTTAGAAAGCATATTTACAAGCAGTACCTTCCAAGCAAGGATTTGCAAAGACCTAATGTACTGCAAGTTAAACTCCAATGGACATGGAAAAGCATGATTGTAACTTTAGTCGAAATAATTAGAATGGATTCTTAATTCTGAGGCATGAAACATATCACCTTACTACTGCTTGTATCCTGCAGTTTGAGAACTGCTATTCAAAGGGAATTGCTGGACTTGCAGCACATGACTAGTAAGGAGAAACGTTTCACTTGCTGTTCAATCAACCTCCTCTTAGGACTTTGTGGCCACCCAGTCAAGGGCTAGATTGGAGCACTCATTTTAAAAGGTAATTCTTCCTCAGCATCTCCAACTCTACCAGGGTAATGGACATGGGTACTAAGAATGTGATTCCACCTTCTAACAGCAATGAGGAGAGGTTCAGTTAATAGAGGAGTGCTATGGCTTTGTCATTTCTACAGCCAGCGTAAACATAAAACTGCCCAAGCTGCATGAAGATAGTTTGTCATCGCGCTCATCTTCCTAGTATTTTCTCTCTTCACCACCTGCTCATTTAAATCAAATAATTTAAATATTTAATTAGGTTAGCTACCTGAAGGAATTTCAGTGCTCATCACTTCCCAGAAAGTGTTCATATCTGTCCAGAGATGAGACCCCCAGAGCAAACCAACCACAGGCAGCTGTGAAGTGAGGATCTCCACCTGACATTGAAATGTGACAGACCACTGATAAGCACAAGGTCCAGAAGAAAGAAAATAGAAAGCAAAGACTAAGGAAAAGCAAATTAAATGCAAATAACATATTGGCCATACCCAAAAGTGACACATCTCTGCTAAGAGAGGGAGAGCCACCAGCAGAGAGTGCCACTGTGTGTGTAAGCGGGCTGTGCACAGCGACAGCAGTCAGCTAGGTGCACCGCAGGTTGCGGCTGTTGCAAAGAACTGAGGCTCTGTCTGCGTGACACTATGAGAAGAAATGGGCTGTATTAGCCTGGACAGACCTTATCACTAACAGAAATAGTCTGTGTCCAGTATCAGAGCTACACCTACCCTTTCTGCCTGAACAGCACATTTAATGGGAGCATCTCCAGATGATTTACAGTGATAAGAAATAACGAAAGCACTGAGGTGGTCAGATGGGTGCTGCAATGATCCAAAATCCCCTCTGGAAATGTGGAGTAAATCCAGAGTGCATTCACTGACTCCAGCACAGTTATAATGATGTAAAACCAGTGTCAGTCAGATCTGAATCTTTCCAGAAGTTTCATGCCATGGCTGATAATCAGCATTAGTACCATGTTGTTCCAGTCCTAGGTTCCTTCTCTAACTGCTGTACAGTGATATATTTTTTCTAACCAGCCCATCTCCACCCTGCACTATGAGAAGATGTGATCATGTGTTTGTGGGTACAATCTGTCCCCTTACTTTGTGTGCATCTAGTGATGTGAGAGAGAAAGCAGGGTCTTTATGAGACAGTGCTTTAACATATATTTGAAAGTATGATATACAGTAATGGACTAGGAGATGCATTTCAAATGGCCAAGGCCTTATGGGCATCACTCCAAAAAGGCTATACAGCTACGAGTGTGCTTGCATTTTTCTTTATGGTGAAGGGCAGAAGAGACAGGAAGCAAAAATACTTCTGCCAAAATGGGTTTTGTCTTGCAAGAGGAATTTAGACCTAATTCTTTCTTAAATGCTATGCAAATGTTCAGGGTAAATAGTCTGCTTAAGAAACTTCTCTGGCTGTTCCATCAGACAAGATAATCCCCCTCATTACTACTTAAAATGGTCTTTTAGTCCAGATGCAACTTTATTTCTTTATCACTATGATGAAGCATGTTTTACTAAACCTTATGCTATTGCAGTTTCCCAGAAATGCATGTTTTAATATAGCAGACAAGGATAAGCAATGACCTCATATCCAGAAAAAGCTCTGTTTTATATTTATTGCATATACATGCTGTGTGTTTGCTATGAGTTTAATATATATGTCATGCATTCTCCCAAACAATTCAAGCATACATGGAAAAGCTGGGTAATAACAGAAAAAAAAGTCTAAAGCCTTTGTATGGAAAAGGGCTCAACAGAAAGGCAGCTGGGAAGGAAGAGCCTTGATTATGCTGCTTACATTTGTTTTTTACGGCAAACACCCCAACAACCATTTTTGTGAAAGGGCATCCCAGAGTTCATTAAAAAGAAAGAATGTATTTGGAATTCTTGAGTATATTTACTGGTAGGAATTTTTGAAGCTCATTGATGTACAAGTACATCAGTTAGCTGGTCTGCCTGTCACATGAAGAGATGATCATTTTATCGGAGGCTGAAAATACAAAAGCTGTAGATTATTATAATTCTATTGCACCAACAGGAAAGCAAAATCCTTCATATCTAGCAGTGTGAGCATAACTCTAAAAAGCAACTATAAAAATCGTATTATGGTGTTCTGCGGCCCTCTTCTCACAGCAATTTCATATCAAAGTGGCTTAGTTACAAGTCATCCAATGGTTTTCCTAACTGTCAGTAGCACACACTCTCCCTGGAAGCTGAAAGTCAAACTGTGTTGCTTTTGGCTCACACATCACCAACAATAAAGATTGGACTGTTAGAAGCTACAGCATAATCTATTAGTCTCTCCATGGACTTCAGAGAGTATTGCTTCAGTCCCCTCACATTTAGGAACTCAGATTTTTTTAGTTGTTTTTGTTACTGTTGTTTTTTTTCTAAGTGTGTTTCACCTTTGACTTTTTAGCATCTCTTTGAGCTCAGTCATCTCAAGTTCTTTTCTTTAAGGTGACTAATTGCAGAGGAAAGTACACGTTCTGCTTTACCCCTGTCTAGGTAACAAAGCTTGTCCGCAGTGGAATAAAAGCAGATTAGAAAAGCTGAATATGATTTGCACTCAGCACCAACAAGTGGAAAGAAGTTCTCAGAACTGCACAATTCTCTGCTAAAGGTCATCTTGGCATTTTCCAAGGGAAACCATTCCCATCTGAATATTTGAAAGCCGGCACAGGTTTACTGCGGTGAGAAAGCACAGAGGCCTTGTCACACTCATATTAACCATCCTGGTGTCCCCAGCCCCTCTTGTTGAGTGGAGCACAGAGCAAAATCTGCGAGTGCCGGAGGCGAGTCTCTCCCACCATGCTGGACTGCCCTGAGCACGTCAGCTATGCAGTTGCAGAAAATCTCTGACGCTAGATGATGCGCTGGTTCAAGAGTTCAATTGCTTGCACCTCACCGCTTGAATAAAGGCAGGCGTATGCCCGTGTTCTCTTAATTACTTGGGCTCATTTACAGTTGTAGAAATATGCTCTTACCAAAGCTTTGTTATTCACTTTCAGGGATGAACATGTTCAGCTCTGACAATGTTATCTGGAGCAAACAGGAGCCCCAATCACCTCAGACATGCTTGCAATCTAGCCTGGCTTTGAGCAAAGCTCACTGACACTGACGATGCAAAAGAAAGGAATGAAGTGACCATTACAATGAGAAATGCCGGGGCAGATGTGAGGAAAACACCACACAATTTTGCTTGAACAACCAATTTTAAATAACAGATATCTGTACCGCCTGTCCTTTGGCTTTTTCAGTTCTCTGGAGGCCCTCTTTCTGTGGCAGTGAATTATTCCTGGGCTTTAATATAAAGCAGCGTGAATCCCAGAAATCTATAGAACTGCCTGTCCAGGCAGAGCAAAACCCTTCTGAAATACTGCCTTCTTGTGGCAGTCTCCTTGCACCACTGCGACCGCAGAAGCAGGTACAGCCGTGCTGGAGGTCACAGGCAGATGTCACATGCATTTAGCCATAGACAGGATACACCGCAGAAACTTCTTCAGATTTCACAGATGAAGGCAGAGAGTTGGTTTTGTGCAGAAAAAGAAAATGAATCAGATGAGACAGGTGCCCAGTCGGATGATGACAAAGTAACTGAACTGCTGCCAAGTTAAAAGCAGCCCTGGATTCCCTTGATGGGTTTCTGCACTTTCATGAGCCTCGCAGCGGCCCACAATTCAGTCACCTTGCTGGAGCAGTTCAGTGTGTACATTGACAGGCAGTCAGCAAGGTTTACAGCTCAGGAAGGCAGATGACCCTGGATGGCTTTTTCGAAAAGGGAGCTCTCTCCTTTTTCAAGCCAAATTTGCTGTACAGCATCCAGCACATCCTGTTACATAAGCTCAGTACAAAGTGTTACCGTAATTTTGCTGTAAATATTACATGAAGGTATCCTAAATAATGCGAATCTTTTTTTCCCTTTTTTTTTTTTCCCACCAGCATTAAGTCAAGAGATTTTACTGCTATGGATTGCATTAGTATTCATCACTTAATTAAAAACAATTGTGCTCTCATTGCATGAATTCTACCCGTTCAGAGTATTTTAGCATGTATGCTGCAGTGTGCTTTTAAAAAGAAATCAGCATATCTTAATTTTTGATGTATGAATTATTACCTAAGATTACTGTCTTTAACATCAGAGAAAGGAGAGTCAGTTTTTCTAGTTTGTGGTTTAAACACCATGCCTTTCTTCAGAAGAGAGATTTTGTGCAGGGCAGGAGACCTGCTCGCATGCAAGCCTGACCTGTACGTCTGGCAGTCTACCTAGGGCCTGATCCAGAGACCATTAAAGTCAGTAGGTGCATTTCCACTGACCTTTGATGAAGAATCTTTTTATCCTGTGCCAAATGTCTTGACCTCCTGTCCCGTAGTATATGCCAGAATTTCTGTGAATCATCTGTACATCGCAATCAGTCCTGAGGTATGATTAGAAAGAAAAATCTTGCCAGATCAAGCAGCTGCAGGTTCTGAGGAGCGAGTGTGCTTGATAGTATAGCACCTCAAATATTGTCTGCTTTCTAATGAAGCTGAATCCTTCTAATGAAGGATGCCTCTGTTAGCAAGCAGCTTTGAAAAAAACAACTTCTGAGCAAACAAAAACTAATGCCACTCAAGTCAGTGGCAGCTCAGCAGCTTTGAAACTGCTTCCTCATTTATACTATAGAGGCCACATTCTCCAGCTCTGCTCTAGACTGGCTCTGAAGTATGTATTTAGTATGGATATGTTAATCGCTCTAGCAGTACCACAGATATCATTTGGGTAGTCCCACCAGCCTGTGATAAAAATCCTGATGAGACAAAAAATACTGAGTGCAAATACAGCTGTGATAATACCGCCTTCAGAACAGCTTGATATAGCTACTGGCACAAGTACAGATTTGCAAGGCTAGATAGTGTTGTAATTTGATGCCTTTCTTGCCTTGTTCACTCACATATATAAAATTTTATTTAATGTACCCACACCTTATAACCCCTTGGCTTTACATGTCTGCTGCTGTAAAATATGAGTCTGTCATTTTTGCAAATAAGCTTTCCAACCTTCTTTTCTTCTGCTTATAATTGCCTTTTTTTTCTGTCTTAAATGCACCCACGTTTCCTTAATAAGGTGGAACAGCTGCAAGGACATTTTATGTAGGAGAAGGCCTGCTGTCTTTTTGTTGCAGAAAAATATTTGCTTCTCATCACTCAGATTTGCTAAAAATTTTGATCAGCTTTTGTTTGCCCAACGCCTTCCTCTGTTGTGTCTTCAGGTGAACCCAAGGGCTATCTGTAAACTCTCTCTCTTTGATCTTAACATAAGCCCCTTCTCACTAAACTGTCCCTCATGGTTTGTTTTTGATATTTAATCTGTTTGGACATCCCAAAACTGGAGTGACTTTGAGGGAGCGATAAGGTGCAGATGAGTTTATTAAGTGATCCTTGTGTAAAAGTGACAAGCTTCATCTGCTCTTTGAGCCTGACTAAATACAGCCAAGAAGAAGTGTGGAGAAAACCATTCATCTGCTTTTTATGTTCCTGAGACACAGGTCATCTGGCACCTAGCCTGTACCGCCCAAAAACACATACACATCTGCTCTTGCATGCACACACACAGGGCAGGAAGAGAAGCTTGTTCTTTAAGAGCTGGGCCCTTGGCTGATAAAAGCTGCAGTAGCTCCAGTACCCAACTTCTGGCGCAGGTACTATTTTTACCTGGTCATGGGACCTGCTGGAAATCGGACAGACATTGGAGATGGAGGTTTCATAGACTTACAGTGATAGGACAGTGTTGTTTAGATCTGCATGCTGGGCTTTCCTATCGTGAATTATAGGGCATGCCTCCCCACTGCACTGAGTAAGGTGGGTGTGCCATCAGCGAGATCTTCTAAACCTTCACTAATAAATTAAATTCTATTGCAGGATGGTGATAGGCAGCACTTTCAATAGTAATTATAAAAAGACCCAGGTCCTGGCCATTTAGGGCTACTGCAGATTCACTGATATTTTTAAAAGGGTAGATGTTAACTCTGGTCCAGTGTCCTGATCAGATTAAAACTGGATCATTTTTTCTGACCACTGAAATATCAGTTGCAGTTTCAATTGCTTGCACCATTTTGTCTCTGTGAATGATCTCCCTTAAACCGCTATAAATGCTATCAAAAATCACTCTCGTAATTGTCTACTCATAAAATAGCAGTGAGAACAAAGCTCAGAAGGAAAAGAGAGTGCTGAAGTTGCACTGTAATTCCTCGGGGCTGTGATTTTTTGGTGCCAGCACCAACAAACCCTCACTGCAGCATGGTCAGCTCTTGGGGATTTAGTGGTTGTACAGTCTAAGGTGAGGGCATCACCATATCTGCAGGGGATCCTAGCAGCACAGAGGCACCCATGTAACTGTAAGATCGTAGGTTGTTCTGTAGACAAATTCTTACTAATATGGACAAATTAGTGCCTTGCAAGCAAGCGTACAACTTTGCACAGAAAGTCTCTCTCCACTGGAGCAGAAACTAGTGTAAACATGAAGAACCACTTCATTCTGCCCAGTAATTTCTGATGAAGAAGAAACCAAGGCTTGGAGATGAACTTTTCAGTTGCTTGTTCCTCCTGGGAAAGCCCTGTCCCCTCAGCCTTGTCACTTACAAAGATTGTCTAGCCAGTCCTTAGCTCAGATCTATAAAAGCATACCAAAAAGTAGCTAAGCCAGAGCTGCTAGTTGTGATTACAAAATAATTTGTGTAACTGCGACCTAACTCTCTTTCACACTCACACTTGCCATCCCCTGGGACACCGATTTGGTTCCCGTCTCTGCCACTGAGCTGGTTATGAGTTTGAAAGAGTTGTCTGAGCTCTCTGGGGCTCAGCTGCCCCATCTGTGAAAGGGAATCATCTTTTGTAATGTCCTATGAGATTTGGGGGGGGGAAATTTTCTTATCATAACTAAGCACTGCTATTTATTAATGCAAATCAGTACACGTTGAATTCTCTGAATTCTTCCTTTTTATTTGAAATAGGGTTTCCTTATCCCTCTCTCCGTATTTCCCTAGATGTATACATATATGCCTGTTACCTGTCTGTCTCTGTAACTGATTACTCTGTCTCAAATTGGATTGACTCTGTTTACTTAATGTCAGTTAAATATATAACAGAGGGAAAAAACTGAGGTAAAGCAATGCTGACAGCCCTATTCTAAAGCTGGATTTTCTTGCTCTTCCAATATTTTAAATAGTAATATATGAAAGTATAAAATGCTAAAAAAGAGAAAGATGTTTGCTGCTGCCAAGACAATTAAAATGAAGTGTGAATGATATAGTAATGGATGAACATGTTACTGCAGAGCAACTGTGTTAAATCCTTCTAGTAATGAAAATAACTACTTGATAGAGCAGAATGAATGCTGCACGAGAATTTAGCAAATAGTCTTTCAGAGCTGTCTGATTCATCTACTTATAATGGCTTCCTGCAAACAAGCATGTAACCTTTTATGCTGCATTTCTATGAAAACGCCAAGAAAAGTGTTTAGAGGCAGGAGTACCTATAATAACTGATATTTTGCAGGAATACTCATAAAAAAACCATTTTATATATGTTATATGTTTGCATGGGCAGCCCGGTTGCAGCTCTGCTTCAGAAAAGCACTTTTTTTTTGCCTAAATTTAAGTGTGAGGGAGCCGTCGGCAGGCGATAGGAGCCTCTGGGGGCAAGCTTGGCCCTTCGGCATCCTGCAGCTTGTCAAGGAGAAACGAGGTGCTCTTTTCTGCCCCGTGGGTCCATACAGCATACAGCTACCGGCATCTCACCTTGCCCTCTGAGCAGAGGGGCTGCTGGGGAGGCCCTGTGGGGCTGGGCTGGGCTGGGGCAACCAGCGCTCAGGCGGTGCCTCGCATGGCAGTGCCCTCGGTGGGAAGCTGGCGGGGTGCGAGCGAAGGGCCCTGGTGCCACACAGCAACCCTTGCGACTCAAGGAGCCTGTAAAGAGATTCAGAGGCTTACGGGGAAGTGCATTGTTAATACTATTAAATATTACTTAGGCCTTCAGCAAGCTGCGTGTTCAACAGTTTAAACTTGAATTGCTAGCTGATGCAGAAACGAGACTGAATATATGTAAATCCCGTTGAAAGCTAATATCATTTTGGCTGCTCAGATGGATTAGAGGCCTCTACAATTAGCAGCGTGTGCAGCTAATGATATTAGTGGAGAATCCATCATACAGTGCTGTAGGGTGCATTCAGATTTGAATACAATAGATGCAACTCTTTTTCCTGCTTTAGAGGTATTGCCAACCAGATAATGCAGAACCGTGCTGTATCCATTCGGGGGGGGGGAGGGGAGAGGCCAGGAGCCATCTGAACATGTGACTGCCTCCTATAACCTTGAATCTTTCTCCCTTTTCTCATTATGTTCATGGTTTATGATTCCAGCTGAGAAGCAAATGCCTCATTCATTTTTCCCTGGCCCTGCTCTTTTCCTGTGACATGGCAACATTTATTTGTGGGGGGAAAAAAAGAGAGAAACTTCCCTCTTGTGGCTAAAGCAGTTATCCCAAACTCATGCCATCTAAAATCTTTTTATCAGCACATATTTTAATGGACTTTCTTTGTACGTGCATACCTCTCTGGGTTTATGTATCTATTTAGAACAATAGTTAAAGACAAAGACCTATAAAGCTAGGCTATGTCCAATAGATGTCTGTTCTTCCCTCCACCCATAAAAATCTAATCTTCACACAGGCATTTGAATTATGGGTGAATGAGTTCCTAGGGCACACACTGTGTGAAAAAGAGAGAAATGCAGATGCACTGCAACTGCCTAAAAAGTGACCTGTCCAACTCTTTTTAATACATTTGGAAGCAAAGGTGCAAATTAGTGCATGAGGAATTGGTTTGCACTTTCTTATAGCTCAGCATCTATGGTTTTCAATGCCTAAGGACCTCTGACTTGCAGGTCATACCTGATTGCGGACTTACATATCACACTTTAGGCCTCCCGTTTTGAAAATTTCAATGCAGACTTTTAAAACTGAAATGCAGTGATAATGATGTTTTCCTCAAATTTAGAAGCTTTAAAGAAAACATTTCCTTCAATGTATGCCATTTTTCTTTGTGTATACAAATCTGAAAACACCTCAGACATTGCACATGCAAGCTACCATTGGCTTCTGGGTTTAAATTGTTGTTAACTGTTCTGCTATGAGCCTTTTGGCAGGGAAGATCTTTCCTGTATGTATTTTTACCACCACTATTACAATGGGGGCATCATCTGTGCTTCTGAGCACCATGCAGAGAAAAGAATAAATATAAATGGCAGTACTGGAGCTCTCAAAAGCCTCTGAGAATGCTTAGTTACACCACGGTTACTTGAGAACAAGCCACCCCTGAAGGCAGGCGACTGGTGAAGGATTGGCTCATTGCAAGATGCTCCAGGTGTTGTGCAGGGACACAAGCAGTACCATTCAGTAACTCCCTTCTTCAGGGAACTTTTTTGTTGCAGCGAACATCATTTATTTGCATCCTATCCAGATTGGCTCTTGTCCCAGTTTTCTGTCATTTAAATGATTTGCTTAAGAGGAGGATGAGACTGTAATAGCAGTACTATTGATACGTTTGCTACAGCCAAGCTGCCTCACCACAGGCTTGGCTTCTGTTCTTTTGGAGAATTCAGGTGACACACACAGTCTCTGCTAGAGCTGGAGTGGTTTGGGGGGTGCTGTCATGGCTGTTTGCCAGGGGCATAGGTAAAATCCTCACCGCCATGAAGTCAGCAAGATCTTTGTCACTGTCCTCAGCTGCTTGGGACTTCGCTTGAGGATTTAAATGGTGCTGAGAAAAAGGACAGTGACTTGAATACAACAAAAACGAACCTGATTGCTTAATCTAGGAGAAAAAAAAAAACCTGTTTTCTGCCCATTTTTGCTAAAGTCAAAGTAAAATGTTTATTCTCCCAATAGTCTACCCACTGTTCTTGATCAAACCTCGAATGTCAACCTGTGATTTAGAGGCAGAAGTCTCTGCCTGCAGCACTGTTTTTAATTGTGCTGCACTGAGAAGGTCAGTTTTCAAAACAGGTAGTAGAAACATGCAGGTAAATGCCCACCATTCTGAAAATCCCCAAGAGGATTTAAATCCACCTGCATCACTCTGGCCACACAGAGTTTTCAAAAGTAGCCCTTGCACTTCAGGACGGTGCTGTCCACTTGGTCACAGATGACCCAGCAGCTTGGCTGTGTGTGGCCCTTACACAAACGGCACAAACAGTGGGAAGAACATACAAGCGCT
Organism: Apteryx mantelli; assembly: GCF_036417845.1. Taxonomy (NCBI): domain Eukaryota; kingdom Metazoa; phylum Chordata; class Aves; order Apterygiformes; family Apterygidae; genus Apteryx; species Apteryx mantelli. The sequence goes on from NC_089982.1 coordinate 6,322,297, forward strand.
GGAGATGCATCTAGGGAAAGGAGAGTGTCTTTTCTTTCATGGTGAAAAGATGACTTTAGACTCACTGTGGGGGCTATTGCTGCCCTGTTATTTTAAAGTCCTTTACAGGACTTATCTCTTCTGCACACACACTCCCCTCAGAAATGTTAATCTCAGTTGATTGGGGGAAGCGGGAGGGTATTGTTCCCTAAAGGATTTTGAATAACTAAGAAATGTTCACTAAGAAATGTAACACTGTACTTTTTTTTACCAGCTGAGAGCTTTAGATAAAAGCAAAGGAAAGAGGAGCGGGCTTTATTTAAAAAGTTCTTTAAATAATGTTACTATGCTTCTTGGCTATCCTCTTTAAAGCCATTTTAATAGCAAGTGCACTCAGGTGGTCTAACAGCTCACATCGTTGTGTATGTGGCTTTAACACAAATGTCCAAGGAAGACAGGGAAGAACTTGGCTTGTTGGATCTGGCTGTTCCCAAGGCAGGAGTGCCCCAGGCAGGCACCTGCACGGGAAGGGAACTACACAGCTCAGCTTTGTACAAGCTGATGAGCATCTTGGGGTCTGCAGGGCTGCTTCAGGAAGCCTTCCAGGGGGAGCTTCTTGGAAAAGCCACCTTCTAAACTTTTGTGGACTACATTGGTTTTTTTGAGATTTGTGTAACAAAATTTTTTTCCATGTTTGCCTAACTCAAATGTGGTTGAGCTAAACTCTAAGGAACTTTCAGATGGTTGCTGCTGCTGCTGCTGTTGCTATTGTAATTTTGGTTTGTTTATGCTAAACTGCTAAAGCAAATGTCCCCACCAAGAACAGAGAGCCTCAACAAACCCCAGTGAATCAAGTTTCTTCAGCATCTCCCCAAAAGATGTAGAGGCAGAATTTAGCTCGGCAGATTTTATCTGCCCAGATACCACATGTATAATGACAAACCATCCCAGTGTGTTTCAAAAATGATGCATAGATTATTATTTCTATCATATGCAAAACATTGGATCAGCAATGGGAACTGAGTAACAGCCTATTCCAGAATCAAACAGCCCAGCAAAGTAAATAGCTTTAATTTGCACCAGTGCTTTCAAAGAGTGGCGTACACATCAGTCCACACCAGTGTTTTGTGGTTGCTGGGTCATGCCCACCTTCACTTGTGATGAGAAGGAAGGCTATGACCTCTGTAGAAGGAGAAGAGGGTTGCTGAAAGGAGCTGCTCTTCAAGTCCTCGCCATCTCTCTCTTCTTCCTTCTCCCTGCCATGGTGCTTGTAACTACTGTCACTAATACTGTGATATAGTTTCTAGCTCCCTTAGATGTTTTAAGCTACCTGGTGCCCTGAATCAGACTAGAAGAAGACCACACAGCTTTTCCTAGGTAGTTCTTCAATTTGACTCTTCAGGATTCAATACAAATATTGTGATATTGATATCCGGCAAAGAAGTGACTTTGTATCATCTCCTGTGAGAGAATAAGGCCTCATGGCTGAGAACGAGGAGGAGAAAATGAATGCTGTCTGAAAGAGTCCTGTGTCTCCCCTGAAGAGCCAGATGAGCAAATCTTCATGCATGTGCAGCCTGTGAGGTTTTCCTCACGTTTCAAGTTCAAGGAGTATTAGGAGGTGAAAGGGAAATGTACTTCCGTGCTTCTCAGAGAGACATAAATTAGTTTCACAGAACCCTGGAGAGACAGAAAATCATCATCTCTTCTCCAGGGAGAGCTAAGGCGCCCACAGGCTACATGCCAAACCCCAGCCTCACCAGGAGCATGCAGCAGTACCAAGGACAGGAGGGTCCTGCCTTATGGAAGCTCCATGCACTCTTCTGTAAGCATCTAGGGGGGCAGAGGCAGAAAAACATCTGTTGCAGTAAAGAGCATTCCTGGGAATGCATAGAAAGGAGATCAGAGTCAACAAAAACATCCCCAAAGGAACTGTCTCCTCCCCTAACCCACCTAAATATAGGGAGACAGGTTTCTGCTCACTGGATGATAGTTGTTGTGTATCCGGAGGGTGTATGTTTATGTTCACCTCTTTGTTCCTGGGCTGTGTGCTTTTTAAAGCCAGAGTGGACCACGATAGCAAAACTGACTGACCACCTCTGCAAGGCAACATTTGTTGTTTTTGCAACATCTGTATGCAGCAGCTGCAGCTGTCCTGCTGGAAGAGCCTCCTGCCCTCATCTTGTCTCCAGCTGCTCATCCCTGCCCTCCTGCCAGTGGGTACTGCAGCCTCAAATCCACCTATTCCTCATGGAAAAGCCCACTAATTCATTTCCCCCAAATAGCAAACAACTGCTATGTAAAGCCATTCACAGCAGCTAGCATAAGGCAGAGAGCCATTGCAGTGGCAGTTTGGTGGGGCTGAGCACTTCCGGCAGCAAGCGGTGGTGAGCAGATATGAGCAGTAACTTTTTCAGCCAGCACAGCTGCAGCTGAGAGCAGGATTGTGGCCGATGCTATCACCATTCACAACCTCTTGCCCTGCCGTTGCTGTGTCAGCCCCAACTCCAGACTGGACTAGGAGGGATCTCTGGAGTCATGTCTGAGTAGCACTTGGGTTGGCTTGTGCTAGAGGTCTTCTGCAAGCCCTGCTAGCTAGTTGCAAAGTCCAGGGCTTATGAGACCTGTTACTACACTTGGAGCTTTGAGAAAAAGAGACCTGTTGCTGATCTCATGTTGCTAATCTTCCACCGATACATGACACCTGGAAAAACACTGATGCAGCAAAAGAGCAGAGGCCTTAGCAACAACATAAAGGTGTCACCTACTCATTTTAATTAATTTCTTTGCAGGTAACTCAGACCATAATGTGTACTGGTTGTTTTTTATTGTTGCTGTAGATGATGATGATCTTTTAATGAGCTGAAACATTCATTACTCACCCGTCCAGCACATAAGGCAATTACTTCCATTCATTCACAAGCTAGAAGTTTTTTTCAGGAGAGCTTGGCAAACATCCCTTAGCCAAGGATCCAAGGGCATCGTCTTCTCTCAGCTGCACAGCTTCTCATTAATATTTGAAAAGATTTAGTGTAAAATTTAGGGTCGGAGTGTAGTATTTTATGCAGTTATTTCTAAATTCATAGATTCCTAGATTTTTCAGGCCAGAAGGGACTATTATGCACACCTTCTCTGACCTCCTGCATAATGTAGGCCACATTTGTTTAAAGTTTCAATTTGTTTTCCTGAGCAAACTTGTATATATTATATGTAGTTTGGTATAGAGGAGTAGTCAGTGAAAAGGTTGAAACCCATAAATATTATATCCGACCACCTGGTACTCTGAAGCATGCTTCTGAATGACAGCCTCTCCAAATGAAGAGCAGCTTGAAAGATAGGGAGATACAATGATGTGACTATTGCAAAGAGCAAATGAATGGCTCCATGTTAGGGAGAAGCTGTTTTTGAGAACCTGATTTCAATTCAAGTTGTATGTTCTCCCATTGGCAAACAAATGTTCTTTCAGTGTGCATAACCTTTATTTTAGAAACAGGAAAGCAAGAAAAAGAGAGAGAAAGGCTTCTTCTGTAGAAGAGCAAAATATATGTGAATAACTCAGTAATGAACAGCCACCTCAAACTGGCAAGCGAATGCCCCTTATTAAAGGGCAAAATTTACACTTAAAGGTGCAGCACACAGAAAATAGCCTCATAGCTACATAATTATCTTTGCTGTATTATAGCATAATGATTCATCTGAATAAGGGGGAAAATATATTTTATACTTACTGACATCCTCATTGTATGACTGAGGATGTGTTGAATGTCTCAAGAGAGATATTTCTGCCTTAGCATCCCTGTTTTAAACAAAGATAAAAAGGAAAGGCCATAGGCGTGTCAGATGGAGCAGCCATCTCCGTGACACTAGCCTGCGCTGCAATGGTCTTGTTTGCACACAGCCCATTGCTCACACGAGAACCCTGCAGAAGTGCTTCACGGTTAAGCACAGATCCACCATGTAAAAACTACAGGTTCTGTCCCGATGATTAACGTTGGCTGTTTGAAATAATCCAAATGTTGCTCTCTGGTCTGATAAAAAAGAATAAATACATTGGGCGTGAATGATGGGAGCTATGGGGAGGAGCTGGGAGGGGACAGGGACAAGAATTTTTGCCAGGCTCAGTTTTCTGAGAATGGAACAGCTTTTAAGGAAAAGAAACTCTTCTCTATTTATTTTTTTTTTCCCCTCCAGATGTTCCTGAGCTGGAAGCTCAACCCTGATCTGCAGACTGTGTTTTAGTGGCGTGCTCTGCAGGCTGCCTGGGGTAGGAGAGCAGGAAACCAGCAGACATGCTTTGATGGCACAGGAGGAATGCTGGTAGCGGTGCATCCACAAGTGAGTTATTGAGGGGAAGTACTTTCAGTCCCCACAGATACAAAATCCAACAGCAGAGTTAAGCAAACCATGACATATTGTTCTGCCAGCTTTTCTCAAATCCATGCCTGGCACAATTAGCCTTCTGTCTGTCTTGCAAGTTTATATCTGATCTCTGCATGCCTCTTTTTACTCTAGACCAGATTTCTAAGGGTGACAGCATCAGTGGTATGAACACATGCCTGCTTATACACAGAGATACTACTGCCTCTCTAGAGATTCATTCCAGACAAGGAATGAACCATTCTGAATCAAACTGAATATCTAATAAATATAGAAAGTTATAAAAGTGCATGCTATGCAGTAGAAAGAGAAATGAAATGGAGGTTATCTACATTGTATGAAGATTTTATCTTACACATACTTAGAGATTTTCATTTGACTCAACACTTCACTGTTTCAGTTTATGATGATGTAACTTAGTTTTTCATCAATACAGGTCTTTTCCTGGTCCTGCTGTTAAAATACCCATCATTAAGTTCTCTTTTCATCAATATTTTAAGAGATGTTGTAATCATCATTATTTCTGAATACATCAACTACTTTCATCTGGCTCTAAGGTCATAGTGTTTTTCTTCAGCCCTTCTAATATACTTTACTTTAGACAATAATCTCTTTGTTAAAACTGGGATTTCCTAGATATATTACAAGTATTATAATAAGACTTATATTGTTACTACGTTTGTTGTTTTTATTTATATAACACAAGAAAAGGGAAACCACTGACTCTGTGGAAGAGACCTGGTAACACAAGAATTATTTTAAGGAAAACATGAGGAATACAACACTGAAAAACTGGAACAAAAATTATTAATTCCTTATAAAAATGTTTTGCTATTTAATGCACAAGCAGTTTGAACAGACTTGGGTCGTGTGTGTGTGTGAAGGACTGGTGAATGCTGTAACTCCTTGTTTTTCTATGAAGTCCTTAGAGCATCCATTTTGGATATGATGAAAAGACTTTTGTACATTTGACTGATGCAATGTTCATGAGTCTGCTCCTGTACTTCTTGACCAATAGGATTTTTATTACAAGGAAGATTTTGCAGTATTGTGACCTACTGGCAAATACTTAAGGAGCAGGTTGATGGACAAAAAAGCATGGTCTCAGGTATGCTGTGCAGCCTGGAGAACCAGAACAGCTGTGTCCTGTGTGAATCTGGACAAATCACTGTGTTGCCTTCTCATTCTGGGGACAAATCTATGTAAAGGCTAAGTTGTCTGGGGAAAAACCTGCATTGTGCTGAGCGACTATATGGATAGGTAGCTTTAGAGTATCTACAGCATAGGTGTTTGCACCTGAGGTGGCTGTTTGGGCTCCACTTGTAGTCAGTGTACAAAATAAACTGTTTTTTTCCAGGGTAAAATTCATCTGACCTATTTTAGATAGGCTATTTTGTGTTGCAATATACATCCTTCCTAGAAATTCCACCACTGAACAGAAAGGCAGCCTACTGTAATTAGGTCATGTGTGAACACCTAGCTCGTAATCATCTCAAATTTGGGCAAGTGAATCCTACCTCACCTGTCACCATAGGACTCCATTTTCTTCTGTAGTCCCAGGGTGCTGATCAGATATATAGAATAATATCTTAAATCTCTAATTTTGAAATAAACTAATCCATACCAATGCTTTCTTGCAAATAAAGACCTCGCCTTTTATCCAGTAGTTACTGATAGCATATGAAGAGTTTGCATGTAGGGACCTGACATAGCCAGCATTTATTTTTAGCAGTGCTGTAACTCATAATGATCAATGAAGGATAAAAAACATAACAAATGACAGAGAATATGTTGGATACCAACTGCTGGCAAGAAGCTGCATAGGCTATTACACTCTGCTGTTTTCTTTTTTGGAAAATTTTTTGCTTTCTAGGCAAGAGAGTCTGACACCCCTATACAGAGAGGGTTTCTCTTTAGGCACAGATGGGATATAATAATCCTAGTTCTGGGGATATTCTGGGGATAGTCTTTGGGCCTGCTCAGTTCTTTTTATTTATTTATTTATTTATTTCCTCCTGGCAGAGACTTAGAGACTTTAGAGCTGAAAAGAGCACTCAGCAAGCCCTGGCTGCCACGTTGTTCCCCGTACCGACTTAGGAACTGTGGGAACTGAGCAGAGTCCACCCACCCAGCTCAGCTAGCAATGAGAGTAACTTTTGATTGCTTGCAGGTGTAAACTTTTGGATCAGTGACATAGGATTGAATGATACGCTGTTGTCAGCCATCCAGGGGCTCACATTCTCTGTCTCCAGTGTTTCAAGGAGATGTTCTACTTATTCACTGAAGGGTAACTTTCACACAGTAAAATGCCCCATGATCACCTTTAGGAACCTCCTAAGGACATGAAGCCAATATGGTTCACACTACTGAAGTACTCAGAACCTTAATGATAGTATTATCATTCTTATTATATAGTATGTCAAGTAGTTGGACACATGTGAAGGAATGAGATTTTTATCCCTCTGAAATGACATGCTTTCAGACCTGGAAATAACAAAATGGAAAAGAACAGCACTTAGCTAAATTACATTAGTATGTGAGCTTTATCAAACAGCTATCAATATATCTGAACTATATCTCATACAGCCCCTGTACATCTCTTGGTGCTTTGCCTTGGCCAGAGCTGTACAGAGTCTTTTGTAAAGTCCTTACATGAAGAAGCTTAAGGGCATATGTGCAGGAACCAATGAAGGAGTTGGACACTTTCTCCCAGAATTGTTCAGGTCTGTTGTATGGCTGTTTTTAAAGAAAGTTTTGGAGAGAAGTTTTCCATTAGTGCAGACCAGACACAGGTAGCTTTTTAAAGGTTTTGATAGACAAGAAGATAGGGCAGCTTTTCCAAACACTCCTATATTAAGCTTTGAGTTTGATTTAACAGAAAAACACCAGAAGGCAGATCAGCTTGCCCTTGGTCAGCACATAGTTGTCTTCCCCAGTTCCAGTGCATTAGCAGTACCCAGGTAGCACTTCTCAACAGTCTGAGATTCTTCTTTTCTTTCTCCTTCAATTCAATTTAGTTCAGAGGTTTTTTTTGTTTTTTTCTTCTGGTCTTTTCTTCCTCCTGACTTAAGCCACTGATCTATCTATTAATTTGTTGCTGTTTTCCTGACGGAGTAGCATGCAATGATAATTTGTTACTGTGAAGCCCATAATGACTTTTAATTGTCGCTCCTAATGTCACACACTGTCATTTAAATCTCAATGGCTGTCACTTCCTTGTTCTCTCTCAGAGAAAATACTACTTTTTCCCCCTTCAAACATCTGCATTAGCACACAGTTTATGCCTGCCTCGGTTGGGCTAAGTGAGTCATGGAATGCCAGCTCCTCGAATTATTAGCTTTCTGACTTAGCCATGGTGGAAAAAAAAAAACAAAAACAAACCCCCCCCCCCAACTATTTGTTACTTTTAGTCTGACCCGCTGGATACAAAAGAAACATTGCAGTTTCAAACAGACACCTCCTTGTAGATTAGCTTGCGCGTTTTGGTTTGTTTAATAAACCCCAGCCATGTGGCTCTTGCTGTCTTTTCTAGAAGGAGACAAAATCATCCAAGAAATTATTTTTGTGGGTGCTTTCCTAAACAGAGCAAGATTTTTGCTGCATTGAAGTCACTGGAGTTCTGCCTTCAGTGGCATCAAGTTTCATGCCCTGAACTTTTAACTAAGCAGGTTTTACCATCTTGTATACATAAGGGGAGGTGGAGGGGTTACAGGACAAATCACAACAACAAGGCAATACATAATTGCAGCAAAGTTCTTGCTCAAGAAATGTGCTACATTTGAAATTGCTCAGTCAGGCTGTTGATTTTGGAGTTTTGTGTGGTAAGCCACATGATGAAGCCATGATGAAAAGACAGAGTCCTCATTTCCTTGCTGTCCAGTTCAACCTTGGCAGGCTACAGCTGTCTTCTGGTGCTCACAGCCATCTTCTCTTTCCTTGGAAACCAGGCAATGAAGTGGGCAGCCTAGTGCATCTACTGCTTATCCTTGTCCTACCTAGTAGCCAGGAAGGATTTCCTGATCCTGCAATTCAATTAGGTGATAACTATTGCTGTTACTATGACTGTGGGTGAACAAACCTCTTTGAAAGAGGACTGTATTTTTAAAGAGTTCAGGGAAGACTGTCTGCAGTGTGCAAGTCAACCAGATGTAGGGGTAGCCACAGGGTTTCACTGGGTAAGGAGCCCACCAGAAAAGGGTGAGGGCAGGCAGGAGGAGAGGGGCTTGTTTGCCTCACAGTCTCTGTTACCGCAGCAGAAGTACTCAAGGTGCCCGAAGGCAAAAGCCGGGGAGGTTCTGCAGACATGGCAGAAGGTAATGTTGAGAGTTGTCATCTATCCATTAGGACCCAGCGTAGAAGGGGGCATTCTTATTAACAGGGGCCTCTTTTGCCTGTCAACATGCAGAAAGACTGATTAGTATAATGGAAATAAAGCCTATCATGTCATGTCATAGGGCTGGTCACCCGTGGAGAATAACTCTGAGACTTCTGGGTCTGGAAATGTAAGTGTCTCAGCTTGAACTACCCCATCAGTTCTCTTGGCTTGTCAACAATTGTTGACTGTGAGCTTTTATATGATCCAGACACAGAAAGGAACAGAAATACAAATGGCTGGCATAGTTATATGTAGTTAGTCATCTCTGCTGCAAAAATGCCCTAAAAGGAACAAACAGAGGAAACTATGCATTTGTTTAGTATCCAGTGCTGAAAAGAGACAATATCATTCTCCATTTATTCTTTCTTTTTTTTTCTAAAACTGAAGCAGAAACCTAAAAACTGGTCACATCAGTAACTGTGGTTAAGTAGAACAATAATGCAGCACATGTCAGAGTTGAAGTTTGGATTTCCAGAAGAGCTTAAGGGGGCTGAGCACTTGACTCTGAGTGGAAGGGAATTAGCTGCAGTCAAATCCCACTGTTTTCCAGGCCCAACTCCCCATGGTTTCTTTAACAAGCTCTCCCATATTGTGTACTGGAGATAATTGTTTACCTTTGTCTGGTTTTATTTTCAATTGTTCCTCCATCTTGACTGATATCATCCTTCTTGCTTAAGTTGCATGATTATCATTAGCCATCATTGTCAGCCAGAGAACAGTGTTTTCAGCAGTTTGTACAAGCTGCTGTCTGCTGTCAGATTTTTTTTTTTTTAATGCCCTTGTTACAGAAGAATAAAACTTTCTCCTCCACTGAGCTATCAAAGACATGCTATCTGTCCATGTGTCGCATGGAGCAAAGTGACAGAGTCTTCCTCCTCATCTCACAGGTTAAAAAGCTATTTAATATAAGAGGACGTCATCAGACAGTATACTTGTTGCATTCCCAGTGCAAGCTCACTGGTGCTTTCTGATACAAAGTATTTGCACTTGCTTTCAATGGACTGCTATACTTGCACTTCCCTTTGGCTGAAAATATTTTTGCTTTCATCAGTGGGAATGAAGATAGGAAAGGACAGGAGTGATGTATTGCACACTGTGAGAAACTATTTTACTAAAAACTGCTGGTTTCTAGGCTCTGATGATAATGCAGTCTGTTTTTATGTGGAAGTGGTTACTAAGTATGGGGGTAGAAGGGGATATAAGCTGACTTTCACCTAACCAACAATCTTCATCCTTCCCTTCTTTGGCTGACTTTTCACTGTGGCTAACAAGCTGAGATAAGCTTCTGACAGCAACTCTCCCCCACCAATAGCTGGGGGGAAGGTCTGCAACAGTCAGGACAGCACAGGTTCCTCCTGAGTTACGTGGGGCTCACCCACTTTGCCATCTGCCCAGGGAGAGAGATGGCATGAAATGCTTCCCACTCCTACTTTTTGATTCTTTCTCTGTTCTTGTGGGAATATCGATCCCTACATCCCCAGGCCTGGCAGTGGCCACAAGGCAGACAACATGTAGGGAGAGCAGGGGCATGATGCACTCGAGAGGAGTGGTTTCCCTTCCCCCTCCAGCGCAGGTCCTTTCTGTGCCCCTGCTGCGGCAGCAGGAGTCTGTGCCATCCCCGGTCTAGGCTAAGGCGGAAAGCTGGCTGCTGTTTTCCACCAGCAACGTGGCGTGGGAAACACTCTAGCTATTGCATGAAGGCCTGCCAACATGGTGGGTGTAAGCGAGTGGGACTGGCAGTGAATACAAGTCTTGCAGTTCCAGCACATTAATTTAGAAGATTTTGCCACCTGCTTCTTCTATGCTCTGTATGTAGGATTAGCTGTCAAACTCAGTCTGGTCCCTGTGAGGTACACGGCTATATAGCAGCTTCATGTGAGAGGCCAGGCCTAAACGAATGTCCTCACCTCTGGAGGGGGGATCGGCTGGCAGTATGGAGCTGTGCTTCCCAAGCTCGTTCCAAGCATCAACAGAAAGCTGTAGTGATGGGCCCTGTCAGCGTAGTAGCCTCCATAAGCTCAAGCTGTTCAGTGCTGCAGCAGGGGAGAAGTGTATGTTTTCAAGGGGAGGAGGGGACACTTAAACTGGCAGCTGCAAAAGATGCTGTAGGTTAGCTTCTGTGATCTAAGATGCCCCAGTAGAGATCAGTGCAACATCTGCCTTGCTTGTCTTGTGTGTACCTACATATTCATGCGCAGCTTTCTGAACTCTCAAGAGACACTTGAGTATATAGGAAGAAGAGTTCCAGTGAGCTGTAAACCTCCTGTTTTAGCCAATGGGAGGTGAAACCTCCTTTCTCTGCTGTATTTTCATCTTCAAAGAATTTTTCAGGCTTAAGGGAAAAGACAGGTCCTTTAGAGGCTACCTGCCTTCTCACCTGTTTCCTGAGAGATGCAAAGAGTAAACAGGAAATTACCAAAAATAAGCGTTTGCTAAGAACCAGGAATAATGCATCTGAGGAATAATGCATCTTTGTACAGGCACCATGAGCTAATGCTGTGCAAGTAAACCAAGCGTGCAGGAGCGACATGCAGGCCTGGCAGGATGTGGGCGGCCCTGCAGTGAAGAAAGGCTCCCAACACATCCCATGTGGAGTGTGGAATGTGTTCATCGCTAAAGCCAGTTGAATAAAAGAAAATCCATGGATGATGTGTTGGAACCACTGGAGATGTGGTTCCTATGCAACTACCAGCTTCCCACAGCAAGGAGCTCTCCCAGGGTGAAACAGGGCTCCTCAGGCATGCCAGGATGGCCCCTGGAGTTTAAGATTTATTAGCCTCAGAGTGCAAAAACCTGAGTCTGAGGTATTCTGCACACCATACTGTGTTGAGCAGTATGTTTGCAGAACAGGAGAGGAGGAAGGCAGCTCTGTACAGCTACCACTCTCCCTCCTCTCCTTCAGGCTTATTTTAGGTGAGCCTTGCTTAGATTAGAGGACCTTGCACAAATTTGCTTGATATTCTGAGTATACCAACCATTTGAAATATCTGGGCTCTTGTGATTTAAATGTGTCTTTAAAGAACTTGTTGTTGTTTTAATATTGAAGATCACATCCGTTTCCTCTGATCCTCAGAAAAATCTCAAAAGTACAGGGCAAGTCTCTAATTTCCCCCGGGTATATCCCAGATTCACACTGCTCCTGGTAAAAAAGTGTTTTTTCTGTTTTCCTCTTTCCCTTCTTTCCTTCCTTCCTTTCTTCCTTCTAACAGGTGTCTTTAAATCATCATGGGCATTTGTCATCTAGTTCACTATTTGGCCACTGATTTCTATGTCTATGGCGGTGTTAACCTGATGAGCATTTGTTGTTCTGGTCCTTGACATTCTTGCTTCTGATCTTGCCCCACTGATGGAGCTGCTGAGTGGAGGCAGAACACCCCAAAAAGATGCTGGTACCTTGATGCACATGCAACTAGCTGGAAATTTTGTCTTTTCATGTTCTCAAAAAGAGAGTCAGCATGTATTTTCAAAGCAATGTTTAGCTTGCTGCTCTCTCTTAATCTCTCAAATCTCCCAGGTACAGCAATGACACTGGGTTTTGGCATTTCAGCACCAATAAAATTAAGAAGAGTAATTAAAAAAAAAGGTTTTGAGTGCTGAAAAACATAAATAGAGATAAGATATTCAGTAGTAGTGATCTTCTCTTCATAACTATTCATTTGCATGCAGGCTGGTGTACATACTGTTTTAAAACAGCACCTACATGCTCAAATTTGTATCAGACACAGTAAGGAACAAACTTGGGCCTGAAAAGGCTGCGCTTAGAGTGGTCTGAAAGCTGTGAAAGGAAACAGATATGAATAGATATAAGAGTGTATTAGTTAACTGGAACACGTTTTTCAGATTCCTTTGTTTGCCAAAAGGTTTCTTTTTTCTTTAGAGTAACTAAAAAAGTTGTTCTTTTATTCTGTTTTCCTTTTTTTCTCATTTCAATTGGGTAGCAATACTAAGAGAGCATTTTTGTAGAAGCTGGAGAGAGCTAACTGGCATTTGCAGGGTTAAACTTTCCAACACGTGGTCAGCCCTGCCTGAAAAGGTCACTCTCACTTATTCTAACTTGTTTGTGTTTTAGTGCTTTGTGTAATGTGCTGGATACTAGAACAGCTCAGCACGTAAAAGTAACCTTTTTTCCTTAAGAGTCTCTTCTGAGCACAGCAGTCATAATTTCTTAAAGTGAAAGAAACACAGGAACATTTTAGTGCAAAATTCTTCCCACTGCTCCTCTGTGGAAAGTGCATAACAACCGGGTAGGTAGGGCAACTCCCTATCGTAGCAACTGAAGATACTGGACACTGCACTCAGGGGCACAAGCAAACAAGCCACTTGCTCTGCGCCTGAAATAATGACAACCCAGGAGTTTCCATCAGTGTAACTGCACTGACATTTTTCTTTCCCATGGCCAGTACTACAGGATGGAGCTGCCAAGCAGAAGGACTCTCTTTTCGTTGGTCTGGATTGACATTGTCTCACTTCTTAATGAATATATAGTTGAATTCACTCTTTGGGCTATTTTGCCATTTAGAAATGGCTCTGTTGACCCGTCAGTGAATTACAGTCAGAGAGTCACCCTGTGGCCATTCCTCCATATGTAATTTTACATTTAAAATTTCAGCACATGATGAGTCAAAAGGTTTGGGGATAAAATGTTTATAGCTAAAGATCTAGGAGAACTAGCAGGACAAGCCTGGCTCATTTTTGTGTTTTTTAAAGCCCATCACATTAAGAGAACTTGTTTAAAAATGAAGAATCATTTCAAAGACAGAAGGAGATTATTCAGGCAGCCATACATTGTGACATGAAAGAAAACAAAAAGGTAAGCCAGAGAGGCCATTGCTAAACCTTGTCATATCAGAGACCTAAAGTATGATGTAGGCACCCAAAACAGAGGATGAAGAATCGCCTCTCTGCTCCCCATGCCAGAGATTCTCACCCATGCTCTGTGCACCAGGGGCTCCTCCGGAGGCCTAGCCTTGGGGAGGGAGCAGGCCACTGGAGAAAAGGCATCTGTGCACACTGCCAGAGGAGGATTTTTGCCCAATTGTCCTTTTCTTTGTTTTTTTTTTTAGGTTTTTTTTTGTTGTTGTTTTAGCTATAAACTCAGCATCTACTGTTGCAACTTCTGAGTGCTAGCAGAAACTGGCCCTGCTCTGGGGAGCAGCTGAGCCTTGGGGAGCAGGGAATCGGGAGCAGGGAGCAGACGGGCAGTCTGCTGAACCAGCCTCAGGGTGTCTAGGCAGCAGAGATTCTCAGCCTTGTTCCTATCGCAGAGGTTGGGGGGGCCGTGGGCTGGGCACCCTGATGTCCATGGGTGCTCCTTCCTCCAGGAGAGTCTCTGGGAGCTGGCACTGATGGTTGTCAGCAAAAATGGTGAGCTCTACCTAGGTAATTCCCAAATGGGCCCCAGGCTGCATTCGACAAGCGAGTGGTTCCCAGCAAATAGCCTGCCCATACCTTGACCACCCTGCTTGTAATCCAGTGAGTGTGTCGTGGTTTTTCCTTGTTTCCATTGATCCCCCTATTGGGGGTCATCTGAATCTCCATCCAATCTCTCTTCAGCTTCTGTCTGTCCTTCAGTGCCTGAGAAACTGGGACTTTGATAGTAATAAGAGAATAGACGGTACTGGGCAAAGAGAACCATGGGAAAAAAAAAACTTAATCATTAGAGTTCAGAAATGCCATATGGGAGTGCTAAAATATATAGCCATGGATGAGCATATTCACCCTGGGCAGCAGGCCCAGTTCCATTTAAAAGCTATTGGGACAACTGACGGAGGACCTGCACCGCACATAGGCCTCCCTGCGACCCTTTGCCCTGTGGGGAATTTCACTCTGAGGCAAAGGTTTTCAAAAGCTGAACACTCGTTTAATCACTGAATTAAGGTCTTGATCCATTTCCAGTTGAAATCAAAGGCATAGCTCCCATTGATTTCTGGAGCGCTGGACTGAGGTCCGGAGAAGTCAACACTTCTGGGTGCTGCTCCATTTTGAAACTCCAATAACAAATATATTTGGAACTGCAGAGGAGCAGGCATTGAGTGCTTTGTTTGCAAGGACTAATATTTAACACTGAGAAACATAAATACTTTCTAAAATGTTTAACGCAAATGATTGTTGCCATAAAGCTGGAACGGCACAGGGGTTTCATGCATCTTAGAAATGTTTTGACATACAACCTCAACCAGGATTTAATAAGATTCTTCTGCTCTAAAAAGTACTCATAATTTTTGCTTAATTTCTACATGTTTTCTCCCCCTTTAATTGTAGCTCAGTAAAGTAAAGGGACTAATCTCAGATAAAAGTAGAAACACCAAGATTAAAGTGCACTTCTGTTTATTTTTAAGGGCAGTGGGTTAATATGAGAGCTCTATTGTTGATGTCAGCATCACAAGCCAAAGATAAACACCACTTTTCTGCGCTTACATCACATTTTCAGGGCATTATTCTTCATTAATGAGTATTTTCGTCTGCATAGGACAGGAATGACTGTGTCATAAGCTTATTGGCTACCAATCTTAGCCATTTCTTGGCTGTTTTATAAAATATTCACTCCATTTTATGATGATCGTTGAATATCTTTCAGTGCCATTTTTTATTTTCATTTTCTTTAAGTTTTATCTGTCTTTCCAGTGGAGTTTTTTTTTTTACAAAAAGAATTTTATTCTTTAGATGTATAGTTTCTTGTGTTATATCTTTATTATCATTATCTCAAATAAGATATTCGAAATATCTTACTCTCATAATGGTCCAGATTTCTTGTGGGTAACATTATCTTCTAATAATGTATATTTACAGGCTTGTTTTGTGGATTTTGAAATCTATTTTCTTTCTCTTGTTCTATCTATTGTTGGACAAATTAGTTGTTTTACTGTTAAATCCATGCAGTAATTTGCTTTAGAAAGAATGGGAGATATTATCTACCTAGTTAGTTATAAAGACACTAATCATCGTAGTCTTCCTTCTTGTCCATCTTTTAAAGTGTCCCTTTTAAGAAATCTATCAATCACCTGTATCCAGGTACTCAAGTCTGCCCATAAATAATTTCACCATGTGATTAGTGAATAGCTTGATTTTCTAAAAGAGAGGTGGAGAGCTTCCAAAGCTGTGGAGAGGTATTTTTGTTCTTTATTGGAAAGTCCTTTGTGCAGCCCACCAAGAAGCACATCCTACAGCTGCTGGCGGGGGTCACATGTTTCAGACGTTGCTTTTTAGAAAGCCAAGCAGCATAAAGCTCTGTCCTGTGAGATACTGTAAGAAGTCTATAAATTAAAATCATTTCTTGCTGTCATCTTATTTTGTCTTGTAATTCTTGGAGGACAGTCTCTGAAATGTATCTAGCCTTGCTTACCTATGTTAAAATCATATTTTCTGCTTCTTTTTCACCTGCAGAGGTTCATGCAGGTTGTAGCAAATATCCCTCCCCTTTTACTCCTTTTGGTCAGGAGAAGTTGGAACTAAAGTTTTGTTTTCCAAACATAGGAAGTTCATTTATGTTACATAACTTACTGTGGCCAAAATCAAACGGGACACAAATTATCAGGAACAAAATATAGTATGGTGCTCATATGGTAGTTGTAGGTGTAGGTTAGCAAGGCCTTGGAAAGGTGGGTTTCTGCAGATTCGACTTTCATAGTATTGAATATCTCAAATTCCAGACAGTCACTTAGTGTATTTCACCTGAGATGCAGAGGTCTTTCATATATTAGTTGACTGACATTGTTAAAAATTTATATTTAGTAAGGTGGGTTTGACAAAAAGAAATAGGTTTTTAATCTTTTATGACCCATTTAAGAAGTATTGTTATAGTAAAGAATCTATTTTTCAGAGACCAAGAGAAAGAGAAATCCTTAGCAGCAATTACAGCAAGAGTTTAACATATGTTGTGTGCAGACAGATGAGAGGTCAGGGTACGTAAAGCCTTGCACACAAGAGGAATTTGTAAAAATGGAGTCTGGTTTCAGTGTACAATTTAAAAGAAGACAGGCATATGTAGTAGGATCTACTTCAATAATACAAAAAGAGAGAGAGATGGTTGTGGTATACAGCTTAAAATATCCCTCTGTTTAATGTGTGCAGTATAATTAATATATTCTTCATCACATCATATTTTAAAATAATATTTAATGTGTCTGCATTTATGCAATCCTTGCTAGTTCCGTTAGTTCTGATAGACATCTCACAAGCTGTAAATATGACTGAGATGAAGAGCTGATGCAGCTGAAATATATGAACGTAAAAAAGGCTGGCTCAAGAGCTGGGATCACCACGGACTTCCCATGTGGCGGAGGGTAGCTGAGGCTCCTGGACAGGCTTTGGTGGTGGAGGGCTGCTCTGTGCAGTGCCGGGATCCTCCGCTCCTGCGGCCCCCGCGAAGGCTCGGGCCAAGGCACTTCCCAGCAGCCTGCTCAGGTTTCCTTCCCTCTCAGAGCAAGGACCAGTGGCTGCCAGTTGCAAACCTGGCTCTTCCCCCAGCCTGGAGCTGGCACCTTGCTAAGTGCTTGCATGAATGTGGGAGTTAAGGCACGCGGTGTCTTAGGGAACACATAGCTTCTGTGTCTAAGAAGCATGTGTAATGGCCCTTCTTCGCCTGACAGGAGTGGTTTGGATGTAAATGCTTGGCAAAGGTTGTAAAGAAACATAAACAAACTGTTTTGATCAACCCTAAACTAATTCTTGTTTACAGTTTTCCTGTGTGGAAATTTAGAAATACTCACTTTTTCCAATTCAGAACAAAACTAATTTCAAAATCTTGAAAGCCTTCTCAAATATTTTCCTTGCTTCACATGGCTCTGCCTTACAGAAGAATTTGCTCAAAAAAGCTACAGTAGTTCAGAAAGAGACCTAGAAACAAGATGACATGATTTAAAGGACCAACTGTGTTTAACCTCTGCTGAGGTTACCTCAAAATCTCAAAAAAAAATTTTCATCAACGACTTTTGAACAATTAAAATAACCTACCATATAATCATAAGAAAAAAAAAGAAGATTTAGAACAGATTATTTATTGTGAAATATTTGTTAACATCTCAGCGCCACATAGTGTAGTCTTCCTGACACAAGTACAGTCATGGCGAATGAAGGTGAAGACAGCTGACTGCTTTTCCAAACTGTACTGTGACTGTTAAATTATAGGGTAGCCCACTGAAGCAACCAGTACTGAATGGTTCCTGCCTGTTGGGGTAAGAGACACTAAAAATATCAACATATTGTCCCAAGATAATTTCCCCTATCTTTGAACTACACAGCTGCACATATATTTTTGTGAACACTACACAGGAAATAAAACTGTTAGAAATCAGCTTACTAGAATTAGGTGTGCTAAAGTGCACCTACAGTGTTATAGGGCAACCATCTTTATACATGCAGATCCTGTATTTGCATGTATATAGATGGCTTTCTGATCAGGATACAAAAAGCGACTATTGCGATCATCTAGTCTGGTCTTCAGCCAGAAATACTTGTTTGCAAGTATTTGTACTTATCGTCTATTTGCGTGTCCATCTCTTTAGCCATCCCACAGTCATTTTACTTTCTAAGCAAAAGTTTAGGCTTCTTCAAATTTTTCTATCCACCCACTTAACTTTGAACATCTTGCTCTTCCTGGGAAAAACTAGTCTGAATTCTTTGATCTTCCAAATACTTCTTGTAGGACAGCAGGCATCCAACTTGACCTGTGTGCATCAGCATTTGTGTGGGGATATGAATAACACTTTCCTTCTTCCTACATGTGTTTGGGAAGGAAAGCAGTGGAATGACATCATTTTCATTAATATGTTCTTACTGTACAGATGCTGTAGTGACAAAGCTCCTAAATGTTTTTTACCATAATTTCTACAAACTGATATCTGAGATACTCTCAAGATTTCTTGTGTCAAAGGCAGGAGAAGTTGGAGCCTAAGAAAACTTAGACATCAGCCTGTAGTGTTTTGTCTGTTTTCATTTGTCTCTGTCATGAAAATGCACTCAAGAATCTCACTCTGAATTAAATCAAGGCCATCTAATGGGGTAATTTATAATTCATCTCTCACTTTTGAGCCCTTAGGCCACACTTTTCTCTCTTTTTAAAATGTTATTAATCATTTCATCATATACCCTTCAGTAACGAGGTCTGAAGCATCACACTGTAAGAGCCTTTGCATGTCACTGCATCCAGGAGCTGGCTGTCACAGGTAAGACTTCTAATAATCCTAGTCATACCTTCATCAAGCTCTCATTTAAAACAAATCACTTAATTTGCCACCTGTGCGCCTCTGGAAAGGTGGTTCCAGAACCTCACTCCTCTCATAATTAGAATCTCACTTCTGTATTTCCAACCAAATTATAGTCTTGCCCTGAGTATGTACAGGCAGTCTTGTACCAAATGCCAGCCTTAGCTGAAACATCTTTTCACCTCTTCTGCAACTATGCCTGTTCTCCACTATCATATTCTGGACCATGCTGAGTGAGCACCTTTATTCTCCTCTCCACAATTCTCCTGTATTTCATCTCCCTCATAGCCCTTCTGTGCAGGTGACCCACTTGGCAGAAAGGTCCAAAGAGCAGAGTTACTCCTTGTAACATTAACAGCAATGCGCGTTACAAAAAAATATTTAGAACTTTGTCAAGATAAGAGAAAGATGTCTCAGCTAAAAAGAGTATGGGTCACTAGGCATCAAAACAAATTAAAGGGAGTTTTTGCTTGCCTCATTTATGCTTAGTCAGAAAGCAGATATAGTAGATATATGTTCTAGACTAATCAGATTACAATATAATTTAATCGAGTAGCTCATCTTCAGCACCAGTCTCACATCTATAAAGAGCAAAGCTTAAACTTGAGCAAAGTCATATTGCTTTTCTCTGGCATAATTTGGAATTATTCAAATAGCAATACTACAGATAATGAATTCAAAGTTAATCAAATTGTTGTACCAATGAGCTTAGTAGTTCATCTTCAATATTAAGTTCATAAGATCATTTATGGTCAACTGCTTAAAAAAGAAAGCCTTATCTTCATCAAAATTGTAGTCTAGTTAGTTTTTGTGATTTGTGTCAAGATGAGGTTTAGATTAAAAGAACCTACAGAAATTAAAGCTGGAAGACAGAATTTCTGCTCTTTGAAGAAATAGCTCTTTTTAAAGAGGTCTCTGTGTTTTCTCATGTCTTCAAGAAATATATGAAACTTTTTGCTTTTGTGTAGTATAATTTTACTATTATTCTTTACAGACTGTTGTTTCACCAACAGATAAAAAGGTAACATAATCACACATGCTTTGAACTTTTGTGAGAATGCTGAAAGCGTGATATGAAATCATCTGGGTAACTGAAAGGGGAAGGAAAACCATCACCTTTAAATGTTTATGAAAAATTATAGAAAATTTTTGCAAAAGCTCAGAATATTCTCTTTTTTTCTACAGTGCAAGAGCTTGCTAAGTACCAATAAGAGCTTTGTCCATTCCCTTACTTTGAGTTTGAATATCTGCTTTGCATCAGGATGGCTGTATGCTTTGAAGGATGTTCAATGAAGCCCTCACAGTGAAATATTTCTAGCCAGTAGAAAGTCCATTATTCAATGTTGCATAGGAGACCAAAATCAAGTTAACTGACAGTTCTGTGCCAGTCAGCTTGAAATCTAAAAGACACTGCAGGCTGATGAAGATCTAAATCTTGGTTTCCT
Organism: Apteryx mantelli; assembly: GCF_036417845.1. Taxonomy (NCBI): domain Eukaryota; kingdom Metazoa; phylum Chordata; class Aves; order Apterygiformes; family Apterygidae; genus Apteryx; species Apteryx mantelli. The sequence goes on from NC_089982.1 coordinate 6,342,675, forward strand.
CTCCAGTTCAAATGCAAGGGACAAGATCCAGTCATCTACTTCAGATGGTGGCAAAATTTTTCTCTGCTTCAGTGGACACAGAATCAATCCCAGTGAAACTCCTGCCCATAGCGAATGACAATGTTTGTAGTGTGCACAGATGGGGAAAGTACTGGCTGCCACACCAAGAACACAGACGTAGAGGCTGGAACAGAAAAGGTCCCTTTTTTGCAATTGGCTTTGCCTGAGCGAGACTTTGCACCCACGGCATCAGATCATTCACTGGGTCAGGTAAAGGGGGGGAAGAGGGTAGAAAATTGACCTGGGTGATGGATCTATGGGCTGCTGGTGTGTACGTTCATGTGCTGGAAGCATCTGAGTGTTAACACATGGTCTCCCTATCAAAGGTCTGTATATGAAACTCAGCTGCTGCAGTGACAGAAGATTTTGTGTTGTTAGTGCACACTTCATTAAAATACCAGCTGAAATCCAAGTCTGAAATCCCACAGTTTGTGTTAGTTGATAAAACTCAATTGCCTCTAATTACTGTTAGTATGGCTTTAAAATAATATTTTGTTGTAGCAAAGGTCCCCTTGTGATGAGGAATAGCTGGTATCCAGAACTGTAAACTTGGGAAAGAGTGTAAATGGGGGGGGGGGGGAGAAGGGGGGGTGTACATGATCAAGCCTGCTTTTACTACTGTACTCTAAATCTCCTAGCTAAAGCACTGCAAAACAATCAGGAATGCAGTACTGGAAAAGAGAAAGTTTAAATGTTTGTGCCTCCAAAAATTAAATGTACCTTAAGAAATAAACTGAACAACTGCAGGTCCTCTTTGAAACCATGAGACAGTTTCATGATCTGGAGAGGAGAACCTGTCAGAAGTGTGCTGCTTTGTATCATTTGCATAGGCCTCAATTCTTCAAAGCGCTTATATGAAGATGAGATTATTCCTCACTCTAATACCCAGGTCTCGCTCATGCACTTGATGTTCAGCTTGGAGCTGGAGAGGACCTTGCTAGCTGCACTGAAGCATCAGCTCTTGGTGTCACTACCGCAGATCCTACCTGTGCAGGTGTAGCTGCCATGAGCTCATGTCTCAAAGTAAAATATTGGTGGAGACCCAGACACAATTCTTTTTTCAGTGTAGTTTGGCTATTCAACAATAAACCTTGTACCTGGAATTGACCTTTATGCAGAGGTAAAAATCTTGTAGGTTTTTACAGCAGGATGAGCATGCTGACTCTCTTGTACAGAATATACAGTCTTGGTTTTATACTAGGACAGAAGGAGGAAGAGTGATCAGGTTCCTCAAACTTTGTATTTCTAAATCTCATACTAATATTGTTAAAAATATTCATATAAGTTGTTCACAAAAAAATAACATCAATGCATTTGTATATTGCTTTAGCTACAGGCTTCCATTCATGAGAGACCATTTTAAAAACATCACTGGATACCTTATGAAAGTTTAATAAGACTTTTTATTGACACAGTAGGAAATCTTTTCAGAAGATTTTGTTTTAAATCAAAACCCTTTGGACCTCTTGCTGAGAAGCTCAAGTGACCCCGAGGTCCTAGCTGATCTCCACTGGTGGTGGATGCAATTGCAGAGAAAAATGGCAAAATCACTGATGGACAAAAATCCATTTGAAGAGAAGCAGGCAAAAAAACAGTCAGTGAGTGCTTAGGCACTCATCATTTTATTTTTATTCTGTTGATTCTGGTCAGAGCTTTAGCCTTCAGCTGAGCCAAGATTGCATGCCAGAGCCTGAAAATGCCAGCAACCACCAGAATTATTCTCTCCTAATAATGGCTCTATTATTAAGTAGGCTGGATTCCGGAAGGGCACAGAAGTGCCCTTTTGCCTTTTGGGACCCACAGCTCCCATGAGACCCTTCATCTCTGGCCACCATGCCTGGGGAAGGTGACAAACAGGGCCCAGACAAGGCAGCAAGCTGAGCAGACAGCCAGCTTGCTAACCAGGAGGAGGTGCTGAGGAGCATGATGCCTTTATGACTTTCTCTTTTTCAAGGGTGACTTTGAGCTAGAAAAGAGTATTTCTTCCTGGTTGTTTCACTAGATACTTAAATCGGATGGCCTAAGTGGTGGGTTTGTGGTTTGTTCCCCCCACCAGGACTACCAAAAAAGCAGTAGACATCTTTTTGCTGTTTCCAGTAATCTAGTAGCAAGAACATGCAGGTCAGCTGTGGGAATCTTGGGCTGATTTATATTTCTGTCTGCTTTAATACAGAGATCTGAATGGAGATTTGCTACCCAATGGGGAAGTGACCTCAGCTATATGCAGCAGAATAGATATGCAAAGCCTGGCCCAGGAAGATGATTAATCTATCTGTCTTTAGCCACCTGCTCCCCATACCATGGAAGCAGGCTGAGGTGAGCTGTGAGCGGGCGGATGGTTCTAGCAGTGATACCTGGACTTAGATGCCACATTTCCTTTTTCTCTACCGGTTCTCTTTCCTTCACCCTGTCTCTAACAGGAGCCCTTTTTCCCTCACAGTCAGAAAAGTGATCTTTGCAGTTGCATGAGCTTATATGTTTTAAGGTGTGAGGGAGCCTCAGGATTAGCCAGCCTGAACCTCAGAGGTAGGTGCTCTGGGAACAGTAATGAAGCAGCATTATTTGTCCCAAGTGGGGGCCCTCTTTTTGAAACATACCTGTATACTCAGCTCACCCAGACATAGTAGTGCTTGGCTAGAACAGATACTTTTGCGAAGCATCAGCAAAAATAATTATCTCCTAGTCTCACCTCTTCTAGTCAAATGGATAGATAAGTTCATAAATTATGGTACTGTTTCTTAAAATATTTTTGTTGGGAATCTTGGCTGTTTTGATACATTTTCGATTGGAAATAGAGTAAAATAAGATGAAATTAAGCATGAAACAAGGAGACAGTTCAGTCTGCTTATAGCTTCAATGAGTTCAGTGTGTTTTGTACACAATTTTTACATGAGGGCTGAAGTGGGCCTGAGGACTTTGCTGCCAGGGGAATGAGGAGAGGCCTCAGCCTGTGATCCCAAACAGGACAAGGTTCAGAAACTTTGCCTGGTTTCAAACTAGAGATGTGCAGATGAGTCTGGAACCTGACCCTATAGAAAGACGAGTACCCTCATGGAACTAATAAGGGTAAAGCATGCTCTATATCACATACACTGGACTTTCAAAACAATCTCATGTATTCATGAGCAGGTTAGAAATGTCTCCCAGGACTTTGGGATTTTCTAGTTCTGTTGAGCTGGAAACATTATAAGCATGGTCTTTGTTGCAGAGTTTGAGCATTTCCCCTTGTTGAATACAGACGTGCAGAGCAACAAAAAACAAAAGGAACTTTTCACACCTCAAAATGGATTTAATCTGGGGTCAGTCAGAGTTTGGGGCAAAGCTTTTTGATCTTCCTCATTTTAATCAAAGCATTTGGCTCATGCCCTCAAAACTTTCATTGTCAGAGTAAGATCAGCAGAATTCATTTGCAGGTCCATTAAGCAAACAAAACCACATTCCCTGCTGTCACCTCAGTTCATGCTTTAGCAATTTTTAGAAATTCTTTTTAAAAATAACTTCCTCTAGGTTCCAGGAGCACTATTATTCCAGCCTGAGTGGTTATATGTATTTATATAAACACACAACACAAAATAGCAAAGTGCGTACATCCATATTTTACCATCGCTATCCTTGCCACTGAAACAAAAAAGAGATAAAACTGCATTTTGATATCCTTTAAATCAGTATTGAAACCCTTCCAGAATGTGAAAGTTATTCTGGCATCTTGTTGAAGGTTAACTCTAGAATTCTGGAAGGATTTCAATAGTAATGAAAAGGACAGTAAAGTGAGTAAAGCTATTTCAGAAGCATTCCTGAAGGGTAATGCTGGTAGGCTAGAGAGATTTCAACAGTAGGCTAGAGGGCAGCAAAATTATTTCTGAAGTATTCCTGAAGGAGAACTTTAATAATCTAGTAGTATTTAAAATAGTTCTGCTGTGGTGGTAAAACTATATGGCAAATGTCCCTGACAGGTAATTTCATTCTTTGAAATAACAAGGTAAAACATCAAAAGTATGAAGCCTGCTGCTTAGAAACTATATCTGTAAGAAATGGAGAGAAAAAGCAGTCACTCTGGAGGCTGGTACAAAGTCTCAGGGGATAAAAAGTGACATTCAGCCTTGTGCAGAGGTCTCCGTGCAACAGCTGCGCACAGCCTCAGTGTGAAGAGGACTCACATGAGACCTGGGGGAAGTGTGGGAGCCAAGCTCTCCCCACCATGCAGGGATAAATTCTGTCCCATCAGAGACCCAGACCTGCGGCATCCCTAACACACTCCCCCCTCCAGGGGAAAACCTCTGAAAAAGAGGATCCAAAGCATGGGGTCACCTCAGCTGCTTCCCTTCAGGTTACTTCTCCCTGTTTCACATGCTGCAAGTGTGGGAGTCCTCCTACCACTTGACTGCTTGGGTTTTGTTAGCTACTTCCATATATTAGTCTTAATATCACTAGTAGTGCTTAAAGCCCAGTTTATATTACTCCTAGTTTCTGTCCAGAATGGAGGGTGCCTCAGATATATTCTTGAAGGGTAGTAATGTGAGTTAGAAGCTGGCAAAGGATGCAGGGAAGAAGCTTCTGATCACCAGGATGAGGTGAACTTGAGCAGTACCAGGCTGCGGTTGTCCCCAGCTTTTTATTGTTCAAAGACCTGCACAAAGAGCCAGACAGCTGGTGTAGGAAAGCCCTGTAAAGGAATCTGAGTATTTTGAAATAACTAGCCAGGTAAGTACAGAACTGAGGGAACCCACAGGTGCAGAGGCCTGAGGCAGAGAAGTGAAGGCATTTTTGAGCTGAGGCAGGTGCTTGTGCTCTTCAGCTGGCGAGAAACCTGGTGCTTCTCACCAGCTGAAGGTGTGAGAAGGGCTGAAGGGCAGGTCATTCTCTTATTGGAATTGTTAGTTGCTCTCTTTAAACTGTGATAAACCAAAAAAGGAAAAAAATGAAGCATAGCTGGAGGGCTAAACTCCTTAGCTAGGGGGGATGGAAATTCAGACAGTATCCATTTCTACATAGTGAAAACTAAGCTACTAGTATACTGCCTGTCTCTCCTCCAGTAAACCTTTCCTCCATATTGTGTAGATGACCTGATATTTTTCTGGAGTTGCTATGAAACATTTCTCTCTTTTTTTTATAAATGCAAGTAGAACCCATCAAAGAAAGAACATGGGTCCAAAAAATCATTTTTTCCTGTTGTTCTTTAAGAAAAAAAAGAAAAGAAAAAGTATCTTTCAGGTGTATAAAAAGTGACAAAACATATTCATGGCTTTGTGCATATTCTGGCTGTACTCAGATGCCTTCTGTGCCTACCCATATGCCTTGAGTGCCTTCCAAACACCAAAGAACCATCCTTACTCCTCAGACCCCTTAACTGAAGGACAAAATTAGTTGCAGTCATTACTAACTACTTGGAATAATTAATTCCTCCTAACTTTTGTTAATTAGTTACACAATAATTTTGTTCATTAGAGATCAGTGAACTTTAGATTCAGATGTCAAGTTCTCTGTTTTGTTCACCTAAGGGTCTACAAATATGGAACCTCCTCGGTCTGGAAAGTGAATGGGAAATCTCACCAACTGGATTTTCCTGAAGGTCTGCATGCTACCTAGTTTTGACTCAGCTGGGAATACCACAAAAGCAAGCTTGCTTATAATGTCTCACGTCTTAGTCCAGCTGACTCAGAGAAATACACAGGCATGTGCAAATTAAATACAGACATAATTTAGCCAACCAAATATGCAACCCAGCATTAAATTTGTTTGAGTTGGAACAAATTTTGGCTAGTAGTTCTAGCTCCTTCTTACATATCATATCTTAACTGGTATGCTGCATTCAGCTACATTACATATTGGAGGTAACCATGACCGAGTCAATGAGGAGTAATTAGTGTGTGCCTCCACCTTTTCCACCATTCCCTTTGTTCTCTGCTGAGAGAAATAAAGGCAACAGGCATTTTATGCCCTGTCTGTGCAAGAGACAGTCTCACCTGCAAGCAAGGCATGGTTTGCAGGGAGAGTGTCTTTATCTTTTACTCTTTTTTAAGACTGACTGATACAGTTGGGAAAAAAATGACAAATTCAAGTCAGTCTTGGAAAAGATATTGCATCTTACTACTTCACCTCATCTATATGCCAAGATCACCGTCGCTACAGTAGTACTACTACTTACCCTTTAGTGTATGCTGCTGTTTCCCCGAGCTGACTGAGTTCATCTGGTCTCTCTGCCCTTAGCAAATGCTACTGAACTCTTCTGTTTGAAAAAGGCTTCCCAACACCAAAACGATAGCAAACTGATGCTACATTTTGGCCTTAAGCACACCTCTGTGGACACACATAGAAAACAAGAAATAAATTGATACAAGCTTTTAAAAAAGCAACCACACAAATTTATTGAGAGCCAAATTATGACTTTGCAAATGGAGATTTGGCAAAGATCTGGCTATTTTTGTGACTGGCATTGCTTTTGCAGAAGGTGTTCAGATTCTAGAGCAGAGGGTGCCTGGATAGGTAGAACATCTCCCAAGGGAAACCTCCAGCATGCTCTCCATCAATGTTTAAATGAGATACCTTCAAGGCTAACTCTAACTACCCTGTACCCAGAGCTCCTAACAAACTGTCGAGGGACCAGGGGGTTGTTCACAGGAATCATATGGTGAATCATTCTGACGGGTGAATACTATCCAAGAAAATCAAAATCTGCTTGTAAGTTTGAGGGTAGAAGCAGGAAATGGAGATGTCTGTCTTATAAATTGTTTAACATGAAATATTCCCTTAGATCTGATGAACGCTGTAGTAACAGCTGTCAAATATGGAGACGCTGCCTATTTAAAATGTTTGGGTTTGCTGATGATCCTCAGAAATGCTTCCCAAGTCTTCTTCATCTTAAAGACAATGTACTGAAACTTCAGGGTTTCCTTTTATACTTCTCTATCAGCTGATCTGAACTGTGCTGCATCATTCTTCAAAGGTGTAATGTTTTGCATCACTGCTGTTGACTATGGGAGCATTTTTATTTCTTATAAGCATTATTGCTGCGCCTACTGGAGTTTCTAAGTCTCTTCCAGCAGCTTTTCACATTTATGAAGTAGGTACTCGCACATTCCAATAGTGTCCCCATTTGCATAGCCTGAAGAGGAGAGATTAGATTTATCAGCATTTTTTTAAAATGGATGTCCTTCAAGGACAGCCCCCAGAAAGCAAAGGTCAATACAGTAAAGGTAACTGCATTAATCATCTTCACCATTTGAATTAAGGAAGAATAAATAAATAAACAGCTTAGCATCATGATCATGTATCAAGGGGTTATTTTAGGTCACGTGCACATTAAACATAATCCCAAGGATGTCAGGACTAATGTTACAAATGTTTCTGTTAATGCTTTTTCCTGAATGGAGATGTGGAGCCTTGCATTAAGCTGTGTAATAATGTTATCAATAATAACAGGGTGTATATTGTGGCAGTGCAATGAATTTGTTCTGCGTGTGAACCCTTCTGTAACTACACATGTTAAGGGCTTTAGCATGGTGGTTTGTGGGGAGTGATGGAGAATGCTGACATGGTGACCTCCATGGATTTCTTTCTGGTGCTGTGGGCTAGTCTGCGAGTATGTTATTCTGCGTGAAAGAAGTATTGGCATAAATACAAGAAAGAGTATCATTAGGGGAAAATGCTTAGGGAAATCAGCTCACCAAATCCTAGAAAGAAAGAACTACCTGGTACCAAGGAGGATAAGGTGGTGGGGCAGGTGGCTGAGGAGAAGAGGGAGAGGACTGCATGTTTAGCTGATGATGTGGAGAATATAGAAGCTGGCATCCCAAAAAGCAATGAGATTATTAGGGCTGTATTCACAACATAATTAAACAGTTTTTAAATTTGAGCCTTTGAGGTTTGGATAAGCTAGGGTGCTGTAGATTTGTGCTATCATCTTGTGCGTGTGGGAAATGCGTATGCTGTTCCAGCAAAGATCCTTTTGTACATTGAAATTTAGCAATTTCAGTACTTTGAATTTGTAGTTATTGCGTATAGAAAAAGGCATGGACAATAATTTTTCAAAAACCTGCTCAAGTGCATAACTTGGCACACCAGAGTAGCCTCAATTTAATAGGACTGAAAGTGTGGATACACACATATTTCCTGAGTAGAAGCATATGGCAATTTGTTATAGTGACTGAAAATTATTATTTTTTAAATATTCAGGAGCATGTCAATATCTTTCACATGAAAATCTCCTCTGTAATTATTGGAAAAAGGCTTTTTAGTCATATTAATCAAAATCCTTACCAAAATATTCCGTTCACTGAAATTCTATAATAGGAAACCAGCCTTTAATAATCAAAAAAATTGGGTAAAAAGGAAAAATTTCATTAAAATTATCTGAAATTCAAAATACAAGTCAATTTCCATCTTTGCACAGAAAAACAACTTTAAAAGGATAAAGTGGTTCACAAAATAATTTCCAATTTTGTCTTTATTCTGACATGTACTGAGCAAAAACATTAACTACTTCTCGAATCTTACCTTATGGACACGTTATGTATTTATCGGTAAGAAAACATCCTTAAGATTTTCTGATGCAGTTTGCTGCTAATGTCCCTTTGTTCATTTCAACATCTTCTTAAGTTGTCAAAATTTTAAAAAGCAATATAACTTTATAAAAAAGCTAATTTGATTTATTGGGGTTATTTTTATTTATTAACCAATTTGCTTCTGGGTTGATTTTCTTAAGTGCTAAGTTTCATAATGGAAATGCTGACACAACTTTAAGTATAGGAGCAAATGCTATTCTAATAATTCAGCTGAATAAATACCAGCCAGCATTTAGTTATTTTCCCAGGAACTGGATAAACAGCCACTTCCTTTTTAGTGTCTCTTTGTAAAGTAAAAGTTCTGCAGCCAGCTAATCATCACTATGAAATTTTCTATTTAAAAAAATCCAACATTTCTTTTGTTTATTCTACAAAATCTTTGTGGCTCCATATTAGTCACGTAAAAAAACCCTTCCAAAACAAATACACTTACTTGGCAATGAACCATATTTTGACCTATTTCAGCAAGCACTGTTTCTGAACGCACAGTGTGGCTTTTATAGATGAGAACAAGAGTATGAGCTTGGCTGAATAATTCAGATGACGATCCACATTTGAAAAGTTCAGAACTATTCCACTATGGAGATTTAATTCAACCTGTTGTTTTGGATGAGCTGCTCAGAATTTGTAGTTAGGTTTACAACAAGTTATGCGTTAAAGCAGCCACTCACCTTTGGTGTGCATGAAGGCTGAGCTTGGATGGTCCTCAAAATACCTCCCAATATTTGCAAGTTGATCAATTCTTTCAAGCTTGTAGTGGTGTCATATTTGGTATATGTTTGCTGGAATATTTGTTTTTAAACCAAACTGGTGGATTAGATTAACGTAGCACTTGGATTAAATTAAAGTAGCACTATCTGGTTTACTGAACTAAAATCCTTTACAGCAGGTGATAACCCGCTCCTGGTGTAGCTTAGTGTAGCAATCAGTGCAATTTAATCTGACACACTGAACAACCCCAGCAGCATGGCTGTTGTGTTATGTCATTACAGGGCAGGGTTCGTTGGACTGGTTTTATTCTGGCTTTTATTCACGTCCACATCATATCAGTCAGAAATAAGTTTGCACTGAAGAAACAGGAATGGTTTGCCTTTGGGGATTTTTTTGGCAAGATGAAAGGGAAAGGCTTTCCTCAAAGCTTCTGCTAGTCTGAACCCAGTTTATTATTGAAAGTTTCAACTTAAATTTTTGTAGATAGACTCTGGCTGTTTCTAAAATGAGCACTGCACTCCTGGAAAGATCCTTCCCCACGGATTACTGACAGGTGCTTTTAACTAAGTTTTGCCTGGGAACAAAGAGAACCATCACAACAAAGCAGCTAATCTTATAAACCTTCACTGACACAACGCTTAAGTCTCAAACAGGATAATCTGCCCAAGCTCCGCCAACGCCAATACAGCAGAAGATCCCCCTCCAGCACCTATGCATGGCCTGGGATGCACTTGAGAGAGGTGGACTCTTTGCAGGCCCAGACCTGGCACAAAGCATTAGTGGAAAAGCAGGCACAAGATGGAGTCTGTCGGCGTGGAGAGAGATCCCTCCATCAGGCTGTGCAATGTGCCGCTTGCAACACATTATTCAGATTACACAGCCTCTGTTTTCAATTGCGGGCTTTTCTGCTTTCCCTTTCACTAACAGCTACCCCACTGGGTGGGTGGTGTGACAGCTCTTGAGTTTATACATCCTTAAACTGTACTAATTACTGGCTTTTAAGTAACTGAGAGTTTTTATGGCATCTTCATTAAGGTAATAGTAAGTGGGTGGATACGCACGTCAATCAAGTGAAACGGCAGATGAACTGGAGATGCTATTTCAGTTAATTTGTCTTGTTAATTTGATTGCTCTATTTCCAATTGTTTAAAATGACAGCCTCGTCCATGGTAATGAAACAGGCTAAATTTTGTCTAGCTTTCTCCCCCTATATAAATTAGATGCTTTTTTTGTAGCATGTGTGGAGCTGTTAAAGAGCTATATCCTGAATGCTAGCATATATGTGTGTGTGTGTGAGGGATGCTGAGGGGCAGAGATGGCTGATGAGATGTAGAAAGCTAGTCAGATGCCCACGTTCTCCTTTCCTAGCAAAGACACCAATATTCAAAAATGAAAAATCATGTAGCTCAGGAGTCTCTGTAAAGGCCACTTAAACATATACCAAGGAGGTAAACCTCGGAGGAGACCACGAGACAAAAGGGCAGTTACTGATTGACTTTGTCAGAGGTGTCTGAACTGATGCTGTTGTGGATGCTAGCAGTTTAAGAAGCAATTACAGCTTCTTTCTGAAGAGTTTGGATCTGATTAAGTAGGCTTTGAGTTGGATTAAAGGAAAGGCATGCAAAGTAGTAAAGTCACACTTTGGTGTGCTTACGGGAGCATTTTAAACTGTATGCAGTGACCAGTTTGGAAACTCAAAATAATAAAAGGAAAAAAATCAAAAAGGCAAAAATGGGGGGAAAGGACATAATATCTGTACCAGATGTATACATTTTCCTACCTTCCCCTCCTTACGAGAACTCTAAGAAGTAACAAAAAAGGGGGGACCGCTGGGGTAGGCTGCGATGGACTGTTCAGTGTTCTGACTGAGAGCTGCAAAAATAAGTTGTGAAAGTGCATTAGCAAGAAAAGAAGAGGAGGAATGATCCCTGGGAATGGATAGTGACCCAAGATAAAAATAGTAAACTGAAGCTATTTATTCAGCTGAGCAATAGTGAAGTTAGTTAAGGGAGAGATGGCTACATTCTGCGGAGCAGCCCTTGTAATGAAGCTAGCATTGCCCAGGTGACTGACGAAAAGGAGTCAGGAAGCATTTAGTTGAGTTGGAGTTTTTATTTGATTTGACACATGTATTTTCTTGCCATGAATATTCATGCAAGCAGCTTTTTGAATAAGCGTGTGTGTGGCAAGAGTATAAAATTCTAACGTACTGAAGTCAGCAGGAGCGTTGCTATCCAAAAGTAATAGAATAGAAACTTTCAGGTCATTCCAGCCTGCACTACGAAAATCCCTCTTCCTCCATTCCCCACTTTTGCACTGGACAGTACCTCTGCTTTCTTGCTCCTGGAGAACTTCCTGGGCGCAGGCCAGAGCTCGGATGTAGAGGGTTCAAAACTGGGGTTGTCTGGGAAGAGCTACCCTGTCCATGCCCAGCAATGGGCCTGTAACAGCAACCTTTCTTTTCTTTGAAATGAACTGTGTGAAAAGGAAATAGTAAGTTGTACTAGCAAAGATGTATTTTTTTTAAATGGCACTTGTGTATCTGGAATTTGTTGTCTTAGTTATGTGAACTGTGAGTATGATTTTTACTTCTAACAGACCTGGTTATATTCAGCAAAATATGTAAGGGTAGCACAAATATAACTAATTATGATCTTTCTGAGCCTTTTCTGAACTCTGTTCTGATCTTTCAGTGTAGAGGTCATAGAATTTTTGCTGATAATGGTGAGAAAACTATAAAATGAGCATCTTACAGCTCCTGTGGGTGTTTTATCATGATGTCAGTAATATTATATACTCAGTTTTTATGGACTTTGTTTTTAAAATTGTATTTGTCATAGGAAAATATCATTTTGATTACTCTTGACAAGAAATTTTACAATGCAACTAGATGAGCATTTTCTGCTAAAGATGGAAGATTTGGTACTGAAAATCTCAAATGATCAGGCTTTGTTTTTTCCCCCTTTCCCCCTTTTTAACAGTGGATGCAGTAGAATGGAAAAAGACTTCTCTGTTCAACCCTTTCTTTTCAACAATTTTACCCATATCCTACATAATTTTCAGAACTGCATCAACTTTCAAAACTTGATGATAGAACAATTGCAGTTTATTTTCTTTTTTTGTCCACACTAACTCTTTCAATGTCAAGGCAGTTTTGAAAAATAAGAATTTTAAAGAGGCAGGAGAAAAAGAAAAATCAAATGGTGGAACATGGTGGAGGAAGACCCTGGGATTACCTTTATCCTTTAAAATTGGCAGAAGCAAATTTTCAAGAATGAATTACAGGTTTAAAAAAAAAAAAAGAAAACCCCTGAAACTGAAGCAAATGCAGAATTTTAAAATTATTCAAACATTTGGTTATCCACTATCTGCCAGAAAATGTTGTGGGCACACTGAATAAATGTTCATCTTTAGTTCTCTTGGGAATAGGTGTCCAGAGGAATCAAGGGAGATTTGCTGGAAGATGGCCATTCCAGCAAATCCATGGCTAGTTGGTCTTTAACACTTTGTTCAAGTGGCAAGTGCATCCCACAAAATTTATTTAAAATGCTGAAATCCTATAATTTGAGCATCCAGGCGCAGAGACTGGTTATTTTTGAACAGGAGGACTGCGTCCAGTTCTTTAAGTGCAGGCCGGGGAGCCAGATGCCCTAAATCCTGTCATTGACTTGGCAGATAGACATGAGCCCAAATCTCTGGGCCTCCGAGACTGCCACTGTTTCGGTGTGCAGTGTCGCATCTGTTTCCTGGTGCACAGAAATGCTTCCCAGCGGTTGTGAAACAAAGGGAAAAAATGTCTTCCCGCGCCACAAGCCAGATGGGGAAATTGAGGTAGGCCAAAGGTAGTTTTCCAAATCGGTTCTGAGGTGAAAAGGTACTGTCCTCATTTTTTATTTAAAAGCTAATCTTTTTAGAGCAGAGGGCAGAAAACCCACAGTGTAAGCATGATTCCATTCTAGCTTTATGTTACAGTCTCCCATGCATTCTGCTTACCACTTTGATATTCTAATTGTGTTATTTCTTGTAACATGGGGCTACTCTGGGACTCATTAGTCATAAACCTTACCCATGGAAAATGTAAAAGTCAACATCAACAGTCGCTAATAATGTATTTCACCTACTGTTATTGTAAGTATGTGAACACAGTCAAAATCTGCTCTGTGCCTGTTCAGGTTGTCCTTTGGAAATATCCTTTTGCAGACACTCTTCCTTTGCTAAGCATGGGGTCCATTGAACATATTTATTTCACATTTTAAAATATTTTCTACTTACAAAATGAGGCAATTGATCTAGGTAGATTGCTCTTTTTTTTCTTAGAAGGAAATAAAATTTGAGTATGGATTTGGAAGAGATAGCTGCTCTGCATTTCATCTCACCCCACCCTTGCCATTCCTTCTTGTCAACTTTTAAAAATCTTTGCTGTATTTTGAAATGCAGTATCTGATAAATGGAGCACATAATTTCTGGAGGTCTATATATTTAACAGATTAGCTGGAAAGTGGCCTCAGCCCTATTAGCAGAAGAAAGTACTCAAAAGCTGGATTAGCACCACCTGCAGATTTGACAGCATTTGGAATCCTGTTTTTGATTTGGCAACTAGCATCAATTCCTGTAAGGGATCCAGGCAGAAATCTAGGTTTCAATGCCGTTAATGTAGCAGCGGGAAGAGAAAATTACAAAATCCAGGAATCTTGGTGTCTGCTCACTTAGGCTCATGTTAAATTTTCTGTTAGCTAGTACAGTAGCCACTGTTGCTAGGTTTGGCCAAGCATTTGAACCATGTTGCTGGTGTAGCTAATTAATACAAAAAACATCAGCCAATGAACTTCCATGCTAAATCTAATGAATATGAAAATATTCAGTGGCTCCTATGTGCAGCATTGCATCAAGAGAGAAATACGTCTTTCAATCACATGTCCCTTTTACCAAATGATTGGTAAAATCATTTAACTTTGGATTTTTATGTATAAATATATATTTTTAATCCTCTAGATTGAAAGAGTTGTGGGTAGATTGATTGTGAACTGATTTATGATCCTTTTTGCACCAGAGAAGTAATTTTATGCATATAACTTCTTTTACAATTACCTCCACAATGATTTCAAAGGATTTTGCTGCTTGTGGGAGGCCATCAATAAGTGGCACTTGCATATTCATCCATTTCAATCTGAGATTTTTAAAGACCTGGGGGAATAGAACAGAACCACTGGAAATTAATTTTTTCAGCAAGTTTGCTTTTTCTTTTCCTTTTTTTTTTTTCTGGATAGCCATGCTTCAGTGAAAGCTTTTTTTAGAATGAAAGTATTTCTAAATTCACAAATGCTGAAAGCTTAAAGATTTCCACGAAAATGCAGCAATTCTTTCCAGTATCCTTTTTCATTCAGTTGAATGTAAATCTTGCATCTGGGCTTTTGTAGACATTTCTTTCCTATTAAATATGCACTATTCCCAAGTGAATGAAACTACTCAGAAATGAGTTTGTTCTTTGACTAGAAAATCAGCTCTCCCAATTTCTTGGATTATTTATTTAAAAGAACTATGCTTTTAAAATTGCTAGTTTACAGTTCTCACTCAGGACACTCTTACAGCAACAGAGTATCTGAGGGTTGAATTTTCCCACCATCTTTATTTCTCTTCTTTGGGACCAAATTTTGCTCCAAGCTAACAAAAAGCAAGCAGAGAAACAAATCAGCTCTCATTCCTGGGTTGTATAATAACAGCTAGTGTTTGCTGCTGGATTTGCAGATTCGTATCACCAAACTGCAAGGAAACAAGCAGATTTTCAGCAAATAGGAAAACAAATAACCTGGAAATATCAAATATCTTGGAAACAAATATCCTGGGAGCATCATACAGGGGATGTCTCTGGCATGCAGTGATGTGCACTGTTGGGCTCCCCAGAGAGTTTGATGCAACACCATATGGAGGTACTTGCTCAGGTCTCATTAGCAGTATAATTGCATTAACATTCATGGTGCTCAGGCTAATAATCCCGGCCTTTTAGCAAACCTTATTAGCTTGGGCATCACATGGGTTTGGTATGCCGCTTCCAATTCTGCTATCGCTTTGGCTAGTCGCAAATCAGGTCTCTGTCACTGCAGTACATAGCATGATGACACCTTAGCCATAGCCCATGACAGCAGGTGGTCATCAGGCAGCATGCTGATATTTCACCCAATCACTGGTGAGATGGGAGACAGTTAGGGTAAAGCCCCAGCTTCTTCTGTCAAAGAAGTCAACTTCTTTGATAGGTACATCTATTCCCCACTCAGACACAGCAAATGCTGTCCAGACATTAATTATCCATGGAACTTGTTTTAATGTGAGAACATTTCTGTCTTTGGGAAGCCATGGTATCCATTTCTATATGCAGGCACCAGTACCCCAGCCCTTAGGGTTAATCACTAGAAGTGGAGAAAGATTTTGGGGGGGGATCTTTGTTCAAATATTGACTGCACATCACCACACTTCTGTAGTCTCAATCTATATATAAACACTAGACTGATCTGAAAAAAATACACTCCCAAAATTCCTTTTTAATTTGTAATAAATCCATTTTGGAATTTACTAAGGCCAGCACCAGATGGCCTGGAGCATGTTCTCATTCATATTTCAAAACAGGAAAACCTTTCTCAGAATCTGCAAGCTACATCTTTTTCATGGGGATGATTTCTGTTGAGCAAGGAAAACTCAGGTTAATTAGGCCAAATAAGCTGATACAGTGAGAGGCAGAGATGCAGAGATTGCAAGATTGAAATCCATCAAGACACCATGTTGACAAATGCCCTCTTAACTTGTTCATTATTTGCTAGGGGGGTTGACCACATAATCATATAGAAATGTGTTTGCTTTTTTGTTACAATAAGTGCACCAATATAAAAGGTCTTAATCTGGTAGAGTTACAAGGTGCAGTCAAGCAAAACTGCATCCTGTGAAGAATACAAGGAAACTAAACTAAGGCAATGGGGTTGTTGAAGAGTGCCATCTCTGTACTGCAGAGCTCTGTAAAAATGTACTCGTGGATACAGAAATAAACATTGTAAGTACTCTTTTGGGAACTAGAATGGAGGTTTGGACCAGGTGACCCCCAGGGTTGCCTCCAACCTTCCTACCAGCCTGTAATTCTGTGGTTTTAACTCTGAAAGTCAGATAAGAGCTGGACACCAAACCAGAAAGAAGTACTTTAGGAAAAATGTGTCCACTATAATAGTTAAACAGAGTGAGTCTTCAGTGCACGCTGATCCCCAGGTGATGGAAGGAATAGATGAAACGGAATAATGTGCCCTACAGAAAGGTGAGATATTAGGCTGAGACTTTGACTATCTGAGAGAAAGAAGTGGTGAACGCTGGGATCTGACACTGTTATGGGCATGTCTAAACTATGGATTTAGATGTACTCACCACATGCATGGGGAGTTCAGTCTTATGCTGACCAAATCCTTAGCGGGGCCAGGGAGTATGCTCCCGAGCAATCTGAATGTGACCTGAGTGAGCAGCTACTGAGAGGACACCTCTGGGATGAGCTGGGAATAAGCTGAATCTGACAGTCATCTCTTTGAAGGCAATTCTGCTGGTTAAGGATCTCTGTTTCCAAAATATTTTTCCAGCACTGAACAGGTAAAGAGCTTTTTCCTTTCATAAATGTTGAAAACTTTTTTTCTTTTTTCTTTTCCTTCTCCTCATCTTGGCATCTTTGCTGAAATTTTAGTTCATTCAGGTAGACTCCTTATGAAGTCCCTGAAATAAACATAAAACTCCCTCAAAACTGATTATGGCACCTGGACTTAGCCCCCTTGTGATTCATACCTGCACTTTATAAGGAACAAAAATGTGAGGCTGGAACGAGGCTGACATGCTCATCTCTGATATGTGTTGCCTGTGTGCTGTGGACCCTATGTCCACCCCAGACTGAAGATCTAGAAAAAAAAGAAAGAATCCTGTAATCTACTCCCTCTGGTTTCAAGATATTTAACTGTTAATGAAAAGCAAATGTTTATCCAAAGAACAGGAGAATTCCAATATCCACAGACAGAGAAAGACTGAGAGAGAGAGAGATTTAAACCTGAACTTTCATGGTTATTGGAGTCTACTTCTGAAGACTTACTCCATTCTCCTCACTGTTCCCCTTGCGGGCACGTCCACAGT
The DNA here is from genome assembly GCF_036417845.1 of Apteryx mantelli. Lineage (NCBI taxonomy): Eukaryota > Metazoa > Chordata > Aves > Apterygiformes > Apterygidae > Apteryx > Apteryx mantelli. The sequence continues at coordinate 6,360,152 of NC_089982.1, forward strand.
CCTCCAGCTCTAGAAATGTCTTCCTCGAACCCTGGGTGTTTTATAACCTCTGAAAGTAACTGAAGAGATAGCAAGAAAGGTTTAGAAATGCCTTAATAAATCAGACCAGCAATTCATCTTTTGCAGCATTCACTGTGGCCAGCAGCAGATATTTTTAAGGAAGAAGCAAGACTTTCAGGGGAGCTGTACAGAGCACCAATGTACTACAAATAGGATTTTGCCCCTAGCTGTTGTAACTTGGGGAAATGGTCACCTCCATGACTCTGAGCTATCATCAGGGACCAAGTTCAGACAGCAGATTTTTCCAAACGTCTTCTTAGACAAACCAGGAGGGGGAGAAAAGAGCAATCTGTTTTGTCTGGGTTGTTTCTAGTGCTGTCGGACACAACAGTGTGGAATTATTTCGCTGTCAATCAACAGTCTGTCTGTACGGGTGTCCCTATAGGTAATCCTGTGCTCCATATCCGTTCCGGGCCTTTTCAGAAGCGTTAGTCGGGATGAGTTTGACTGTAATCAGAGCACAGACGAATGTCTGCTTTGCACATCTTTCCGGTGCCCTCACTGCCATCTTTGATCATTCTGAGACCAAACCAATTCGATTGAGAAATTCCATGACTGACAACATGAGTGTCAAACTCAGAGCTTCCTGGCTACTGATTGAATTATTGATCTGCCTTCAGAGAGCATGACCTGGATTTATTTCTACCTACTGTTCAGGTCTCTTGGCCAGAGAAAAATGAATGTTAATCAGAGAAGAATCCTAGCCAGTTTCAAGAAATAAACATGATTTAACTCAAGCTTAGCATAGCATTTGGTAATGCTTTGTAAAAAATGTGTCCCACTATGGTATTCTTGAAGCATATTAAGTGCAATCCCCCAGGTATGCTTTCAGTCAAAGTTTAGGGATATCCAAAATCCAGTACTGCATCTTTAAAATAAATCCAAAATTGTGTCTTACATTTTGGCTGTATGATTGTTCCTTGTTCCTGTCTGTTGAAGGAAATAAAAAACAGGAGGTTCATGAGTCCCGCTGGAATGGGACTCAGGAAAAACTTGAGGCACAGACTGCTGTCATGACTTTGGATAAGTCAGCAAGCTCTTCGTGCCTCTAAGTAATTTTGAATTTGTCTGTACATTTATATACAGCTGTATCTTCCTTTCTGCAACATTCAGTCTTTGCTGTTTGGGAGGAAAGTGCCTATACGTTGCAAAGTACTTTGAATGCCCAGATCCAGTTGAGGTCTCTGAGGATTACTGTTGTACCAGTGCTACCTAGATAATGCTACTGTTTGCAAATCTAGATAGTACTATTGTATAAAATATAAATAACTTCTCTATCTTGCCCACTCTTTCAGCAAGCAATGACTTAGTTTTTTAGAAAGTAAGTTTGTACCTGATTCATTTTTAGAGGATCTCGATGTGTCTGTGCAGAAGGTACATTTGGGTCCTAATGCAAACACGTTTACATTCTCCAGTATTTCCAAGGGATTGTGGTGGGAAACTGGAAATCCTAGGTTTTATATTCAGCCTGACCATTCAACCTGACTGCAGGCTTGCTAAGTGATTAAGTGACTTCATCATACTGCACCGCTTTCTTTGGTTTCTCTTTTTCCCATCCTTGACCGCCCTCATGTTTGATCAGATGGCAGTTCCTGGGGGCAGGAACAGCTTCCAGAGCCCCAGGCACACGTAGTTCTCAAGCTTGGTCAGATGATCTGGGCCTGCATGTGCTGCTGCTAAAAATAATAAAAATAACAAGTGAAGGATACTCCTCCGCACCAGGTTCACCACTAGACTTCACTCCTGTAGTCAGTAATACACTCACAGGGGGACACTTGTGGACGTTCGCGTGGTGCATGCTCACATGTACACACACACGCTGTGTGCTCACTCTCTGCATTTATGTCTTCTCAGCCCTGGTGGAATTTCTTTTGAAGAAGTGCTCCAATTGTGTTCTTGTAATGGGGCAGAAAGGCTAGAATAGGAGAGGGACTGCTCTTCACTTTTTCTCTGACAATTTTGTGGTGAACACTGTGGTTGGCATGCAGACTAAGATGTTACAGGGTGGGAGAAGTGTAAATTCGAAGTCACTGCTCCCTGCAGCCAGCTCAGTAGCTCATACGGGAGGTGGAGTGAGTATTTTTCCCGTGGTGTTAGAGGAGCACAGTGGATGCCCCATTCGCGATGGATCTGGAAGGTGGGGAATCTGTTTGGAGCCTTCACCTGGCTAGGGAAGTAGCCCTTGGGGAACCAGGAGCAAGCCAAAAACTAGACCAGCTATGGAGCTCCCCACAAGGCACAAACTTCTCTTCTGGCTGCTTTGCTCTCTGTGTTGGCAGTTTCTTTTAGTTTTACCATTTAAAGCCTTTGAGGTACATTACTTCATACATTACAGCACCCCATGTACAGTTTCATCTCAGCCTCAAGGTGAGAAGGAAGGATTTTCGTGCCCACAGGTCTTGCGTTTTTTTTTTCCACAAGCAGTAGCTTTTGGAAGTACTAGGAGTGCATTCATCAGAAATAGCAGAGGAGAAAGTAAAATTTATAATTAATTCCCAGGATATATTAGAAAGGAAGGCAGAAAATGCACAGTAAACTAAGGACTAATAAATCGCAGTACTTTAAAGAAAGTTTGGTAGTGTTTGGTAATGTGGGCCCACATGGAGTGTACCATCTTCCAGGCTTGTAGGCCTCTTTCCAGGAAGTCTATTATGTTTTGGAAAAAGCAGACAAATTCTAAGGCACAAAAGTCTTCTTCAGTTCATCCTCAAACCTTTTGTGAATAAAGGGTTTCTTTTTTTTCTGTTTTGTTTATTTTATTTTCCCCAGCGATATCTGTTTGGGTTCCCACAAACCTTGCCTTACTTGCATTTTTAGACAGCACCATACCCTCAGTCACTCTTATGATTCTAGTATTATTTACCTAGGTGCCTTACACACACAGGGGGAGAAAGTATTCTCTCTCCACAGATGATTTTGTGTTAAGAATATGTTACAGCCAGCATTTTTTAAATTTCAGTTGTCTAAAATTTGGCTCCTGAAGCATGAAGTTCCAAACACTCAAGTGTTAGATATTTAATTCCAAAAGGAAGTGAGTATTACCTCAGTTGCATCAATATTTTTGAAAACTACCACAAAATCATATTCGGGTACTAAATAAAGAAGCTGTTTTTCAAGTGAGATGACTCCTTGAAACTCCTGTCAACCAATGGTTATTTAAATTTCTGAAAAATCAGGATGCATACCTTTAGAGGCCTGAATCTGTTTGGAGGCTAACTTTGATTATTTGTGTTAGAAAATGCTGACCCAAGGTTTCATTTATGCTCAGGCATCTCTATTTCACAGGGGAAAAATGAAGATAAATTAGATGGGGTCAAAATCCTCATCTTGTGTATGCTTGTATAAATCTGAAGTGATTTCACAAAACTCTCAGTTCAGCTAAGGTAAATCTGGAATCACAGTAGTGAAGCCAGAGGCCTGACTGTATCCGTACTGTTGTGCCAAGGTGCTGAGATACTACGGTGCTGAGTGCTACAGAAAAGCTTCGGGTTAATTTAAAAAAAAAATTAAAAACAGTGAACACATTCTGTGATTTAAAACTCAGAGTGCATCTCTAGAAACAGAGGCAGCACTTTCAGATGGGAAGTTGTATTCGAAGGGTGGAGTGTCCATCTGAAAAGAGACACCTGGGTAAGTGAAGATACTAATAAATAAGCATCCTGGGCTTTGAGCCTCATGAGTGCTTGCAAGAGAACAGTTGGAAAGCCTTAAGTGAGGGTGTCTTTCTCACACACAGCTGACCAAGTGTGTTGCTTACAGTTACCATGTGTCAAGATGTTTCTTGCTCATTAGTTTTACACTGATGGAAAGCAACTTTAAATCACTCTTTAGAGGAATTCACCGTGAGGCATGCCAGCTGTGTGCCAGATGAAGGAGTTGTAAAGTCATGTTGGACAGGCAAGAATATACCAGAGAGAGAGATTTAAAGTCATGAGAAAGATAATTACTTTGCACTCAGAGATTAGCCATACGAAAGAAAAGGGAAGAATTATACTTTGCTTTTGTTAGAAGGTTTTCTGCTATCCCTCCCTCCCACTCACACATGCACACACATGCACGTAGTTGAATTTACTGTCCCAGTGTCAGGTTAGCCCAGACTGCCAGCATGCAAGAAATCCATAGGGGAACAATACTCTGTGAGCACAGGCTCCCTCCTTTCTTTCTTCCTGTATTTGCCTTTACAGTACAGACTTGAGAAGGATTGCCGCAGATACAGGATGGATTTTGATGCTTTGCTTCTTATGAGGGTTTGAAAATCTTTTGCTTCTCCTATGACTGTTGCTACAAAGCAGGACTGAAGCTGAGGCAGACAAGCAGTGGGCAGCATGCCTCTGGAGATGGTGAAGAAGGCCATGATGCAGTGGCCCGCTCAAGCTAGAGGAAAGTCTGACAAGGCAACCAAAAGTGGACTGGGTCACCCCAACCGCATGCTAAGGGCAAGCTCATTGCATACACTAAGAGCTCTTTGTATTTCTGCTCCACCTCACTAGCTCTGTCTGAGCCATCCTCTTCTTCAGGGACTTCTTGAAACGTCTCCTGGCAATGTCAGAAATCCTGTGGGTCCTTCAGACCAGGACCTGGTTCTCTCTCCCTTCACAACTATCTCCCCCTTCTTTCTAGTCTTTCCAGCTTCTTTGGGTTCCTCTTATCCTCTCATTTCAAAGCTGTCATCTTTTCTTTCAGACAGGACCGGTCTTTTAAGGCATTAGCAGTGTGTACGTAGGTCTTTCTGAGGCAGCTTGGCTGTGTGGGAAGTTATGAACTGGTGTCCTCAGGATGTTCTTTGATTTCCAGCTCACAGCTGATGTGCCAAAAGCTCTGGCTTTGCTGAGCATGTTCCCCAGTGTCCGCAGCCTGAAATTTTAAAGTTGTTCAGATGTTGCCCAGCAAACAGAGAGCTAAGTTGGAAGGTTCTTAGCCTTGGCCTCTGTTTGTATTGCAGCAGCATCTCTGGGCACTTTCTCAGGCAAAAACCTGAGCTAAAGACTGTCAAAACAGTAAAGGGAAAGAGATCTGTAATACCTACCATCTAATTTTCTCTTCAGTGACACAGACTCCCCAAGTATGTTTGCTAGATGCATCAAGAGAATGCAATCAATTGAATGTTTCTGCTTAAAATCATAAAGGCTTTTTAATTATGTTTTTTCTAGGGGAGAAATGTTAGACCCCTTCTAAAAGGTCGCCAGCACATGGCTTGATCTTGACACCCTGCTCCCAGAAAGGCAGCAGTTTAGTTGTAAGGTTTGTGCTGCATGTAATCACCCGCAGTGTAATGAAACTCTCTTTTTGTCATTGGTTTGGGTTTGGCTTTTTAAGTCTTTCTATCCAAATGGAAGTTTCTTTACAGGAAATTTCATTCTGCCCATTTGTCAGGGCCTTAACCACTGCAGCTGCAAACACTAGCACTGCCTGCAGATGGGAATTACAGCCCTATGAAGTCTCTATAACATGACCCTATTACCTGCCCCCCTCCTCCTCTTTTATCTAGCTTTGTGCATGGATGGACCTTTTGGGAAGTTATAATTTGGATGTGAAACAATTACCCTAAAACAGTTAGCCAGAGCAGAGTGGACACACAAATTTATCTTCTCTCTCTCTCTTCTGGTGAAGAACATCTATCTTCCATGACCTCTTGATTACTGAAGCCTTCAAAATATATTCTTTGGTCTGTGACACTGCGCTTGGTGCAGGGCTGAGCATTAAATATCACCCTCTATGATTAATTGGAAGTTAATTAAATCTATCACTGAAACAATGAGAAGGCAATGATCTATGTAATCATTGAAATAGTAAATGAAATGATGTAAGGGCCCTCCATTTCACTTATTGACAGTGATGGAGAGGTGCCTAAGCCCTGCTGCTCAGCTGTGTTTTCTGCCTGGCCACACAGGCCTGCTCAGGCAGACACAGTGAGCCAAGTGGGGAAGCAGAGCTTATGGTGATCTGCTAGATGCTGCTTTTCCTTTGCTTTTGGCTTCTCCGGGTGCTGCTCAAAAGGCCTCTAAGGTAACTCTGGTATTTTGGGTGCACAGTGCAAGTGGTGGATCTGAAGTGGCATCCCCAAGGGAAAGGGCCTTTCAGTACTGCGCATGGATCATCTTGCTGTTTTGAGCCTGAATGAAAATGTTGCTGCTCTGACCATTAGGGAAGCAACAACAATTTATTATTTTACATTGTAAAAGTATGTCTTGGTTGGATCTATAGTGTTTTGATAGCTCTGAAACTGATGCTGTTTATCCCGTGCTGATAAGGGATGTTGAGCACGTGATGATTTTCTTCTTGTTTCTCACTAATTGTTAAAAGGGTCGAACAGAGAAGAATCTTAAAATACGGGAAAGTAGGGTTGGAAAGGTTGCCTCTTCTTGACCTCATAGTCAGTATCTGATCGATTTCTCTAGGTGTATTTTGGGGAAGAATAAAAATATTTATTCCCTCTTAAATGAAAGAGTGACAGATTTTTCTTTTGGAAGCTATTCCACAGCATAAAAATAGGACTTATTAGGGAAATGTTTTGTGATATTCAGTTTTCCTTTTGGAGGCTTGATGATAGCACTGGATATACTTTCTCGCACTGCCCTAAACAACTCCTCTCTCACTTTAGAAACAAAAGCATAGCAACCCTGAAGCAAAGTTAGAGACTTGCCCCTTCCCTTCCTTTCCTTCTGCCTTGCTCTTTTCCTGAGGCCGTGCCTAGGCACATGGGTGCCCTTGCACGGCTGAGAGCCTGGGCTTTCCCCTTGCCCGAGTGGGCCCAGTTCCTTGCCTTGGCTCCGTGGGCTCTCACGGGGGGCTGTGTACCTGGAAGCTCAAAAGACTGCTGAGAGCGGGGTCCTCATCTTGCCCATCAATACAGCTATAATGGACTTTTTAATCTTTCACCAGGAGGCAATATTACGGGGCGAAAAGGCCTTTCCGAAGAACCCTGACTCCTTTGGGAAGGCAAATATATCAGAGTTTGCTTTCCTTACCCTCCTGACTCTGCATCTTCCAATTTCTCTGTCCTTTTCATACAGATAACCAGAGACAATGTCTGATTTGTTTAATTAAATGAAAACTAAACCTGCCAGTAAGCAATAGTTACTGACTAAGCAGGAGGGAACAGTTATTTATCATGAGAGCTCTAAGAGAGCCCTTTCTCTGTGGCCTCTTCACTAACAGCAATAAATTAGTAACCTCACAATATCCTGTTAACTAAATGAGGTTCTAGGCACCCAGTCAAACCTCTGTGGTCAGTAGATAGTACCTGTGTGTTTTATCTCTGTCTTTCTTTAACCAATAGAGGAATTATTCCAAAGACAATCAAAAGGAAATAGTCTGTTCCAAGAATATTTGCAATACCTGGTCCTCACTGGACAAAATCATAGCCTTTTTTCTCTGCAGCCGATAAAGGGGGATCAGAGTTAGGTTTTTACATTGTGAATCAGCTTTATTAGTCCATTTGCTTGCCAGAAGCCATCAGACTGGGTTCAGCCATGGGAAACCCCATGTCCTGCCTCACATGCGCCCCCCTGAAAGAAGCCTGCCGCCAAAGCATGCAGCTGGGAAGCCAGTGTGAGAGGTGGGCAGTGGTGGCTGTCTGGGCTGGCGTCCCCTGCCAGCCCATGGACCAGGCAGGGCTGCCACATGACTTTGTCAGCAAAGAGAACAGCCATGGCTCAAACACACACTTGGCCCAGATATGTCAGGAAAGAAGAGGCTACTCACTTCTCTTTTCTGTCATAACTGCACCTCAGTCCCTATGATAAAACTCCTGGGAAAATGGGACCCATATTCCTGGGCTGCTAAAAAATTGTTCAGATCATTGTTTAATTTTCAAGGTCAGATTCCTACCATTTATAATTTATTGAGCTCTGTGAGCTTGCTCAGCAGTGCACAATACATAAAGACACAGACTCTATCATAATGGATTTGCAATCTAAATTTCACAGTGCAAGATAGATATTGGTACGTATTATACCTGGTGGCTAGGTCACAGTCCGGTCTCAGAACAATGCAGAGATTTTTTTAAAAGCTTCTTCCATTAGTAGTCCATTAGAGTGGCATAAACTTGTTAGTTTTGAACAATTAATCCCCCTAAAAATATTCAAATGGATACATTGAATATTTTAAATACATTTAGTACATGTGGAAAGTGCTGACCTAACATAACTACACATCTATGTCCTAGCCACAGAGCAGTAACAGCAGGGAGCCTAAAGAGGTGGTTTCATATTTTCTGTAGCGGTAAAAATCACTTTAAAAGCATTACTACACACCATTCTCAATCCCTGCTTCAGTTTGGTGGTAGAGCCAAGTTAGAACAAGTGGTTAGGATAAAAGAAAACTAGAAATTCTTAAATCAGCTTTGTAACCAAAGATGTTATAATAGGGAACTACACTGTGAATCTGACTTAAAGAGATTGTTAATAGGTGTTCACATAGAAGTTTGTGGGATGGGACTCCTTTGACTGAGGCCACCAACTCATTGCACACCAGCCATCAAAAAGCCATTGTCTGGTGGTTTGCCTCTGCCCTAACATAGACCTAATTGGGGCACCTGGGCAGAGTATTTTAAAAAGTCAGGGGGACAAAAGCTTCATGTTATTCTGGATGAGGGCAGCAGTGATGATAGAAATTTAGCTTCCAGACTTTCATGCTTCAAACCAAATCAAACATTCCCTGAGTGAGCCATTGTGTCCAAGATGTGACAACCTAAACAAGCTCCTACCATCAAAGGTATTTGCAGCCTAGACCCAATTCTCATCTTTGGCATCTCTGGCTGCAGCGCAGCAGAGGTTTGGGAATTGCAATCACTGGAGGAGCACCAACCTCCCATGCCCCTTTCAGGGCTTCTGTCCCCAGAGAAAGAGTAGATGTCTAAAGGTAACAATCCCAGTCATCCCGGTAAATCTGACCATCTCCACTGAAAGCAATGGAAGTATAGCTATATGGGCCAGTAAAGGGAGCTGTGCTGGCAGCTCTTCAGATCTGCTCTCTTGGGGGAATGAGGAAGCAAAGAGAAACTCAGCGAAGTAAAGCAGCTGCCATCAGTGGGCCTGGAAAGCCACAGAATAGGGAAGACTGCCGAGCTGAACTGCAGTCCTCATAGGAGAAATCAGCCCCAAGACTTTCTTGAAGAGTAAAATGAAACAACCCAGGTGGACTTGAAAATTAAATATTAATCCGTGAAAGAGAAAACGGGGAGAGAGCACTTTTAAAATCACAGTAAAATCAGTAATACCATCAGACATGGTATATCTGTATGGGAAGGAATCAGAATAGCTCCTGTCGCCATCCAAGGGAATCTTCCTAATGCTATGCAACGCATGTACAGCCTCAGGGAGCTCCCTCATTTATCCTTTCACAGGATGGCAAACTGGAATGCTTTATTATACTGTTATTTCTCTGGGTAAATAGACTGTTATTTGATTTTTGGTTCCAAGAGCAAGCTTTTGCTTTTTTTTTTTTTTTTTAATGCCATTAGTGTCTGTTAGACCTGCATGCTTGCAAGGGATATGTTTCTGCACTTCTGTGAAAGTCTGCATCTAAGGGACAGGTATGTGCATCTGTGCTGGTTTTCTTTTTTCTTCTGTATCCAGGA